>NC_134472.1:71615937-71898937 GCF_964194025.1 Convolutriloba macropyga | reverse complement strand
GGAAGTGGAGAACAGAGAAAGAGGTTAACAGTGTAAACAAGGTCCACGTGAACAACAGGAACTGGGGAGTAAGTTTGTTGCTGTTAGAGCTCTTCCTTGTTTACCACTTCTGAACTAAACGAGCATTAGTTCCCATTAATCCACTTCCACAATATAGCCTTTCTAACTACTATTAAGGTTGCGGCCATTAGAATTGTCTATCCCTGTTTGACTTTGTCTCAATAACCGATAGATATAAACAAGGTGCGTTCGCTAACGAGTTATCTGATAAGATACGTCCAACTTTTGATCAATATACGATACAATTTAAATTCTCAAAGGTTCGAAACAATCACCACATTAATTGTCTATATTTTTCTATTTTCGTTTTATATGTTCTTCGTTGGTTCATTAATCACTCTTGTAAAAATTAAAAGTCGGTCATTTCTTTCGTAAATTGCGCGATGTTTGGTTGGTGGGGTTGAGGAAGGCAGGGGGGAAGGGAGGAGGAGGAGGAAGGGTGGGGGGGGGGGGGGGGTGGGGGGTCAAGCCCTTGAGCGCTTCAAATGTATTAATGACAAATGAATTAGTTAAAATTTTCAAAAATTCTATTCAAAAATCCATTGAAAAAACTAGCATTTCTAATAAAAATCAGTTAAAATTGGCATAATTTGAGCAAAAATTGTTGCAAGAACAAAATTTTTATTAAAATTGCAATCGTGATTCTAACAGTTATCTTCTCCCTGAATGTAATTATTTACAGCTACTTGACAAAGAAAACAAAAACTCAATTAAAATGTTGGCAGTAAAAGAAAGCTTCGAAGTTGATGATTGTCGTGTTGAAGGTCTTTTGAGTGACATTTTCTTTTATTGAGCTAAAATTTTATCAATAAATTTTATCACACTTTTCTAGCTCAAGGGCTAAAAAGTATTCAGGGCATAAATGGACAGTTTACGTCACCAATCTGTCTGTGAGTTCAACATACAACTCTAGATCTGTTCATTCTTTTAAAACACACCTCCCAACTCGTACCCCTCACCCCTCCAACCCCCCCCCCCCCCCCACACACACACACACACACACACACACACATATCCATACATACACTTACATATTTCTCGTTCCCTGTCCCATTTTTTTTTCGCTTCCCATTGGCGCGGTGCTGCTACAAATTAAGAGGGGAGGGGTGTAAAGGTGTGCACATTCTAGCCCCAAGGATCTGAGGGTATTTGTATATACCCAGAAATCCCCTCTCAATAAATAGCGCAGCATCTGCTTATTTTTACTTTTCCAGCGTTTATTATAGATACCTAAAATGCGTATCTTAAAAAGGTGTATTGTAGAGAGGTTATTTTACAGGGCTATATATTTAGGGTACTATTTAGAAAGGGTTGTCCAGGCCTGAGTCTGTGAGTGTCATGAAATGCTCCGAAATTATCACCCAAAATTGTAAAAAAAAAGTATCAATTGCTATAATGAAGGAAAAATCTAATCTTAAAATTTCTTAAAAAAAAGACCCAGCCTAAACTTTAACCAAGCCTTATACCATTTATGACCAGATTGAGACAAATTAATCAGTGCCGTTCTCAGGAGCCGTTTTTTCTAAGAAACTCAGCATCAGATTTATACACTTGCACAAAAAACGAATGATCATATGACGGATTTTTATTTAAACACAAGGAGGCTCAGTAATGTGCTTCGAAATAATATCACATTAGAAGGCCACTGAGATCTGCCATTAATGAGGCTTCGAGACAAGACAAACAGCAAAATCAAATATAAACGACAAGCATTAATTAATACCCAAAATTTGATGTCTATTTAAACAAAAACTTAACAGCAAAGTGCAAAAAGCATCAGACAAAACATAAACTAACCAAATTAAATTGTACATCATTAGAAAAGATATGAGAATTGTTCCGAGCCCACTTGTGGGGGGCAACTATACACTCAAATGGCTTTCCTGTCGAGTTAATTTTGGCCGATCGATATATTCATTGAAGAAAAACGTGAGTGGTATCATTAACAAACTTGTCCAGCAAAGAATTTGCAGTTTTTTTTGAATTTTATTTTTTTCGAGGAATTATAGAGGTTTAAATTTTTGTGTGAATACTTGATATTTGGCATGATTTTGTTCATTTTTAGCTTTAACTTCGTTCAAATTAAGATTTTTCCTATCAAAATGTTCGTTCAAAATTAGATTTTACTCTACAAAAAGAAACAATTATGTGTTCTTAATAGACAAAAGGCAAAAAAAGAGTTACTTTTGGTCTCAAAGGGAAAATTTTTTTTAATCAAAAAAGTTCCAAATCTACTGTCAAGCTGTTGTTTATTAAAAAAACTTTTCATAAACTTTGCTATTTAGGTAATTAGAAAAAAGTAACTTTTCCTTTCAAAGTTCCAGTAATGACAAAAACTCGTTTACGGTCTGAAGGCCCAAAGAACAAAAAATTTGTTTCAAGGAACTGGTCGTGTTTTTTATGGCTTCGATTCTGTGTTTTCAAAATTTTTAAGAAATTTTTGATCTGCTTTTTGAAATTTTTAAAATAAAATTGCGTAGTCCTATGCCATAGACTTGCTTACATCAAGCGTTAAAGGCTTCCAAAGGAGCAATAAATGAAACTAAAAAAACTGTTTTTGAACTTTAAACGATCCTAAAATTTGAAATAGTTCTGTGAAGTTGTAGGTGAGGCACTTCTGTGAACTTGTACCCACTTATGCCAAAACACCTATTCTTTCCAATGAAATCAAAAATAATCTGGTTAAGGGTTTTGTCTTCTAACTATTGATGCCAAATCTTTTCATATTTTTGGATATTTTTTCATTTTTTTTGATTTTGTGTGAAATCTTAACTCCAAATTCTACTTTTTTATGGTTCTCAATGGCGTTGAGAAGTCGTGCAATTGACCATAAATATAGTTTTCAGAAAAAGCTTTGATACTTCTTGCACTTTGCTCTGTATTTTTAGTTTTTGTCTGTATTTGTAGTTTTCAGAGTCTTATGACTTACTGTGACGCCTTATCGATAACTTAGGGACAAATGATATTATTGCCTTCCCATGGAGGTGTAATTTAGCGCATTTATTGATTGCCGTTAAAAGCCAGTGAATTTAATTGCTTTGATAATACTGGCGTTTTTTAATGTATTTAATGTATTTGTTAATATTTAACAGCTTTTCTGAAGTCACATCCTTACAATCATAAGGAAATCATTGCTGTCAAAAAAACTTAATTAAAGAACTTTTACACTGAATTTTTTAAAAATTATCTATCGTATAATTCTCTCTCAATTTTTTCTTCATTTTGCTGTATTAGCCAGTTTTTTTGTTCTTTAATTTGTTGTATTTTTCCCGAATGCTGAGACTTATCATTTGCTTCCGAATGAGGATTAATTGAGCTTATTTACTGCTGTCAGTTTATAGCTAATAAATAAAGAGATTTGAATAATGAATTCTAAGCTTTATAGTTTTTGTGGTTCGTTTTGTCAACTTGCAATTTATTGTCGCCAATGAAAGGTCCCAACCACTTTCTGGTAATGCGATCGTTAACGTGTCAATTTTGTGGTCGAAAACTTGTGTTTTTTCACACATTTTAGCCCATTTGCTATAATAACACTTCTCGTGATTTTCAAATGAGGATCAACTGAACACATTTAATTTTTTAAGTTCGTTTTAACGGAAATAGTGTGAGTAGTAATTGAAAAAGCATAATAAGCAGATAATAGCTACGTATTGTCTAGCGAGCATTAGGAGTTTTATAGCTGGCCCGTAGAAGCTAAAAAAGATTTTTCTTCTCAAAGCTTCTTTGAATTCGTCTCAAACTTGCTTTTTCTTTCGGTTTGTTTTTTCGAATTATAAACATTGCAACATTGACCTATTTTCTGTTGAGATAAAGATTTCACAGAGATAATACTTGCCTGTTGGACCAAAATTGCCAATTCAAAAGCGTTTCAATTAAATGAAAAACTCCATATGAGCTTTGTTTGAAAATAAATTTCAACGGCCGTATTCAAATGATTTTGTCGCATACAACTTTTTCTATTATACCCAAAAACGTTGCATTGAAATACTTTTTCAAGTTTCTCTGGTTTTCAATGACCAAGTAATGAACTCAGAAGTGTTATAGATTTTGAGGTCTTATTGTTCTAACCACAATGGGCGGAGGTGTAGTAACTATATGCTCCATAATTTGGTCTTTCAATTCTGGCCGATCAGATTATTTGGCGCACACAAACGAGGGTGGGATCAATAGAAATTCCATTTAGTATAAAAATATATTACAAATTATTTTGAACTTTGTCTGTTGTAGTTATGGTGGTCTAATGTTTTGTTACCATTCGACTGATTTCCGTTGTTCGCTTTTTCAGTAATTAGTGCTCAAATTTTGATCTTTTGTTAATTTTTTTCTTATGTTAAAATTGCCAGCGAGATCATTAAACGTTTCAATTTTAAAACCAGAGGATGCCTGAATTGTTTGATCCGACCAATCCGGCGAACAATTCGACTGGATTTTTGGAAAGAGTTGTCCATGAAAAAGATCAAAATGATTTTTTGACTTATTTACTCCAAATTTACCAAAAGTTCAAACCTAAAATTTAATGACACAATCTTTAGCAACTGAAACTAATGGCTGGCTGAGAGGTACCAAACTCAAACTTTTAAGATTAAGAGAACTGCCCTTCATAACATCTAATTGTCTCCTAAAAAACACTTTCGTTGAATCGCATACTTGGAGACTAATCAGGCTCGTAAGAGAGCTGCTCAGTCACTTAAGGCCCTCTGAGTTTTACCTGTCTATGCCGTTTTGAGGACGAAGAGTTAAAAGGGTCAGACGTTAACGCGGTCTTGCAAAAAATCACATCAAAAGACCACATCACTAATATAATTGACATGAACTTCGTTTAAAATTTTTCTCGCGTCTGGCGTAAGTATCAATATACACTATGGCACCAAAAATCTGCGTAGAGTATGGTTTCTACTTTTAAAGCAGGATTCGTGCTTCATCAGCACCAGTTGCACTAGGGCTTGAAGTTTTAAGAGAAATTTCTCTCATTTTCACCGCCTAAACAGAAAAAGTGGTTAAACCACTTTGTTCAAAAAAGGAGGGGAAGGTACTGGAATGGCCGACATATAGTCCAGAAAGAAAACGTGTCAGAAACCTGAAATCCAATTGACCAAGATGTGCAAATCCAAAACGTGCAATTATTTCATGTTTGGAATGCTTTTTAAAAAATCTTCAGGTTTACGTAACTTTTTGGTACCATGATGTATTTTTCGCTGGCATGTTGCCTCAGCCTAAGGTATTCAATGAAATATACCCTCCTAACGATCGGAATCCCTTTCCATGAGTGGAAGTGGATTTTCCCCAAAGGCAATATTTAATCGCAAAGAATGGTAGAGGTTTTTTAAATTGCTCAGATACTATTCTTCAGAAAATTTTTCCCAAATGGTCTTTGTGCTGCTTATAAATCGGTCTCATTCATTCACTATCGCAAAAGGAGTTTATTAGCTACTTTTATTTTCCGATACAAATATATCCAAACCAAATTTCAAAATTTAAAAACATAATTACAAGGAAAAATTTCCATCACTTCAGTTTAGCTTCTACATAAAACCTTTCAAATGTACAGCAATTTTGCCAGCACAGGCGATGAACAAATAAGGCACAAAACCCTGAGGACAAACAGTTTGCACCAATAAGGCAAAGAGAAGGTTTATCATAATGGGTGACATTTTTGGGGTGTGCGTTGGTAATAGTTATTGTAAGTTATTAGGATCTTTTCCGTTTGTGCCCCCCCCCCCAGTACGTTATGCAACCCCCCCCCCCCCCGTTACAGAGCACGTGTCATTACATGGTATATCATTATGTAAAAATATTGCACGTGCGTCTGGGGGTGCAAATAATATGCGCCCACTAAGCTGGAAGGCACAAACGGAAAAGATCCGTTTATTATATAAATGATTCGTAGTTATTGTGCATTGACCGTTGCAATAGGATTAATAGACATGATTGGCCACAAATAGTGAGTCAGTGTTGGCGTCTCCACTTCCCTTGTACATTCCGTGACAAGCTTCACCGTTGGCCTGTAACAAACAAAAACTCACTTCCACTTCGGTATAGACCACCTCGAACAAAAATGTAACACCATTATAGGCACCTACATTAAAGAAGCAATATATAGATCATAGTCCCACTAATTTGGTTCTATAATGGGAAAGAAAATCCAGCTATTTTCTATTAACAGACTCAACTATGAACCATCGGTTATTCATCTGGTTACCATCATTCTACAATTTAGCAATTACTAATCGATAACAACTTGATTTGCTTATCAAGATAGCAAGCCCAGTTGTTACTTTGAAATGATTGATAAATCATAATTTCCAACATTTTTTGAGACATAAATTTTTATTGTTAAGATCAGCTTGGTTATCAGAATTTTGATCACTCAGAAGAAAAGAAACAACGAACAGATAGCAAATAGAATTTTTTAAAAGAGTTTAATGCCTTCTGAGATGGCCCATTGATGTTGTATTTTGACCATACATACGATTGCCTTCACTCCGAATTATTAGTTCACGATGAGTAAGTATATCTATCTTCGGTTTCTGATTTCTGTCTGTTGAGCTTTACTTCAGTCTTCAAGGTGAGGAAAAGTTTACGTAAAAGATGTCAATATCCTTACTCATTAATTTACAATGGATCAAGCATTCTCCCCTCTGTTTGGGCGAGTATTTAAAATACAAAAATTTCTAATATTGTATTTTACGAACAGGAACACATCTACAAATTGATGACCAATTCCAAACCTTTTCTATTCAATGCATTAAGCACTCATTATTTTTTTTATATCAGATGGATATAAAAAAATTTTCATCTGATATAATCTGATTTTCATCATTTTCATTTATATCAGATGGAGAGTTCCAGGTGTAAAAAATTAAGATTTTTGCTTTGTAAATTTCCAATTCTGAATAACCGCTCAGGAACTTGCTAATTTTTTTAAATAAGAGGGAAGACATCGCTTTCAATAACTCTATTTAAGAAAAAGCAAATGAGCCTTATATATGCATTTTTAAGAACACCAACTTTTAATGATTGCCAGAAATGAGAAAGCACACAAACAATACCCAAAACCTGACTTTAAATTTAAAACAAAAAGTGATGTCATTAACAACCAACAAACAATGATTGCCATAGTAAAAACAATTTGCAGCTCAGCACTGTTAGTTGGACGAGTTAAAAATATGCATCATTGAGAACCAATATCTTTTTTTATTAATACCACGTTTGTGAAAAAAGCTAAAAATGCGCTAAAACTTAAAATATCACTCAAAGTTTTTTTTAGAAAGCACTTTCAAAATTGTCAGAACCAAAACCAACTCCAAAAAAACTACAAAGAAAGAAAAGCACGGAAAACTCAAGAACTTTGAAAACACTAACTACGGAGAGCTATGTAGTATTACAAAGCACGAACGGTTTCGTCAAATGAAAGCAAATTAGAAAACAAAACTTGTGAAAATTATACCAGCTGAACAATACTTCGATATGAACATCAAAACGACTTTTGCCTGATTAATTTCTCTGGAACGAAAGGCAGTCGGGGCGATTTAATTTAGAGGGGGCGTAGCTTAGAAATGTTTTATGGGTCCAAGAACTTGACCACAGGGATTCAAACCCATAGATCAGTCTCTCAAGAATTTGAAATCTTTTGAGATGATTTCTTGCTAAGATATGATCAAAGAGTTGGATTTTCCAACTGAAAACAGTTTTGGTTGCCACGTTTTAAAAGTTTGAAGACAAAAACACCAAAATTAAACAAGACAAAATTAACAAATTGAGCGAATTAATTAAAATTTCCAGCACAATTTTTTCTGATTTACGCTTCTAGCATTCTCAAAAAGGCTTTTATTAGCTCGTTCTAACTTTCTTACAAAGTACAGATTCCAGTTTTTCTGAGAACTCACAAAACGATAATTCAGTCAATTATCTCATTCATTCCTTCAGAGTTTTGCCGTGGATCAACGAAAAACATAGCAGGGCAAGTCCTGACGTACAATTCAAACAATTTTCATTGATTAAAAAAATAGACCTAGAACGGACTATGAGTGAATTGGGAAAACCATTTAAAAATCAGATCCAAAAAAATTTTTAAAAAACAGAAAAGTTAAAATCCCGCATAAAATAAAAGCCGCATGTGAACAAAAACCACTAGCAAGAAATGGAAATTTGCTTCAAACAAAAATAGACCTAGAATGAACTATGAATGGATTGGGAAAACCATTTAGAAAATCCAATCCAAAAAATTGAAAAACAGTAAGAATCAAAGAGAAATTGCCGCAGGTGAACAATAAACTACTAGCAAGAAATGAAAATTTGGTTCAAACAAAAAAATAGGCCTAGAGAGAACTGTGAATGGATTGTGAAAACCAATAAGAAAAAAAGTCCAATCCAAAAAACTGAAAAACAGTAAGAATCAAAGAGAAAATGCCGCAGGTGAACAATAAACCACTAGCAAGAATTGAAAATTTGGTTCAAACAAAAAATAGGCCTAGAGAGAACTGTGAATGGATTGTGAAAACCAATAAGAAAAAAAAGTCCAATCCAAAAAACTGAAAAACAGTAAGAATCAAAGAGAAATTGCCGCAGGTGAACAATAAACCACAAGCAAGAAATGAAAATTTGGTTCAAACAAAAAAGTAGGCCTAGAGAGAACTGTGAATGGATTGTGAAAACCAATAAGAAAAAAAGTCCAATCCAAAAAACTGAAAAACAGTAAGAATCAAAGAGAAAATGCCGCAGGTGAACAATAAACCACTAGCAAGAATTGAAAATTTGGTTCAAACAAAAAAATAGGCCTAGAGAGAACTGTGAATGGATTGTGAAAACCAATAAGAAAAAAGTCCAATCCATAAAATCGAAAAAAAATAAGAATCAAAGAGAAATTGCCGCAGGTGAAGAAAAAACCACAAGCAAGAAAGCGAATTTTTGTTCAAACACCCTTTTCTCACTTTACTTTAAAATTAGAGCGAAAAAAATTCAAGCCGCAAAACCACTCGCTTTTTCGCTCCATTTCCTGTTTCGGCGTGACCAAAATCACTACTCCAATTTGACTTCAAAAATCATGAAAATGTGAGAATAGATATTAAAAAAAAGACAGCGCCCCAATACAATTCAAATTCTTTGAATTGTAAAAAAACCACGATGTCCCCAATAATAGCCGCTATCGCTTCGCGACTATTAAACAAATTACAATAAAACACAGTGCCAATAAATATTTAACTTTCAGAGCGTTAAAATGAGGGCATTATCATTGTGGTTATCTAGCTAATACATTTGAAATTCAATATTTTCATCTTTTTCGATTGAACAACTAGATCCCCCTTTTTTTTCCAAAAAAAAAAACACATTATCTCAGCAACAACGAAAATGAAACATACCCGGCAGATTGCCGGAAAATAGCCGCCGTTGATTCCAATAAGCATGATTGGGATTGAACGAATAGAATATATTGAAAAAAAAAGATTTTTGTACAAAAATATTTTTTAAGTCCGATTTATTTTGATGGCATTTCGTAGTTGAACATACTTCTGTTTCTTAGAGAGAGGCTACAGGGGCTACTATCAACACCAATAAGCATTAGAGGTGGTAACTAAGACTTATAGGAACGACGTTGAAATAGCGGGCATCTAAAATTGGGCTTTATGGGTTTATCCCGTTTCTATTTCTGACTTCAATTTTTTATACCGACTCTGTTCATTTTGAATTGCTTTGCTTAGCAACTGAAGTTCAAATTCACTTTTAGCAGAATGAGAGAAGAGAGAAACTAGCCTAGAGAAGTCAAAAAGATTTCACGCAAAATGTCGAAAAAGCGGCAAAATGGTAAAGCGAAAAAAAGTTTGACGAAGTAAAAAAAAACATAGCCGGAAGAATTCCGGAAACGACTCGAAGTTAAAATCTATTTATCCGCCATCCAACTACTCATCAGAAAAAACTTGCCTCCACTAATTTATGATTTTCTCGACAGAAACCATAAAACAATAAGTAAAAAAAATCAAATCTGTTGAATATGATAAAAAATCTGATCAAATTTTGTCATAACTTGAGATCCCGAAATAACTATCTCTGCCAAAATTACTTCATCAAAACAACTAGTACTTACTAAAACCACTTAACTGAATGTTTTAAAAATACTTGAGGCCAAATTATGAAAAGAAGCTCTTAAAAACAATTTGCACTAAATAACTGGAAAAAGTTAGTAAATTTCTTATTAGTACAAAAGCATATAAATCCAAAAAAATTCTTTTCAGCGAATAGAGCATCCAGATGCTTGCAAAACAATAGACAAGTCATAATAGTCTATGAAATTTGTCTCAAAAAACAGAAAAAAAACCGAAAAACTGCAAAGAAAAAAATTAAGGAAAATAGTTCCAATTTTCGCCATTTTTTGTCATATTTCTCAACAAAAAATGATTCATATCCAAAATTGCCCACACTTATTACTAAACAACTAGAACAACTATTATGAACCCTAAACGTCCACAAATGCCATAAAAAATTAAGGGTATAGAAACGGCATTCAAACAAATTCAACAAAAAAACTATAAAAACTAAATGAGTTTTTTTTAATAGTACAAGGAAACATAAAGCCGAATAAGGTTTCTTTGCAATTAGAGCAATGAAAAACTCGCAAAACAATGGGCAAGTTATAAAAGGGTGGGTAAGACACTTGTGTAAGATAAAAAAAAAGAAAAACTGCGAAAAATGAGAAAAATGGTTTAAAATTTCTCAATTTTTCGGTCATTTTTCCTTAGAAAAAAATGATTTATACCAACAAAATTTTAATCAATTGGTATCTGACAATTCCTTAAGTAACAAGCTTCTATTCAAATCCCACTTAAAGCAGTAAAACAAAAAAACAGGTAAAAAATCGTTGAATTTCGTCTAAAAATCAGCAAAACTGATCAAAACCCTCCAAATTAGCATTAAAAATCAAATTAACTACTTGAAACCTTCCATTTCTATCAAAACAAACCTAGAACTAATACAATATCATAATCAAACCTCATAACCATCAAAAGTTGCAAAAAACTGCTTTTAAAAGCCGCACGTGAACAAAAAAATTTCGCTCGCTTAGAAAAAATTTTTTCACACATCAATTTCTCGCTCTCTCAAAAACAGCGGTATGAACAAAAACCACTCTCTTTTCGCTCCACTCTTCACTTTTGTTCAGCGCCAAAATCACTCCAAATTTTTTCACGTGTTTCATTTCCCGCTTCAAAAATCACTCCAATAAAATTGATTAAAAAAAAAAGGACTTCTCCAATACTCCTCTTCGAGTCGTAAAAATACGAGCGCAATAATAGCCGGCTGAGAAGATGAGGGCGGCTATTAAAAACCCCTTCGCAGAACCATTCTACTCACGGACTTTCGAATGCTACTACTTATGTCTTCCTCCAATCAATATTCCAGGGCTCAAAAATGACAGAGCAAAAAATTCCAGACTAGCATTACATGAGGTCTGGGCAATAACGCCTTTCACTCATACTACAACTCCAACTATTGTTCCCTTTACCTTAGCCCGTTGATAGAATGCCTCTCCACATGCAGCTCTGTTCTCGTCTTTACCCGCCCATGCCTTGATCGCACTGGCCTGGAGGGCTCTGCCGAAGCTGAAGCTCAGTTTCCATGGGATGTCTAAGGAGTGAGGTGGTTGGCAGAGGGAATTCATGGCATTGAGGTTGAGAGAGGCGTCCTCTTCTGACATTCCACCAGATAGGAACACCACACCTGCACGTGAACAAACAGAAAAGTCCCTTATTTGGTCAGGCCAAAAGAGCAGGGTTCACCACCACTTGTATTTTATATGCAATGTTCTATAATGCTCAATTCAACATTCGCAGTTAACATCGTTACTAAAGCTATGAAAAAATTTTCATAAACTTTGAGAATGCAGCTTCAATTGACTGAATTATAAAACACAACATTGTCAATCAGCTTACCTGCACGTCAAAAAATAACCATTCACTTTTGCACACCGTTTTTATCACAAAATCACCCTAAAAATGGTTTTTCTACGGAACAAAAATAGCTTTTTTTCAAATTCAGTAACTGCAGAGTTTTCTAGATTCATTATATTTAAAAAAGTGTAGTTTCACCTGGCATAGCTGGCGGAACAACTCTCTTGAATGCAGTGACGGTCCGCAGCGCAATCTCATCATGTCCAGCTTTGTCCACGCAACTCTGGCCTGAGGTGACCATATTGGGTTTCAACAGGGTTCCCTCAATGTACACATCGTGCGCTATTAACTCCTTGTATTGGGCACTTAGAACCTTCTCAGCTACCCTTTGGCACACTTCTATGGAATGGTCGCCATCTGGCAGGATCTCTGGTTCCACTATAGGCACCAGTCCATTCTAAAATATACCAAAACATACCCGACTCACGGCGGACAAATTTCTCGCAAACGACAGACGGGGCAATGTAATTTAGAGGGGGAGTGGCTTAGAAATGTTTTATGGGTGCAAAAACTCTCCCCACTGTTTTTCGGCAAACAACTGAGCTACAAAGGCTTTGAATTCTTTTTGCTCACAGTCCGTTTAACCGACGAACTTTACTTCAGAACGAGAGCAACTTATATCACTCAAAAATGAAAGCCACTCAAGAAGTCAAAGAATATTTTAGAACAAAAGCGTCAAGTGACACTTCGTTCGAGATCCATAAAAACACAATTGGTTATAGTTTTCTCCGACACGGGCGCAAAGAATTGAATGAGTAAAAGTATGGATTCAAATAAAAACTGAAAGTATACAAATTTCTGTTAGTCACTTTTTCATACCTATGCAAAATTAATCAGATTATCTAAAAATACTCCAAACCCCAAGTGACAAATTTTACATTACACCCAATAACTAAAGGCTCGAAAAATTTCTGTGACGTAATGACAGCAGCGCCTTGAACAGCAATTTACCTATCCTGCTACTTTCAAGGAAATTTAACCATTCCAACTACCAGTTCCGATATCATCAATTTTCGGCAAACGTCTAATATCGGAACAAAAGAGCAAAAAAACATCTGAGCTTAATTAATCACCTTTCATAATGTAAGTATTATCAAAAAACATTGAGTTTTATACATTGGAGCTAAACAAACTGTTCCATTTTCATTTAAATCCGACAGCACAGTACCTTCATTTAATTTTTTGGATCTTTTCCGTTTGTGCCCCCCCCCCAGTTCGTTATGCGCCCCCCAGTTACAGAGCACGTGCCATTACATAGTAAATCACTATGTAAAAAAATTGCACGTGCGTCTGGGGGTTGCAAATAATATGCGCCCACTAAGCTGGGGGGGCACAAACGGAAAAGATCCAATTTTTTTGTTAACTGTTACCCGTTTCCTCACCTGCTGACATATGCGAGCGTATTTGGCGAGGTCTGAAGTGACTGCTTTGATGTTTGCATCCGAGGGAGTTCCCGATGCCTGGATTTTCAACACCCCTCTCCACTTGGCAAAGTCACAGCCATCTTTCTTGTACTGCTTGCACCTATATCAAACAATATCACGCAGTTTTTGTGGACGCAAATATAAGTTGGCAATACTTGCGTTATGAAGGAAAGTCGTAACTATAATCTACAATCCCCGTAAGGATATTTTCCCGCTCATGTATCATAATCTAATTCCTTTCTCAAAAAAAGCGAAACAAAGCAGTTGCTCTTTCTTGCTATTTTTATGCTATTCAAAAGCTTTGAGATTCACGTTGCTTTACCAAAATGGCCAACCAAAAGAACTTTACCACAGAAAACATTACCGAATTGAAACAAATATTGAAAAACTTACAAATACTGTAACAAAACAAAACCTATTCGTACAAAATGATGCTATCTGACACAAATGTGGTAAAAGGTGTTAGTGATAAAAGGTGGTAAAAGGTGTTAGTGCTCTCACAAAAGGTGTTAGTGCTCTCACAAATGTGGTAAAAGGTGTTAGTGCTCTCACAAATTGCAAGCCTACAAAAATCTTTTTTGCATGGTAAGGATCTGATCACTAACACCTTTATTAAGGGATTTGACTATATTTAGCGCCATTTTTAGTTAATTATATCAACGAAACTTTTCTGAGCGGAGTATTCCCAAATAGCCTAAAACGAGCAAATATCCAACCGCATTTCAAAACGGCATCAAGAAATGATGTCAATAGCTATCGACCCATTTCAATTTTGCCGTCAATTGGAAAAATCTTTGCAAAAGTTATAAAAATCACAATTGTCGACTACATTGGGAAATTCAAAATTCTTGGCGAAAAATCAGTTTGGTTTCCGCAATCAAAGGTCATCAGTTGATGCACTCGTCAATGTAGTAAACATAAGGTTGGAAAAAGAAAGTGAACAATAGCACCACAGTTTTCCTAGATTTGAAAAAGGCATTCGACACTAAATCACTCGCTGCAGTTGAAAAATCAGAAAGCTTTGGATTTAGGGGTCAGGTTTTAAGCTGGTTTTCTTTATATCTCAAATCAAGAACACAGTGTTTATGGAAAAACGAAATATCGACAGAACTGAAAGTAAAAAATGATAGTAAACAGATAGTTCTGTTCTGGGTCCAGTATTGTTTATACTGTACATTATTGACTTTGTGGACGCTTGTAAAATATCCATTTCGTATTGCCGACGAAACCAGCATCCTTTTCAAATGAAGACCAACTTCTGAAGAATTAAATATTGGAATTCATTTAGTTTCACATTGGCCGCATCAAAATAAATTGGATTTAAACGAGTCAAAAAACATTTGTAAGGAATTTGTTTGAAAGCAAGGCAAACACCAACTATCAAAATTGCGCAGTTCAAAGGTGAAAAACCTACAAATATCTAGGAGTAACTCAAGACACGAATTTAACTTTCGCAGCACATGTGGAATCCATTTGTTTAAAATTAAAGAAGTGGGTCGGATTAATTGCAAGGCCAAGGAAAACTTGCAGTCGCAACGCCATCTATGTTCTGCAAAAAAACTAAGGTGGTCCCAATTTTTGAGTAAGGAATTCTTATTTATGGTGGAACAACGTTAAATAAGCTGCAAAAAATTGAATGGTTACAAAAAAATTGAGAATTGTCCTAAGAAACAAACCAAGTGACTCCATCTTTGCAACCTTAATCGAGTTCAAAATTTTAACAATTAATGAACTATACATAAAACACCTGCTTTTAATAAGCCTTAGATCATACTTTGGGCTACATTCAAACAAAGTAATGAGATTTTGACCGCAAATCAAAATTTTTTCTACAATACTCGCCCGCAAACCACTCGCATTTTACAAAGAAAAACCTCAAAAAGAAATTCTACTCGAACATCTCTGGGGTATCGCGGTAGAATATTGATAAATCTTTTACTGAAACAAAAAATACTACCTGAGCTTGAAAAAGAAACCATGACCTGTATAAAAGTTAACTAGTCAATGCACTTAAATATAGCTTGATCATACAAAATGTCACGCTAACAAAACTTGTCTTCAAATAATATCAGGGCGCTTAATTAAGATACGTTAGTATTTGCAAGCTTCCACTCCTGATGAAACTTTGGATTTATATGTTTTAATAGTGGATGTTGTTTCCACTGCTGTTTCCACAACTTTTTCGTGCTATATAAATATGCAGGAGAAATTCAAATTCCTTTAACATTCCACTGTTTTCCGTAAATCAAGAAGTGAATCAATATTATTTGTTTTTCAAAGATTCATACCGTGTTCATTTTTAATCTGAGCGAGAGGAGAGTTGAATGTTTCAATTTGGCATCGACTAGCCACTTTCAGGAAAACTGAGATTTCTCTTTATACGAGACAATCTGCAAGAATTAAACCCTCCGAACAATTATCATCAAAACTCAACGCAAGTAGCTGACTATGCAAAAAACTATGACAACAAATCAAAGAAAACTTAATATTTCGAGGTTAATTTTTTCACATGTCACACGCACAGAGCGTTTAACCTCAAGAGACCAATTCAACCCCCTTCCCTTCCATAATAATTTGTTAACAATCAATTACCTTTCGGATAATCCGTCCAAGCCCTTTGTGACCACCTCTCCTGGACACCCTTCTTGGTCTTTGATTCCCTGGTCCACTTTAATGCCGAGAGTGATGTTCTGTGCTTGGAGCAGCCTCACGATCCTCTCTCCGCTCACTGGGTCTACTTGGTAGAGCGTCTCTTCGAACAGAATCACTCCTCCAATGTACGGCTTCACTCTAGCTGCCTGTTCGAATAATGTCTGACGATATATTCTAAACAATCATATATTGCCTTAACTGTTCGTTAAAATACGAAAGCGCTAATTGAACAGTGGATTTCTCTTCTTTTCGTCATAAGAAAATTAAATATGATGTTTAACATACGCAAATTGTTCCATAGATCCTAGTATGATTACTAGGAAACAATCTATTTTTCCATATGATTAACTGACATCATTTATGATCCTTGTAAGATAACCACGATATCGAGAAAACATTTATGACGTTATTAAGAATACTAGGAAACTATTTGTGGCCACTGTATGATTCATCAAGCATGAACGTCTTCCACTTGCGTTCCTTTCTAATAACTAAAAACCAACAGAGAGACAGACTGACTGCCCATGTTTTGTTAAATGTAACTTCGTCAAAACTGCAGCAGTCATTGAAAAAGGTGTGAAATCATCTTAACAAAAAATAAAAGAAAAAGCACCAATATCATCCAGATTTTTTGGGTTTCAAAAAATTAAGAGAAGGCCAATAATAGCCCCAGATATCGCTTTGCGTCTATTAAACATTTTTTTAAATTTATTTCCAAATTTTTATTACCTCTCAAACTTTTACGACGAAATAAATGCTGCTGTTACTCATCATGTCTGCGGCCCTAAGAAAAACTTAAATAACTAACGTCGGGCAAATTGCTCTAAGTCAAAGTAAAAAGTCAAATGGTGAGACAAAAAACGATTAGACAAAGTTGGTAGTACAAAAAAATTGCATAAAATACCAGCAGCACTAACATAATTGCTACCAACTTTGTTTGAGAGCAATTTAAACCTCAATAGATCGAAATTGAAAAATCATTGTTTCGCTTCACAATTTTCCCTCCTGTGCTTCCAGTGGGATTAAAATTGAGTTGACGTTTGCAAATGAGAGTGTTCGGAAAATGCGTAAAAGTACATTAACGAGATCTTTTTTTTTCAGTTCCTGCCACTAATCTACAGAATGCCAGTTCCACAAACCGATTGTGCTTATCAAACCCAGGTTAGAACAATCAGGAGCTAAAAGCTGAAGGCAGGACCAACTTGATAAACTAACCTTGGGTTATTTGGTAAAAATGCACGTGAAGCAGCAAATTATATAACACCAGCGATGGCTAGGATTTATCTGCTAAATTTTGTCTCCTCTGCAACGTTTTTGAGTGGAACTTAACCTATTCTTACCCTTTGGTTCTCTAAATTAGTTAGCACATAAATCTTAGCCCCCTCGGTTTTCGTGTCCAGCACGTGTCGCAAGCTCCCTCGTGTCAATGCATAGAGTGCCTTATTCTGCCAATGTTTTTTTCTAACATTCCCACAACCAAGATTGGGATTAAAAGAGAAAAAAACTAATGAAAAAAATGATTTCTTTTACACAAACAATTTTGAAGTGCTAACTATTTTGATGTTATTTTGGAGCTGGACATGTGCCTGTTTCGTAGTGAGACAACACCAGGGCTAGCATCAATACCAATGACCATTAGAGATGGTAACCCGGAACGAAGTTTGAGTAACCGGCATCTGAAACTGGGCTTCGTGGCTTTATCTTTTTTCTAATTCTGATTTCAATTCTGATACTGACTCTGTTCATTTTGAATTGCTTTGTTGAGCAACTGCTATCTAAAAACACTTTTAGCAGAATGAGAGACGAGTGAACCTCGCCTAGAGAAGTAAAAAAATTCACGCTAAATGTTGAACAAGCTGTGAACTAAGGTAAAGCAAAATTTTTATTCGACGAAGTAAAAAAACATAACAGGACAAGTCCTGACGTAAAATTCAAAGAATTTTCATTGACTATACAAAAACTAGACCGAGAACGGACTGAATGAATTGGAAAAACCATTTCAGATCTTAAAAAAAATTTAAAAAAAAACAGAAAATCAAGGTCAGAATGCCGCATGTGAAAAAACAACCAGCGAGAAATGAAAATTTGGTTCAAACAAAAAATTTGACCAAGAATGAACCATAAATGGATTGGGAAAACCATTCAAAAATCCAATCCAAAAAATCGAAAAAATAAAAATCAAAGTGAAATTGTCGCATGCAAAAAATTGTCGCATGCAAAACTTTGGTTCAAACACCGTTTTCTCACTCTACTTAAAAATTAGAGCAAAAAAATTTCACGCCGCAAAATCATTCGTTTTTCCGCTCCATTTCCTGTTTCGGTGTGACCAAAATCACCACTCCAATTTGACTTCAAAAATCATGAAAATGTGTGAACAGATCTTAAAAAAAAGAGAGCGCCCCAATACAATTCAAATTCTTTGAATTGTAAAAAAAATATGAGCGCTATAATAGCCGGCTGAGAAGCTGAGGCGGCTATTAAACATGAAATAAGCTCAACTACGAAACTGAAAAAGGAGCAAGAGATGAATTTCTCACGCTTGACATACTTTTACCTGCATCTACCCTTTCTCACTGATCTAGTCAAAGCCACCAGCCCAGAAAATTCCAGCAGCTGGTTTATTAATTAAACTGACCTTCGGTTGGTTTCACTGTTTTCTACACCAATTGAAGCCATCCGTTTTCCAAACGTTCCCGTGGATTCATCAGCCGCCAAAATTCCCCTTCCATCGGCCACTATTCTCTGGGCAATATCCCTCAGCTCTTTCTTCTGTTCAACCGAAAGAGGGTTCGAATTCTCCGCCCATTTTGAGTTTTCCCAGGATACAGTTTCGCCACTCATTATATTTGATGAAATTTGATGACTTGAATACAGACAGAAAGTGAACGTTGACAAGTTAATGTCAGAAAATAAATTTAATATAACTAACGTAAGTAGGGTAATCAGAAACGCCCGGTTTAGAAAGAGAGGCAGTAAACGCCGCAGCTTGATGAGAGATAAATCTAACTAAGTAACGAATTAATGATATGAGATATTTACCAACTGGCGTGTATGGTCAAACTAGCGAATGAGAAATGGCGGATTATAAAATAAAAATAGTTAACAAAGAAGTTCAAATGTGGATTCCGACCGATTTCAAATAAAGGACCGATACAATAAGTCAACTTACAAACCTTCTTATGCGAAACTCAAGCTTATAGCAACAAATGTATAAAAGCAAACAAAGTGATATGATAAGACAATTTGGAGTGTTAAGTAAGAATGATAAAATGTCTGTTGAATTCAAGTCAAATTCGCTCGTCTAAGGAATCGGCTCAAATTTAGAAGTCGAATATTAAGGTCACAATTGTCAAACTGTTCAGTTCAAAGGTCAAAATGAGAGGTGTAACTAACTAGATAAGTAATATAATAAATAGGCCAAGTTGAAACAAAACTGTTAGTCAAACTACATATACATAAAACCTGAAAAAACCAGAAAGGTATTGGTTTTGACATAAAAGGCAAACGCGTTGTCGGATAATTCGAGTGAACCTGGAGACAGGTCAGATGAAGCGACGACTTAAGGAATCTCAAATGAATATCAAGTTTCTTCTAAACTTCAGGAGATACTCTTGAGAGAATCATTGTTTCCTTGTTCCAACCTTCTATTGAGATGCAGTGTGTGTGTGTGTGTGTGTGTATGTGTGTGTGTGTGTGCGTGTGTGTGTGCGTGTGTGTGTGCGTGTGTGTGTGTGCGTGTGTGTGTGCATGTGTGCGTGCGAGTGTGTGTGTGTGTGTGAGTGTGTGTGTGTGTGTGTGCGTGTGTGTGCGTGTGTGTGTGTATGTGCGTGTGTGTGTGTGTGTGTGTGTATGTGTATGTGCGTGTGTGTGTGTGTGTGTGTATGTGTGTGTGTGTATGTGTGTGTGTGTGCGTGTGTGTGTGTGGGAGGGGGGGGGGGAACTCTCGAGAGAATTCAGAATCCCCCTTAATTATGCATCATTGTTCCATGACATGGGGTGGGGGTTGCTCTCTCGAGAGAATTCCCCTTAATTATGTATCACTGTTTCATTGTTCCAATACTCCATATGGGGTGGGGTTAGCACATATTTGACAGACCACTTTTTAGAACCAATTTGGCCAACCGATATCTTTGCTTTCTTTACCTCATTACACTGAAATTAAATCCATTGTGCTTTAAATCTCAAATTTGAAAGACACTTAGAAAAGTTTTCCGTAGAGATTCAAATGTGTAAACAATTCCCCCTTGGCCTTTAAAATAGTTCTAGTAATTTGAATCGCGAAGAAAACAGAAATATTCATAGGAAAAAAAGTTGCATCATCATTTTATCATTGTAAATCTTTTTTCAGGTGTTGACATGCTACAATAAGTTAAGTTATGAACAACACTAATTCTAGTAATGACACGCAACACACAAGAATACTAGTAATCAAAATTTTAATCAATCTAAACTTTTGAAGGAAAGCTAGAAACTCGAAAAATTCTGTACGTGGCACAGAATGATCCCACATTCAAAGTTAACTGCATAAAACTCATAACATTGCATTTAAGTGCTCCAAAATTTTAAGCCTTTTTCTACACTCAGTTTTTTTAAACCAGAATTAAAGAAAGAAAGAAAGAAAGAATTTATTTATCTGGGTTCAAGTAATATATTAAATGAATAAAAAGTTATAAATTTAAATACCAAATGAGACCCGGAAAGGACAGATAACGGGACAATACAGTCCACAAGACTTCTGCCCTGGTGGCTTAAAGCAATATCAACTTGCTCAATTAAACGAAAATGAAAGGAAAAAAATTAAAATTGGTCAGCTATGCCAAAATAGGCCGAGAAAAAAAAATTTTTTGTTGACAGAAAGCGGAGTGCCCACATGTATAGATTGATAAACATACTGCATAGCCTGCTGTTAACGAGAGAAAAAAAATCTGATTTTTTTTTCCAAAAATTTTCTAAGTCCTTAAATTTTTCTCAAAAAATGAAAAAAATGCGATATCTCGAAAACTAGAAGAGCTAGAGGGGTCAAACTTTCAGGCTAGAATCAGGGCCCAAAATTGAAGGTCCTGTAGCATGCAGCCAAAGGTATTGAAAAAATTGGGAAGCTAAAAATCAAAAATGTTTTATCAATTCACGGTTTTGTAGTATATATATATGTCTTTCCAATTATGATACAAATGTGAAATTTTTGAAAAGGGCAGATCTAATATGTTGTGTGGAATGACGCCACAGGTTTTTAGCATGTTGAAAAGTTTGGTTGCACGATATCTAACAGAAAATCGTTCAATTTGTCTTTTACAGAATGGTTCTGCTAATAATCCAGCTGATGCACGGCGTGTATTTCGGTTAGATTCTGAAAACTTAAATAAATCGTTTAAGAAAGTTGGGCAATGTTGTTGTTTAAGCGATCTAAGAACAAATTTGAGAAGTTCATAGACGTGTAGCTCATATATTGTTAATAAGCAATTGCTTTGAAATATATCATCACAGTTTTCGCGTCTTTTGCGGAAGTAAATGAACTTCAAAATTTTCTTTTGAAGGACATATAAGGGTTCTAATGATTAATAACTACAGCAACCGTAAACTAAAAGGCCATACTGAACTATTGGTACAACGTTTGTACGATAGTAGTTAATTAACTGAGCTCTAGGTACATAGTGTCGTAGCTTCGATATAATACCACTTTGTTTACCGAGTCTCACGTTAACAAAATCACTATGCGATTGGAAGGAGAGCTTATTATCAAGGTAAATGCCCAAATACTTGCATACAGGTTTTACCTGAACCACACAGTTATTAAGTGAGAACGAACTGGAAGCGTTAATGTTAATGTTCATTTGAACTGTTTTAGACATATTAAGAACAAGTTTATTGGCATTCAGCCAATTATTGAGGTTAGCAAGATCGTTTTGTAAGTTGTTTATTTGGCAGTTAATAGCAGTTAGGTTTGTATCGTCGGCAAAAAGAAGCACCTCGGTTGATGGACATGAGCGGGGTAAGTCGTTGATATAAACTAAGAAGAGGAGGGGCCCTAATATAGAGCCCTGGGGGACACCACAGGATATGTTTCGCCATCCAGAGGAAACACCATTAACTTCAACGCGCTGTTTTCGATTTGTTAGGTAGGAGCAAAACCATTTAAGACAAATGCCACGAATGCCGTAGGCTTCTAATTTATAAAGAAGTACAGAATGATCAAGGGTATCAAAAGCTTTCTTAAGGTCAAGAAAAAAGCTATAAATATTTTTTACCATGAAGTAGTTTTGCACGCTCGGTCAATTCAACAATTGCATCGATTGCACTATGTTTTGATCGGAAGCCGAATTGTTTGGAATATAGGAGTGAAAATTTTTCTAAATACTGATACACTCTGTTGTACATAGCTCTTTCATATATTTTGCTCCAGAATAACAAAAGTGAAATTGGTCTATAGTTTGATTCATCGGTCTTTGCTCCATCTTTATGGAATCAGAGGATTTTGGCTTTTGTTCGTTCTGATGGGAAGATTCCATGTGAGGACGATTTGTTTATCAGATGAGTTAGGTAAGGAATTACCACAGGCGCAGATGCTTTTACGATTAAGTTGTTGACATTATCATCACCAGAAGATGATTTGTTATCAAGCTGATCAATAATGAGTTTAACTTCAGCATTTGACACTTCATATAGAAACATCGACTTTTCCACAGAAGGTAAGACTGGTAGAGCTGTTTCAGGCAGGGCAGCTTTAAGGTCTTTGGCGATCGTTGTAAAGTAATGGTTAAACTTATCTGCTATATCTTCAGCGGTAGGCTCCGACTGCCTCTGCAAACACGATGTGAGAGCAGGAACAGTTTGAGCGTCGCTACTTGAACCTCGTTAATCATTTAAAAGTTTGTAGGTTTGTCATGAGTCTCCAATACATGCCTTGAATTTATCCCAGTAAAACTTCTTTTTAGATTTTTTAACAGCTAGTTCAAAGTTGTCACGTAATTTTCTAATATTTTTTAGGTATTCTTCGTTGTGCGGATTTTGTTTCCATTTCAGGTGCGCGCGATTTCTTTTTGCTCTCAGATTTTTAAGGGTGTTGGTAAACCATTTTGGAGTTTTACATGCTGGCTTGTTAAAGCTCTTGATAGGTGCAAAAAGATTTAAAGTATTTTCGAAGATGTTTTTGAATTTATTGAAAGCAGAGCCAGGCTCCTCTTCCGTGAAAAATTTTTCATTACAAGCACTAAGGCTTTTGCGCAGTCTTTGAAGAAATTCATCATGTAATGATTTGTTTTTTAAGAAAGACGTGTCACGAAATGAGATCTCGGGCTTTTCGAGTTGACATGAATCCCATTCTATTAATACCGGGTAATGATCAGATATTCTCTTCTTTCAATACAAAAGAACGCGTCAGATTTATATTTTGGAAAATAAAATGATCCAGGCAGGTGGAGGTGTTTTCTTTCTCTCTGGTGGGTTCATCAGCGAAACAATTAAGACCATTAGCCGTTATTATATTGAGATAGTTTTTGATAAGTGCATTATTTTTGAGAACATCGATGTTAGTATCTCCACATATGATAATAGGAGTTGAATGAGAAGCGTTTCGCTCAAGGAATTGGTCTAATTGGTCAAGAAACAGTTGTTTATTTGAACGTGGTTTGTTGTATAGAGTCAGAAAGGAGTATGTATGCCCATGAATTGAAATGTCTGATAAAATGCTCTCTTCAAATGGACTATCTTTCTCGCTTAGTATGACGCAATTTTCATGTAATTGCATCATTACTCCTCCACCTGTTGATTTTCGGTTTCGAAAAACGAACTGTCTATATCCCGGTAACAAATAACATTTTGGATCATCATTTCCAGTTAGCCAAGTTTCAGTCAAACATATTACGTCTGGTGGAGACTCAAGACTCAAAATTAACGCTTCCAGTTTCTCATAGTGCGGCTTTAGAGATCGTACATTTAAATGCATAACAGAAACTTTGGTTTTTAAAGGCATATTCGGAACTGCAGCAGTAACAATTTTTGAATTATTTATGTTAGTTGTTCCGAAAACAGTACAAAACATCATCCAAGCTATAATTGAGTAGGATTCCTCCATCATAGAGGTTGTTGAACTTGTTGATTTGTTGACTGTTGGGCTCCGTGAAGAATACTGTTCCTTCTTTGGTCCATGCGGAAGCAATTCGGGGATCGGTTCGCATTAGATTGAGGAACTTGACTCTTGATCGACTGATATCCTCAATGATCCGTACGTTGTTGGCCAGGGGGTTGTCTTTGAGTTTCTTCTTATTTGTCAGCATGTTCACTTTAGCAATGCGTCGCGAAAACTTGACTATTATTGGACGAGCAGTAATTTTCGTGCCAAGGCGATGAGCAATGGAGATGTCGTTCGCAGTTACTTTTGATTCGATGATGTTCGAAACGTTGAGAACATTTTCAATTGTTTCTGATGGTGTTTCTAAGTGGCCGTCCTCATGCAGGTCTTCATTGATTCCAAGAATTTTAAGGTTATCGCGTCTATTATAGGTTTCCAGTTGTTCTGTTTCACATAATGTCTTCAGTTCTGATTTCTTGTCAACGAAAACTATATCCTCCCTCAATTCGCCCATTATTTCTGTCTTCATGTCTGACACGGCTTTCGTTATAGCATTGGATAAAGTGTCTTTGATTTCTGTCTGCAGTGTTTCCACAATTTTTGGCAGCATGCTTGATATTGTTCTTTGGATGGCTTCGTCAACAAACTTTTGTATTCTTGCGTCGTCTGAATTATCTTCCTCAATTGGAGAAGATCCTAGCAGAAGTCGAGATCTTTTGTCCGGCTTTGATAACGGTTAAATGGGTTGGGATTACTAAGATATGGCATGTCTTCGTTTAAAATCTATTTTGTCATATGCCATTGACCAGGATGCATTAGTTCATCTCGTCTTCATTTTACCCTTTGACAGACTTTAAAAATGAAACACTTGAAAAGATGAATGAAACATAACCGACTAACGTCGAAAGAATTGCTTTCAAACTAGTGGAAGCTCAAATCTATTGCAGCCTGCTTCAGTTGTGGGGAGGGTGGGGCAAAAATTAGAGGTTATTATATACCACTCTAACCCCTTATAAAATTTAAAGTGAAAAAAATTACACCAATTTTGGCCCGCTCTTCATTTGAATTTTAGCAGTGAACTGCTGCCGCTTGAGTTCAGCTGCTAAAACGTTTATGAGAGCGAAATTCAAATAACGCAAAACGATAAAGTCAGGGGCGTAACAGTCACTAGTAAAATCAAAACGCTCAAGCGGATATTTTGCATAAAAAAGACCAACACGTTTACAATAATTGCTTGAAACTTCGTTCGAGAGCAAGTAAAATTTCAAGAGCCAGATGCCCCTTGATAAAAAACTAACTAAAGCACACTAACATTTAAGCTAAGTAAACCTTTGTCATTTGGATTGATACTCAAATGAGTCTCAGCAGGAACATATAACTCCTTTGCTGGATTTGGTTTCTTAAGAAAAAGTTTGAAAAGGGAACTTTTAACAGCAAACACGTTTAGCTGTGAAATGAGGCCCTATTTTTATATTTCATTATTGTCATTGTGTAGGCTTTATAACTACATCGGTTAGTTTAGACAGGAGAAACGAATTAAAGAAAATCAGGAGAGAAAAACGGTTGAGAAAAAAGTCCCAAAACGACAAAATTTTCAACAAACATTTGTATGTAAACTTATTTCAAGAAACTCAAGCTTGATAACACCTGCATGGTTCAAAACAACACGAATAAATATTAGTGGTTCAATAAATAACTGATTATTTTTTCTTCCAATTAGCCCAGATATATTTATGTCTAAATATGTTTTGCCTAAATTATACGCAACATTTAAGTCGAGATGTGCAATTTGTCACCCTATTTCTCAAGATATAACCTCTAATAGTCCAAGAAGTGATATTTATCATAGTAATTACAAACAACAACGGCTTGTACTTTTGTAACTGTTTGACAAGCCTTCATATTTTTAAAAGAGAAGCTATTTTGTGGAGTAAGTGATTTTTCACACCTGGAAAAAGTAAGCTCCCGGACCCTAGTCCCATAGTAAATAAGTACTAGAATTAGCACCATAGTAACTAGAAAAGTCTCTGCCAAGAGTTTTTTCTTAATGAATTTGTGACGGAGCATAAGGTTTCCAGAATTAGTTTTGAAACTGGCCAGAAACAATTCAGACATCCGAATTTTTCTCTCTGAGTTTTTCTCTTGACAGTGTTAAAAGTGACATGATCAGAACATGGCCATAGTAAAAAACCTTAATTGAAAGTTCATGATTCAGTACTGGGTTACTCTGAGACTGAACTGGGCTAATGATAAAACCTAAAAATGGATTCCTAAATATCTCAACAGTTAACCATCCTTGAAATGTATTACGTCAACCGATGAGCAGAAAAGATGGCAGCATTTCAGTGAGGAGATTTCTCCAAAACGCGTACGATTTTTGCATTCGGTTTAGACGTGTCAAAGAATGATAAGTTTGTTTCCACCGCAGTCAAATTGGGTCGGATATCTGCTACTACTGTTTTAAGTTCATGCATCATCTTGAGAGGTCTCTTACTAATTTCTTAACAAGGGCAATTATCGAATCCTTTCCATTTGTACCCCCCGTACGCTATGCACCCCGCTGTTCCAGAGCACGTGTCATTCCATATTAAATCATTATGTAAAAATATGGCATGTGCACTAGGATGTGCAAATAAAGAGATCCCACAAAGCTCGGTGGCAGGGGGGGGGGGGCAAAAACGGAAAAAGCCCGCATTATCAATGCATGTAACAGAAGTAGAAACCATCTCTCAACTTTAAAATAGCTTTTAAAAGTTATTTTTATTTTTAGGAAGAAAACAATTGGAAGAAAATTTTATAATATGATTCTTTCAGAAATTTGTTTATTATTTTATTGTTTGAATGATTTGAAGTATTTTTTTGTATATTTAACCGTATGGTTATAATTTTAATTTACTTGTTGCAAAAAAAACTTGAGTCGGTTGTTATCATTTGTTTTATCAGCTCTAAGTCCAACAGGATCTATTCTGTTCCCCCCCCCCCCCCCCACCTCCAGCTTAGTAAGCATAAATGTTTTATGACCCCCAGGCGCACGTGCTATTATCGTACTAGTAACGTGCTATATAACAGCATATAATTTGTAACTGGGGGTCATAAAAAACGGGGGGGGGGAACAGAATAGATCCGTCCATTATTCGCTTGTATTCCAAAAACACAAAACAGGGCCTTGGAATATATTAATTTTGGCTGTACTGGCACACAAATCAAACCATAAGTCATAATTGTGAATTCACGCGTTTTTATCTTGGACTCAACTATAAAATATTGATGGCTGCTATATATTATGAATTCAATTAGTAGTTAAGATGTCAGCAACGATATTAATTCAATTAGAAGTTTTGGACAATTTGTTCTTATCCAAAGATATTGGACTGGTTTCGTCTTTTGTAACTTTGCTTTTTGGTTGGACTGGCTGCTGAAGGTTGCGTGTATCCATTATTGTTACTGGTTCCATAAGGCGCAATCAAACCATGATACTGTCGGGGCGATTCTTTGACCTGCCAGAGCTCTGAATCTCTCGTCCAAGACCGGGCACTGTCCGTGTATTCTGAATCACCTCGACCACTCATCACTCTGACATCTGGACTCGCTGATGAAAACTTGACAGATCTGTCGTTCCATGCTTCTTTGACATTGTGCATCTTTGAAGGCTTTGAGGGCGGTGGGGGGACATCGAAATTTGGATCCCGGTTCCGAGGTGTACCAGATCCCGGCCGGGGTTCCAGGAACCTGGTACTATGCTGAGACTGGAAATGATTTCTTGGTGCGTGAGAAGCATGTATTACCTTAGGATATTGATCAACTTGAACAGGTGTTACCGGAGTGAGAGTTCTGTGATATGGGTCATTGGAGAGTTCTGAAACAATTGAACCCCGTTCTGATGCACAATCAAATTCACATTCTCGATCTGTTGATGTGTTCAGGTCTAAAGTTGGAACTTCAGTCTGTGACATTGCATTGAAGCCCAGATGACCAGCTGCAGCAGCCTTGTTAACTGTTTTAGGCTTCCACGTCCAGACCCTGTCATTGTTCCACAACTTCGAGTTATTTTCAGTTGAGTCCGTCGAACCAAGTGCAAACTGTGAAATGGTCTGATCATTTCTGCAATTGATAGGTCGCCCTTTTTGCTTACGGTCATTGACAGTCTCAGGTTTTGTTGTATCAATTTGCTGTTCTTTAGAATCTTTGGAGTTTATCGATTCAATTGAACTTTCATGAAGTTTCCGATTAACTGATAAAGAATTCAACTTTTCGCCATCCGTCCAATTGTTAGCCGAGGTAACTGATCTCGGAACTCCAATGTTAAACTGAGAACTACAAACACTTTGATCGTTTCTGCAGTTCTGTGGACGTCCTTTCAATTTTCGATCTTGAAGATTCGAGTCAAGGTAAAAAGATTTATCGATACGACTAGGGCGGGCACTTGTCATTTCAAGGTAAACAATCTTGATTATGCTATTACATAACACGACACGACAATAGCACGTGTCTAACAAGAGGCAGAAGTCATTTTTAACATTAAATCATGACTTCTTTAGATTCACTTTAAAGCTTGAGCTTTAACAATCACCTGACTTAAAAGATTACCAGAATGTGAAATAGATTTTTTTCAGTTGATTTTAGGCTTTTCCATCATAGGCCCCTTCCAACTCACTGTCCATCATAGTGCGTATAGTTATCCAGGGTCTTTCCCATTACAGCCCCCCTCCCAGCTTTAGTGGTCAGATAAATTATAGTCCCCCCCCAAACATAGTAATTATTAACACGTAAAAAAATAAACCCACTAAGCTGAGGGGCCAAAACAGAATAGATCCTAACTGTAAAAATAGGATCTATTCTGTTTTGGCCCCCAGTGTTTTTTTACGCCCCCCAGTTACAAATTATATGATGTTATATAGGATGTTAATATGTAAAAAATAGCATGTGCGCCTGGGGGGGGGGGGGAGTAAAAATATAAACCCACTAAGCTGAGGGGCCAAAACAGAATAGATCCTAAAAATACTATTATGATGCCGAAATTTGATTCGTTGGAAAAAATTTTGCTAAAATATTCAAGTGCATTTCTCTGATATATGATGTTCACTTTTTTATCACTACAGAAAAAATTTAGCAAAAGCACTTGGGGGTTTACAGAACGCATTTTACAGAGCAACTTCCGCATTATCCCTTTATAGATGCAGCAAAACCTTTATCGCCAGTAACTGAAAACATGCTACCACGATGCTGAATTTTGATAGGTTCGAAAATGTTTTGAAAAATTATTTATGAGCAGGCCTCTGATATATATTCCCTTTTTATCTGCTGTTATTGGTACTGCAGCTCAGTTACACCAAAATTGAATAACTACAACTTGCAGAAAGCAAAACGTTTCTACCGGACTCGCGCTCTGAATATCAAGAACCGCATTGAAAAGATTTATTAGAAAAGCAACTGCAACGATAAACCAGGTTTCGAATAGCTTGGCACATAGTCACAGTACAGACATACAGTCTTAAACAAGATAGAATAAAAACATAGCTGGCAGTTTGCCAAAAAACAGCTACAAGAAAAAAAGTCCAATTCAGAGTGGGGTAAATCCCGAGTAATCAAACAAATATTCATGCGAATGAACAAAACTCGTTCTAATAAAGTCGTTCTAAGTAAGAAATATGTTCAAAGAAGGGTGATAAAAATTGGAGTAAAAATTTGCATTAATGATTGAACGAAGAGGTTGATGTGAAATGAGCGTGACGTCACTAATCTTGCAATTTTGAGCATTCCAAAGAAATTGTTCGGATTCCAAGCATCTAAAATTGGAAAAAAACCAGGAGGTTAAATATTAACCTGTTCTCCAATGTAGACAAATTACTTGTCCTTGAATTAAATAAACTTGTTAATATAGTACTACATTTGAGAAAATCTTAATTCAGGAAAAACGTAACTATTTGGAATTTCTGGTTTCCAAAAATACCCGGAGAAACCATTCCAGCAATTTGAATACATAGCCGGCAGATTGCCGAAAATAACCACGATAGAAGCTTGAGGCCTTCCATGAATTGAAACAACTAAAGAAACAAGATAGGCAGATTGACCACAAGTCCTTTAGTAGACTAGATTTTTTGGGTTAGATACGTACGGTCATTTTTATAATACACATACAGTCTATAAGGAAAAATCCCTAAAAGAGTTTTTTCAAAATTGATTTTCGAAATCAAAAACTCAAGAATTAGGGCATATACGTTTGGCACTACAGAGATGCGCACTATTAACCTTTAACTAGTAAATGTTCATAAAATTTAAAGTTGATTAAGTGAGTTCAGAAGTCATTTTTTTGAGTGAGGTAAGTCACGCAATCGACCTAAAAGGAACAATGACGTCACGCAGAAAAAAATTTAACTGCAAAGCAGTAGAAATCACTGAAGTCTTTGAAAAAGTCAGGGTAAGACGAAACAAAAATCTGTTAGACGAAGTTAAAAAAATTAGGAGCGCAATACTATCCGCCTGGAATTGCTGACTCGGCTATTAATTAAAAAATATTTAAAGATATATCAAGACGACATAACGGAACAACTGCAATACTACTTCGAATTTTCAAGCAAGACTGTGAAGAAAATTCGCGGGTGTTCCTTAAAAATATGTTGGAAACACCCTACTGTTGATATTAAGCCGTTTTCTTCTTTCCCTCAAACTTCACTTATAGCAAGGTCTGTTCAACTTCAAATGAAACAAAAAATTGTATAACTGAAAACTTGAGAAATTATTTTATAACAAAAATTTTCGAGGCTTTTATTTGTTAAACCCCATTTTTAGTCAAAGCCAAAAATATGCGTTTTTGCTGTACCCTTAAAGTTTTTTGGAACTGCAAGAGGCGGAAAAGTTTTTTGAGGAGACGAGTACGGAAACCGCACAAAACTGGCCTGAAGATATTTTTGTATTCTGTTTAACGCGCAGATTTGCAGAACTGCTGCCAAGCATTGACCTTATTTTAGTGACCTGATATTTTGCTGAGCTGTTTTTTGTTGAGAAGCACGTAACGTATTAAAAAACAAGTCTCAAGAACTTTAAGTAGTACAACAGAAGTTCTCAAAAATATGCACCGTTTTTTTACTACAGCTCTTCGAATGAATTAAAATCAATTTATAGTATTGCTAGTTATCTATGACAGCTTCAACTGAAACAAATTGAGATTAACAAAGTATTAAAACAACAAACCTAAATAATACAAACAACAAAAGTAATAAATTCATTTGACATTTAGTAGCGAAATGTCGCCACTTGAGTTCAGATGCTGACACTTGTGAATGAGAACGAAATTTAGATCACACAAAAAGAAAAAGTCTAGGGCGTAAAAAGTCACTCGAAAAGTAAAAACGGTCAGGCAAAACTTTGCATAAAAAAGAAGAGCCCGTTTCAATAATTCCTTTAAACTTCGTTTAAGACCATTTTAATTCCTGTCCATGTAATAAAAACTATCAAACTAATGGCAGTTGTCTTGCTACCAAGTTTTTTGATGGAAGTAATCTTTCTCATGTTCCTAAACTCCTGAAAAATTAGTTCTGTTATGCATGATCACTTTGTCGACAAAACAATAGAATAAAACGTTGATTATGCTAAGAAAATAGCAAATACATTTATTTCAACTATCAACTAATTTAATTTAACTGATATATGAATGTCTAATAGCAAAAAACACTACTGACACCACTTGTAATTGAGACATATTTCAATTATTGAGTGAGTAATACATCAACTGCAATTCAACTATCTATGAACTGTGATTAAATATTAGCAGTACGCAACATTAGAAGAATCAGCATCAAATGGAGAGCATCGCTTGAAAAAAATGGAGAGCATCTTCAAAGCTGAACGAAGCGTGCATTCAGTTTCTGCAAAATTTCAACTTTAAATTTAAGTTCTAAGCAATCTCGGTCACACGAGAAATTATTTTGATCCGGTGCAGACTTGACAAAATAGGCATATCTAAGTGAATTCAAATTCCATCAAGTTCAATAAGTTGTCCTACGCAATGAAGGCTGTTAGCTTAAGGCTTTACCAATCGAATGAAATAAATTATTCTTTTTTTAAATAATATTTTTGAAAAAACGCCATTTTAAAAGGCCATTATTTGAAAGTTTTAGAAAACGCCAAAACTTTTTTCAATTTTTCAAATATTTTGCATCTCTTTTAAGTGCCTTTTTCGAGAAACCTTGCTTGAGTCCCTGAAGCAACTATGCATGCGTTATATAAGATTTATGGAACTATTTTTTTGGAATCAACTATTAACTTGGACGCTTCGTACAACTAAGAGATTGTTTAAAGTTAACTCAATGCAAATTAAAACTAAAATGATGGCCGCGGTTGCTGTTTTCACTCGTATCTCCTGATATGTCCAAGTAGTAGCTGCTGTGCTCCACTAAATGAGCAGTATATTTCGATCACGTCATTCGTTGTTGTCAAGAGCTACAAAGTGACAATTCGAACTAAATATTTGTCAAAGTTGGCTAGATTGGATGACATGCATAACAAACTCCTTGTGTGATTGACATCTCAATGACTAGACATAACAACTTTGTCCCTGTCTGTTAACTTTTTAAGCTTCTTCAACTTATCAAGTTCAAGTTCCACATGTTCGTTTCACTACTGCGACGACGGCCCTGGCTGTGTTTGAGATTGCGGCTGTGGTTGTTGCAGTTGTTGTGGTCTTGCCCACGCTTCAGCTTTGACCCGGTAAAACTTTTGTCCAATTTGCAGGTTAAACCGGTTATTGGGCTAAAATATTTGAACATAAACCCAACAGTGACCGACAGAGAAGTAAATTTCATTTTTTTAAATTTAATTCTTATTAAAATTTAATATTTTTTATATTAAAAACAAGCAAACATTTTTACAATAAAACGAACATAGCTGGCAGATTGCCAGAAAATAGCCGCAATAGATTCGTAGATCGGCAGTCTCAAAAAAACAGTAAAAAAGACAGACCAAAAAAAATTGTCTTTTCATTGAAGGCTGATACGTTATATTTTGATTAAAAATCTGTATAAGTTTTTCCTGCCTCTATTAGCTGCTCTCAAACAACCTTGAGTTAGAGTGGCACACACCCATTTGACCTTATCTCTTTGAATTAAAGTAAATAAAAGTCAATTTCAAAGTGAGGAAGTCATTTTTGAGAGTGAGGTAAGTCACGTGTGACCAAAAATTTAATCACGCAAATGAACAAAAAAATCGCTCCACTAAGAGCGAAAAATGACGTCACGCATGCAATTCAGTTGAAATTGCATGAACGAATGAACAAAAAGTGGCTGTGACGTCATATGGGCGTAACAAAAATCATGACGACGAAATAAAAAACATAGCCGGAAGAATTCCGGAAGCGACTCGAAGCGTCAAAATTTCGCTAACAAAACTGTAATTGCAGCGGAAGCCACTACCTTTTGTATTGAACCATTAAGTCGCTACCTCTCCAGGTCTGCTCTAAAAATTGGTGAAACTTGAACCACTGTTAACAAAGAAATAAAATGCAGCAAAATTTTAAATTATTGAAAACGTTTGGCAACGTTAGAAAAACCACAAAAAACTAAGGAGGTCAAACACCCGATAGTCCGAAAAAGCTGACAAGGTTATCAATAGCCCTCAAATAATTCATGATTCCAATCTGAAAAAGATCGCGAAAGCAAACGGCAGATAATAAAATTAGAAACTAAGTTAAATCTTTTAAAAAGAAAGCTCAAATTTAAGAATCAGAAAACACCTATAGTTACACTTCTAATCACTGCCAAGAGGACAAAAGACAACACACACCTGTTCCTTGTTGTACATAAGCTAGACAACATGATTTCATACTATATCAAAAATAAAATTGATCATAGAAAAGACATAAGCAGAAGAATATTCAAAAGCAAAAAAACCTTTAAATTAATACGAAGTCCGGAAAAAAGCTGCAGTAAATAGTCATAAGTGGAAAATTTGTAAAAAAAACTTGCTATCAAACTCTCAGTACTGCCTTATGTTGAATGAAATGAATTGCAAACCAAAGAAATGACGAAAATCTAAGAAAAAGCTGAAATCATTCATTTTTTACAACCCAAAAAAAAAATCAATAAACCGAAAATAAATGTAGGTGCCAGGACAAAGCTAGAATGACACTAACTAGAATGTGAAGAATATGGGCACAATGTAAGGAACACGGTAACAGAACGATATTCTTGATTTTTGAAATAAATTTTAAAAAATCAAGAAAAACGAATACATGTCATTGTTCAGCATTCAAGACATAGAAAAGACAACTAGTCATCCGATACAAATATCTATCCTTCTGAAGAGAACAAAAAAATAGGAAAAAGCAAAATTCATAAAAACGAAACATTGAAAAATTTTGCAAAAAAAAATGGTCAAAGAACTTTAAAGTTAAGACTGCATTTATGAAAAAATTTTAACTGTTTTTTCAAAACTTAATGCCAAAAAAATGATTGAATTGTTATTGAAACGGAAATGAAGTCCCTCATGTTGCACAAAAAAACTATTTCTAGCAATTACAACCAAAATACAAACAAAAAAACCGACGAAAATCGGAAAAAAACTACCATAATCGGATTATTTTATGTACAATTTTATGAAACAAAATTTCATCGAGGTAGAAAGAGGCGTTGATTATAGGAATTATCTAAGAGAAGTTGCCATAATAACTGATTTTTGACAAAAAAGACGGTTAAAAGATCCAAAAATGAAGAAATTAATAGAAAAAAAGCCAAAAATTAACAAAAAAAAATCAAGAATTATGTGCCAATTTTCAACCTGAGACGCATTTTCAGGCTCTGCAAAACACTGTGGCATCAATTTCCGAGGTTGACATTTCAATATAGTATCGAATAAAATTTATTTCAACAAGAAACCAAGTTATAAGCAAAAAAATTGGGCCACTTAGACAAAAAAAACGGCTAAAAACGGTTATCTATATGTGCAATTCAGTCAAAAACTACTTTTCAAAGTCATTCACTAAACGAAGCGCATGATCAAAAAACTTCTCTCGCTTAGCAAAAATCTGTTCACCAAGACAGCTTTTCTCACTTTCGCTTTTAGGTCAAAATGCCGCGTGAACAAATCTACTTCCTGTAAAAAAAAACCGAGAGAAAACCAATACTCCTCTTCGAGTCGTAAAAAAACCAAGAGAAGGCCAATAATAGCCCCAGCTATCGCTGTGCGGCTATTAAAAACAACGAAGGGGTTCGGGTTCCAGCACTAATTTTTAAATCAAACAATAATTCTAAGAAATACCAACCTTTCTGACTTTGCACAACTCCTTGTTGACAAACACGCCAATTGTTTTCCGCTTGATTTCTAAAACAAATATTAACAGTCAGTCAAGAATGATGTCCAAAACAAACTGATAAATCTTTGAAGCTTAAATTTTGCTCAGATATTTACGTGATATTCGCGTTGATTCAAATTATTGGCACAAAGCCATGTACTCAATTTATATCAAATTTGCGCATTTCATCACAAAGAATCATGAAATCGTAAATAGGTCATGGAAAAAATATGTTGCAGTAAACTACAGTCAAATAGGCGAGGAAAAAAATTGTTACAGTAAAGTACGGCTATTAATGAGTTTCTCAACGCGGAGGGAAAACAAGAAAATTGCGAATCACGGAGACGAGAAAAAGAACTGTAGAATAGTAATAAAGTAGAGTGCACTGGTGACAATTGGTTGCAATATGAGCAGGCGTTCAACGAAAATTGACAAACAGTTTTACACTCTATGTAATCGGTGTATAAAACATAACCGACTAAACTTCGGAAGAATTGCTCTCGAACGACTAGTGGGAGCACTAATCAATTACAGCCTGCTTCAGTCGGGGCGGGGGGGGGGGGGGGGGGGTCTAAATAGGAGGACTAGGAAGTTCAATAGTCGGCTTCAAATAACCACATTAGAGGTAAACATATACCACTATTAAGATTTAACGTGAAAAATGACACCAGTTTCGGCGCACTTTTCATTTGACTTTTAGTATTAAATTGCCGCCAATTGAGTTAAGCTGCTTAAAAATTGTGATTGAGAGAATTTTAGATCACGCGAAACGCAAAAAGTCAAGGCCAAGGCGTAAAAGTCACTCGAAAAGTCAAAACGCTCAAGCAAAAATTTTGCATAAAAAAGACACGTTTACAATAATTGCTTCTCTACGAGAGCAATTAAACACTTCGGATGAATTGGAAACGAGAACAAAGTAAAAATAAACGCAAACCAACGACAGGCTGGGTTTACTTCGGCTTGGGGAATACTAGCATGGATAAATTCAAAAAGGTTCTTCAAATGATGTTAATAGAGATTACTCTCGACAAGTAAGATTTAGAGTTCATAATGAATCTTTTGACTATTCATAATTAACAATTTAGATCATGCAAAACGGACGACGTCAAGTGTGAAATGTTGAGAGCATTTGACATTAATCGGCTTGCCTTCATTATGACGCATCAAAATTTGACGGAATTTATTGATAGTTTTACAATTCGCCTACCTGCTTTTGATTGTAAATCAATTCCCAGCCGTTCATAGCAGCCCTCGTGCAGAAAATAGGGAGTGTTGGCAACACTAATCAGCTTGTAATGTCCACTGAGCTGATCAAACTCAATCAGTACCAAATCGTTTGCCCTGAAGTCATTCAAAACTATCTTAATTTGATAAACCGATGCTGACAATGTTGCCGTCATCTGATTCTCAGCTGCTGTTGATGTTGACATCTCTTCAGATTTGTCAAATAGAGATTGTTCAAGCAATTTCGAATTACTGGCATTCACGCTTTTTGCTGCTTCCGCTTCGAATACTGTTGCTTCGGAATCAGTCATCGGTTTCGGCTGGTCGACCACGACTGATAAGCTTTTTGATTGGTCGAACGGATTGTAATCATCGATTCGTTTCGGCACTGTGTTGTTTGTTACTAAATTTCGATCTTCAAGTGAGCGTTCCAAATCATAGTTGGTAGTTCTGCTCATTGGGACTCCCAAATTCCATAACTTCTTGTCACTGAAATTATCCTCACTTCCCGATTCCGCTGAAAACTTTTCCCAGGTTTTCAGTTGACCCTTGAGGAGTTTGATTTCTTTTCTAAGCTGCAGAATTTGTGAGTTCTTCTCTTTGGACAGAGCACTGAGTGCCATGTTGAAGGATGCCTGGCTCTCGGCTTGTGCATGGAATGATTGACAAAGGAGACTGTCCGAGGCTAAAGCAATCAAAAACATAGCTGGCAGATTGCCAGAAAATAGCCGCAATTGTTTCGTAGATCTGCAGTCCCAAAAAAACAGTAAAGACAGACCAAAAAAATTCGTGTTTTCATTGAAGGCTGATATGTTAAATTTTGATTAAAAATCAGTATAAATTTTTGCTGCCTCTATTAGCTGCTCTCAAATAACCTTCATTTATAGTGGCACACACATTTGACCTTATCTCTTTGAAATAAAGTAAACAAAAGTCAATTTCAAAGTAGGGAAGTCATTTTTGAGAGTGAGGTGTGAGTCACGTATGACCAAAAAATTAATCACACGAATGAACAAAAAAACTCGCTCCACTAAGAGCGAAAAATGACGTAACACATGCAATTCAGTTGAAATTGCATGAACGAATGAACAAAAAGTGGCTGTGACGTCAGATGGTGACGTCATATGGACGCAAAAATCATGACGACGAAATAAAAAACATAGCAGGACAAGTCCTGACGTACAAATCAAACAATTTTCATTGACTAAACAGAAAAACTAGACCTAGAATGGACTATGAGTGAATTGAGAAAACGTTTTTTAAAAATCAGATCAAAAAATAAGAAAACAAAAAAAAACAATGCCAAAATGCCGAATGTGAACAACAAAAACCACTAGCGAGAAATGAAAATTTAATTCAAACAAAAAACTAGGCCTAGAATGAGCTGTGAATGGATTGGGAAAACCATTTAGAAAAATATCCGATCCAAAAAACCGAAAAAACAGTAAACATTAGAGTGAAATTGCCGCATGTGAACAAAAAACCACTACCGAGAAACCGAATTTTTGTTCAAACACCAATTTCGCACTCTACTTTAAAATTAGAGCGAAAAAAATTTACGCCGCAAACCAATCGCTTTTCCGCTCCAATTTTTTGCTGCCTCTATTAGCTGCTCTCAAATAACCTTCATTTAGAGTGACACACACATTTGACCTTATCTCTTTGAAATAAAGTAAACAAAAGTCAATTTCAAAGTGAGGAAGTCATTTTTGAGAGTGAGGTGTGAGTCACGTATGACCAAAAAATTAATCACACGAATGAACAAAAAAACTCGCTCCATTAAGAGCGAAAAATGACGTCACACACGCTTTTCAGTTGAAATTGCATGAACGAATGAACAAAAAGCAGATCTGAAGTGGTTGTGACGTCATATGGTCGTAACAAAAATCGCGACGACGAAATAAAAACATAGCAGGACAAGTCCTGACGTACAATTCAATATATTTTCATTGACTAAACTGAAAACTAGACCTAGAACGGACTATGAATGTATTGGGAAAACTATTCAGAAAAAAATTCGATCAAAAAATTGAAAAAACAGTAAAAATCAAAGTGAAAATGCCGCATGTGAAAAAACCACTAGCGAATTTTTGTTCAACACCGTTTTCTCACTCTACTTTAAATTCAGAGCAAAAAAATTTCACGTCGCAAAACCACTCGTTTTTTCGCTCCACTTCCTGTTTCGGCGTGACCAAAATCACTACTCCAATTTGAGTTCAGAAATCATGAAAATGTGTGAACAGATCTTAAAAACATAGCCAGAAGAATTCCGGAAGCGAATCGAAGCGTCAAAACTCCACCAAGAAACAGTGATTGGAGCTGAAGCCATTAATTTTTGTATTAAATCATTAACTCATTACCTCCCAAGGTCTGATCTAAAAATTGGTAAAAATTAAACCACTGTCACCAAGAGAAACAAAAAGCAGCAAAATTTTACATTGTTGAAAACCTTTGGTAACGTTAAAAAAGTCCGAAATAATTATAATGGTAAAAATTGCCCTCAAATAATTCATGATTATAATCTCAAAAAGATCGCGAAAGCAAGCGGCAGATAATAATCGTCGAAACAAAAATTTTCAAAAAACAAAGCTCAAATTTAAGAATCAGAAAACCACAATTAGATTTTTAATCACTGCAATATAGAAAAAACAGCACATTCTTCTTCCTTGTTGTATACCTTCTAGACATGATTTCATACTAATTCAAAAATTAAATTAATCATAGAAAAGACATAAGCAACAGAATAAAATTCAAAGGAAAAAACGTCTAAAAACAATACCAATGACAGAAGAAAATTGCAATAAATAGTAATAAGTGAAAATGTTGAAATAGGCTTTTTTTTGGAAAACTCCTCAGTACTGCCGTATGTTGAATGAAATCAATTGCAAACCAAAGAAAATCTTTAAAAAAATCCGAAAACATTCAAATTTTTAACAAGAGAAGAAATCAATATAACGAATACGAATGTAGGCACAAGAAAAAGCTACAATGATACAAACTAGAGTTTGAAGAATTTGAACACAATGTAAGAAACATTGTAACAAAAATCTTGATTTTTGAAAGTCAAAAATCAAATTAAAAAAATCAAGAAAAACAAATACATTTCATTGTTCAGCATTGGAGACATAGAAAAGACAACGAGTCTTCCGAGGCAAAGATTCATCCTCTTGAACAGAACAAAAAAAGGAAAAGCAGATTTCAAACACACAAAACTTTGGAACATTTTGCAAAAAATGGTCAACAAATTTTTGAGACTGCATTTATGAAAAAACTTAACGCCAAATAATAAATCAGATTTTTATTAAAACGAAAAAAAGTTCCTCGTGTTGCACAAAAAGACTATTTCTAGTAAGTAAAACCAAAATACAAACAAAAAAAACAGAAAAATTGAAAAAAAACTACCAAAATCGGATTAGCATATGTACAATTCTATAAAACAAAATTACATCGAGGTAGAAAGAGGCGTTGAGTATATGAATTATCAAAAGGAAGTTGCTACTTTAACATATTTTTGACAAAAAAGATGGCTGAAAGATCCAAAAATGAAGAAATTAAAAAAAGCCAAAAATTATTTTAAAAATCAAAAAATATGTGCCAATTCTGAACTTCAAACGCATTTTCAGGCTCTGCAAAACACTGTGGTATCAATTTCAGAGGTTTACATTTCAATATAGCATTGAATAAAAATTATTTCTACAAAAAACCAAATTACAAGTAAAAAAAATGGGCCACTTAGAGGAAAAAACGGCTAAAAACGGTTATCTATATGTGACATCCAGTCAAAAACTAATTTTCAAAGTCGAAAAGTCATTTACTAAACGCAGCGCATGATCAAAAAATTTCTCTCGCTCAGAAAAAAATAGTTCACACTGCAAATGTACTCACTTTCGCGTTTAGGTCAAAATATCGTCTGAACGAATAGTACTTCCGGTAAAAAAACCAATACTCCTCTTCGAGTCGTAATAAAAAAAAAGAGAGCGCCCCAATACAATTCAAATTCTTTGAAATGTAAAAATCCGAGAGAAGGCCAATAATAGCCCCAGCTATCGCTGTGCGGCTATTAAACAAAAAACAATCTTGGTTGTTGAAAATTCTGCTACTAATAGGCTATTCTGCTATGCAAGTTAAAGGATGATGAAAGTTTAGGTATAATCACCATAACACAATTTCGCGAAAATAACAAATTCTTGGTAACTTCTTAATACCAGAAAATATATTGGATTCATAACGAACGTCGACAAAAAACGGAAACTGACCAATTCTCGAGTTAACGTCACAAACAATACGAGTGAAATAAATCCAACATTACAAGGCAAAACCTTCAACACCCAATTGTCAAACTGCCCACAACACCATATTAAAGAAGATTCTTAGAGCTAACAGAACTGTGTCGTCCACTCTCAATTGTTGAAACACACGTGGTTATTTTAAAATGACAGATCTATGCACTTCCAGATTATAGAATGACGGGTTTTCATATAAAACGTGCCAAATTTCAAAAATGGGCATTTCAAACTTACAAAGTGTGTATTCCAATCAAGGTACGTTGCTCTGATAAAGTCACTTCGGTAATTATGGATTAATAAGCCTCGATTAATGCCAGAATTTAACACACCTATAGGGGAACTCCGTAAACTCGAAACAATAGTTCAAACCTGAGGACGGGATAGAGGTACCATCGTTTCTTTCTTCATCTGTCTGGGTCTGAACTTCGCTACCTGCTACACTCCGATCTGCCTTCGCCAAGTCACGACTTTCGACCTGACACTCAGCTTCGGTGGACTGTGATGGCTTATTAATTGGTTCAACATTGCTCAATTCCTTTTGGGCGCTATGATGACTGTGCGCATACTCTAGAAGAGAAGCTAAACTGCTAGAGTTGTCTCTGGTTGAAGATGATAATTGTGGATCTGCTACCTAAAATCACCCAAATGATGAATAAAAAGCCACCTTCAATAAAACGCTTATTAAAGACTCACCTAGCTTAATTAAAGCATTTGATATCAACGCATTTGAACAATTTCAATTGCATTGCCTCAAACACTACAAAAAATATCTACCTTTCAATAAAAACTTATTGAGTTATATTTTACCGGAACAAAGACTGATATGCAACAATAATTACTTGAAACTTGGTTCCAGAGCAATTATAAGAAAAGAAACAATGTCAAAAAAGGGAGTAATGAGCAATGCGAAATACTCCTTTCTATTGATACGCGCCTATCAAAAAACACTTCTAAAAAATTCTTTAGGCAATTTTCCCATGTAGCGAACCGCGCATGTTATCTAATGAGAACCGATGAAACGGTTAGTCGAATAGCTCAGTCATTACTTCAGCGGATTTTTCTCCCCATGATCAATGAAAAGTAAATTTAAGAAACATAGCCGGCACAATGCTGGAAAATACCCCCTATAGACGCTTGTGGTCTTCCATGAATTGAAACAACTAAAGAAATAAGATAGAAAGATTGACCACCACTCCCTTAATAGACCTCTAGAATTTTTGGTTAGATTCGGAGTGTCATTTTTATGAGACACATATGCTCTACAAGGAAAAAGCCCTAATGTAGCCTTTTCAAAATTAAAATTCTTAAAAACAATGCAGCCTTTTCAAAATTATATTTCTTAAAAAAAATTGATGTCAAAGTCATAGAAAGCATCAGCGTTGAACAGAAACAATTCAATCGAATAAAATGAACCCTATTAGGCAACCAATTAGGCCTTAAAGAGAATAAACGATAAGACAACAAAAAATTACAGCAAAAACTACAGCAAAAACTCAAAAGTCAACTCAAATTTTTGAGAAAGTAGCGTCAAAGTCATGAAAACTAATAAGCTATTAACTCGGACCATTAATTAGGTTCCTTTGCGCCTGATTATCAACCAGTGCGACCTGTAATTGATGATACTAAGTTGTCAGACAAAAGAAATAATCTCTGAAAGAGTGCAAAATCGAAAATTTTTATATGTTTTTTTGACGAAAAAGTGTTCAGTTCAAGTTTCAGCTGCCCCTTCCTAGTATTTGATCAAAATCTAATCGCGCAATTAACCTAAAAACTTTCGCTAAAGCGAGTGAGAAATGACGTCACGTGCGCAAATGCCGTTAGTGAGTGGAAGAAGTCATTCAGAAAATTTGACTTTTTCAGCTTTGCTGCGTGAACAAATTCAAAACGAAAAAAAGTCATCAGACGACGAAACAAAAAAACCAAGAGCACCGCAATATAGCTTCGCTCAGCTTACAGCTTCGCAGCTAAAAAAAGAATGATGTCCCCGATAATAGCCGCTATCGCGTCGCCGCTATTAACAGAGTAGATTTTCTTGATCACATATGATCAAGAGTCAATTTTAAGAAGTAAACATACCCGGCAGATTGCCGGAAAATAGCCGCCGTTGATTCCCATACTTATATTGGGATTGAAAGAAAAAATATCAACAAAAATTGATTTTTGTATAAAAACATTTTTTAAGTGCGATGTCATTTCGTAATTGAACATACTCCTCTGTGAGAGGCTACAGGGTCTAGTATCAAAACCAATAAGCATTATAGATAGTAACTAAAACTTATGAGAACAAAGTTCAAGTACCGGGCATCTAAAAATGGGCTTTATGTGTTTATCCCGTTTCTATTTCTGACTTTGATTTTTTTATACTGACTCTCTTCATTTTCAATTGCTTTGATGAGCAGCTGCTGTTTAAAAGGACTTTGAGCAGAATGACAGAAGAATGAAGCTAGCCTAGAGAAGTCAAAAAAAATTTCACGCAAAATGTCGAAAAAGCGGCAAAATGGGTAAAGCGAAAAAAAAGTTCGACGAAGTAAAAAAAAAACATAGCAGGACAAGTCCTGAAATACAATCCAAAGAATTGAATGAAAACTGAGAACTATTGTATCTGACCAGCCGATCAATTAAACAATCCCAGCCGAAAAAACCATCTCAAATATATTCATCAAATCACGGAAAAGCCTTGAAAGAGATTTATTATCCATTAAAGGCAGATAAACTCCAGAAATATGACAAGTGCTTCAAACGACTGAAAAGTTCAAAATTAAAGAAAGTTATTTCGCAAAAAAATTTAAACCACTTACATATCTTTGAAATTCTGTAATGTAACTCATCAGCAAGACTTGAAAAAGTTTTGTTGGCCAGTAAAGATCGTTAAACTCTATCAAAATATTATCTCTATTTCAAGCTTTATATAGCTTCATTGGCTCATAAAGCTAGATAAATTCGGAACATAAGGTTCAGAAAATTTTAAAAAATTTAATCTTATCAAAAAATTGCTAAAAACTCAAGTTAATAAAATATTTGTAACCAATCCAATACCTCTAGCTACTATGCAATAACTTATTATCAAACCCAGAAGGCGATTCTTGGGCCCATGGCGCCGGAAAAACTCGATGTTGAAAAATTTTCAAAAAAACTTTAAAAAATTCAAGTTTCTTTTAAAAAAACTACTTAAACGCGTGACATTAATAACTGAAAAGATTTTTATTGCAACTGGAAACTGTGAAGTAACCCCTTATCAAATCCTAGAGGAGGCTCCGTGTCCCTTGAGGCTGGAAAGCCTAAAAGTGACAAATTTAAAAGGCAAATGTTATCAAACAATTGCTAAAACTTGTGATATTAAAATGTTGAACACCATCACAGGGACAATAAAAATTTTTAGGTAACCAACTACCCAATCCTATATCAGGTTTCTTGGCACCTGGGGCTGGAAAAACTTAAAAATCAAAGTAAATGTCAAGAAGTTTGAAAAAATTCAATTTTTTAAAACATTGCTGAAACTCTTGTTAAAAAGTTGAAAACCATTCTAATACCTCTAGAAATTCTGCAGTAACCTATTATCAAACCCTAGAGGAGATTCCTTGACACCTACGTCTGGAAAAACTCAAAAATTGACAAAAATTGTCTTTAAACTTGAAAAAAAATGTAAAAATTAGTATACATTTGCGTGTGAATGTTTTTAATACCAAAATACACAGCTCTTAAAATGGCCTTTAAAAAAATTATGTCTTGTAAATGACTTTTCTCAGCTTTTACAAACCTCAATTTTAGACTGGTTTAACTAAAAATTTGGAAAAAAAAACGCGAAAAATTGCAACCTTTTAACCTTGAATTGAGGCATTCCCAGTTGTTTCACCACACAAAGGACTTGAAGGACTACCAGACGCTGCTAAGGGCCTCTAGTGATACTTGATGCCCGCTGATTTTTACCTGTTTATCCGTTTTCAGAGCTCAAAGTCATGAACAAAGGCGTGAAAACATCTTACAAAAATAAAAAAAAACATAGCAGGACAAGTCCTGACGTACAATTCAAAGAATTTTCATTGACTAAACAGAAAAACTAGACCTAGAATGGACTATGAGTGAATTGAGAAAACCATTTTTAATCAAATCAGATTAAAAAATGAAAAAAAACTGGAAATTAATGTGAAAATGCCGCATGTGAACAAAAAATCGCTAGCGAGAACGCGAGTTTTTGTTCAAACACCGTTTTCTCACTCTACTTTAAATTCAGAGCGGAAAAATTTCACGTCGCAAAACCACTCGTTTTTTTGCTCCACTTCCTGTTTCGGCGTGACCAAAATCACTACTCCAATTTGACTTCAAAAATCATGAAAATGCTAGAATAGATATTTTTAAAAAAAGACAGCGCCCCAATACAATTCAAATTCTTTGAAATGTAAAAAAACCACGATGTCCCCAATAATAGCCGCTATCACTTCGCGACTATTAAACAAATTACAATAAAACACAATGCCAATAAATATTTAACTTTCGGAGCGTTAAAATGAGGGCATTATCATTGTGGTTATCTAGCGAATACATTTGAAATTCAAAATTTTCATCTTTTTCGATTGAACAACTAGATCCCCCCTTTTTAGATCCCCCCGCCTAGAATGAGCTGTGAATGGATTGGGAAAACCATTTAGAAAAAAATCCGATCTAAAAAGTCGAATAAACAGTAAAAATCAGAGTGAAACTGCCGCATGTGAACAAACATAGCCGGCACATTGCCTGAATAGCTGCGAAAGAATAGACCTGCGTACCATATAATAGAGATAGAAACAGATACAGATCTAAATTGAAAAAACATCGACACCGCTCAAAAAACTAGGCTAAAAACATTCAGCGATAAATTAGTAAAGTTTGTTAAAATTCATTCCACAGAAGCCTCTTATTAGGGACCTTACTGTACATAGGAGTACATAGGAGAATCTAATCACGCAAATAACCTAAAAACTTTCGCTAAAGCGAGTGAGAAATGACGTCACGCGCGCAAATGCCGTTAGTGAGAGGAAGAAGTCAGAAAATTGGACTTTTTCAGCTTTGCTGTGTGAAAAAAAGGAAAACGAAAAAAGAGCGTCAGACGACGAAACAAAAAAAAACCAAGAGAACCGCAATATAGCTACGCTCAGTTTACAGCTTCGCAGCTATAAAAAACAACTACCGAAAAACCGAATTTTTGTTCAAACACCGTTTTCTCACTTTACTTTAAAATTAGAGCGAAAAAATTCACGTCGCAAAACCAATCGCTTTTTCGCTCCATTTCCTGTTTCGGCGTGACCAAAATCACTACTCCAATTTGACTTCAAACATTCCCGGCAGATTGCCGGAAAATAGCCGCCGTTGATTCCAATAAGCATGATTGGGATTGAAATAACAGAAGATATTGAAAAAAAAAGATTTTTGTACAAAAACATTTTTTTAAGTCCGATTTATTTTGATGGCATTTCGTAGTTGAACATACTTCTGTTTCTTAGAGAGAGGCTACAGGGGCTACTATCAATAACAATAAGCATTAGAGATGGTAAATAAAACTTATAGGAACGACGTTCAAATAGCGGTCATCTAAAATTGGGCTTTATGGGTTTATCCCGTTTCTATTTCTGACATCCATTTCTGTACTAACTCTGTTCATTCTGAATTGCTTTGCTGAGCAACTGATGTTCAAAATCACTTTTAGCAGAATGAGAGAAGAGAAAAACTAGCCTAGAGAAGTCAAAAAGATTTCACGCAAAATGTTGAAAAGGCGGCAAAATGAGGTAAAGCGAAACATTTTTTTATTCGACGAAGTAAAAAAAAATAGGAGCGCTATAATAGCCGGCTGAGAAGATGAGGTCGGCTATTAAAAATCATGAAAATGTGTGAACAGATCTTAAAAAAAAGACAGCACCAATACAATCCAATTTTTGGATTGTAAAAAGAGGAGCACTATAATAGCCGGCTGAGAACTTCTGGTGTTTATGGAGAACCGCGAAGCGGTTCGACATGTTAAGTCAGAATTTCGAAGTGACTTCTGCAGATCCACGTAACCACGCTTAAGCACGAAACGCGCAAGGTTTCAAATGACGAAAGTCGAATTCTGGCCAAGTAGAAACTTCTGGCATTTCAACTTCAAGCACAGCAGACTTTCGGGATTTTAAAATGTGCAGGTGAGTGTTTTAACTTACATTGAGCAGGGACAAGAGACGTTTGCTGAGACTTTCAATATCGTCTTCCTGATGCAAGTGTTCCCTGTTTGGATCGGAAAAATTCGACGTATTAGGCAGATCAACTACTGTAAGTGTCGAGAACTCCTCTCCCTCGATTCCATTCTCAGTAGGCGAGAAAGGTTCGTTTTCTATTGCATTAGTGGACTCTGCATAGAACATAGTGTTGACCAGGCTTCCAGACTTCTCAGTCTGTGATGTAGATGATGATGATACATGGCCACGTGACCGTTGAGTCTGAACTGTACTTGTGTTGCTTTCGAAAGGCAGCTTCAATATCGTCTCCACAGTGGGACTAGAACAGACAGCTCAACCATTCCCATCAAATTGGGGTCATAAATTTTGAGAATTCAGGTGCTCATTTCATTTAAGCTTTTAACAAAATTGGTTAACTTCTTTTTGAAAAAGGTTGCCTCCGACTACTTAGAGACATGCTCATAGGCCAGTTTTTTTTATCGAGATGCTAATGTTTCTGATCGAGCACTGGTTAGGGCTTGTACGTATTATTCAGTTAAATTGTGTCTGCGATCTTTTAAGATCGCAGACACCATTTTTAGTTCTTAAGTGGTATGAGTTCCTGGGTTGGGAGACTAGGGTAGTTCATTCTGCGGAGGAGGGGTTTATGTAGGTGAGTTGGGGAGGGGGAAAGGAGAAACAACCAAAATAATTAATTTCCTAATAAAAAATGAAAAAAATTGTTCTTAAGATTGCAGACACAATTTTTAGTTTTAAGGGGTATGACCCAATGGTGCTGGTTTGGGCAAGGAAGGGAGTGCTTGGGCGACGGCACGTAGGTGGGGAGGTGGGGTATAGGCAAATTTGGGGTAGGTAACTTGGCGGTTACGTAGTTAGGTTGAGGTGGGGGGTTTAGGTAGTTAAGCTGTGGGGGTGTCTGTAGTTTGAATAGGCAGGGGGGACTGTTAGGGCAAAAAACTTTCAAAAGGAATCTCCCACCCTGAATATTACCAACAGTTTCTTATTGCTGTTTTAAGTAGTAAGCTACTGTTAAAGTCTAAAGTTCAAAGCAGAAGTTGACGTTCTAAAACGTATGTATGTCAATTTTCGAAAACAAAGTAAAATGAAAAAAAAAACACAACAGACTAACGTCGGGCGAATTGCTCTCAAACTACCGGCGAGCGGTTGGCTTCGTCAGTAGCTAGCCACGGGGATGCACCGGGGGCTGATGGGGGCAACATCGCGGTGGGGGGTGGAGGTAATAGTGGGGGTGGGGTGTCTCAACCTCTAAGAACCGCCATTCACACCATAAGAATAAGTCACCAAAAAAAAACAGTTTGAGCTGAAAAAGAGCTGAAAGGCTCTAAGAGCACATAATGCCCGCTGGGCGCTACCTGTTTATCCCGTTTTTGAGGACGAAAAGTCAAAAGCGTTAGACGAAAAATCGGTCAAGCGAAAAATCGCATAAAAAAAGACCGACAGGACTAATATAATTGCTACAAAATTCGTTTGAGAGCAATTAAAAATGTTGCTAAAACACTTAGCCAGTATAAAACCGGAAACGACTAAAAGTCGTGCAAATTAAAAAACTAGAGTAAATAGCCTAAAAACAAAATAGAAAGCGTTCAAATGATGCAGCCACAATTTATTATTTTTGGGTTGTGGGTAGGTGGTGGCGGGCTGCGGTGAGGGTAGGTATGGGAATAGATAAATTGGCAGTGATGGATGGGGGGATAGCAAGGTCTGGGGGATCCAGTCTGCGTGCGGGAAATTGGGTTGTTTGAACTTTGAATACGGAAAACGGAATAATACAGGATCAAAACTTCTCAATAGCTCTCCAATAACTTCTACTCATTTCAGAACTATCAGAAAAAGAACTAAAAGCAAAGCAATATAGAGAGAAACAGTCAGTTTTTAGTTAGGAATGTCGTTAGGTGTGTATGCGGATGCAAAATAGATGGTGGTGGTGGTGGCGCGGGGGGGGGGGGTAGTTAGGAGATTGGGTTAGGTGTAGACACGAGTAGATAGGTGCCTAGGAGGTACGTAAGTGTAGGCGAGGGTGTTGCTGGGGTAGGATTTTTTTTGGGGGGTGGGTGGGGGGGGGGGGTAAAGTGGGGGAGGGGTTAGGTGGGGGATTAGCCAGTGGGGTTTGATACGTAGGTGTTTGGTCTGTAGATTAGATAAGTAACAGGGACTTATAGGGGATCAAAAATTCTCAAAATGACCGTTTCACCTTGAATATTACCAAAGTTCGTCGATAGTCCTTGAATATTACCAGCAAGTCATGAACAAATTCAGCTAAAAAAAAAACCTGTAATACCTAATTGATGAACAACAACGAAAGTTATCTAAAATGGATTTAAAAAATTATCGGAAAGCACTAAAATCTCGAACAAACCATAAATGCGCGAGAGAAGGGACTGCTTGCGCTATTGATTCTACTTCACTCTTCGTCACATCTGGTAGCTGTGTGTCAAACTCAGGACATCGTAACATCTAAAAACACAAAAACAACGTTTACAGTAGAATATACAGATACTTAAAATTTTCCGGCAAAAATTACGCTCCAATAAAAAATACCAAACAAAACTTGCGTAGGGTCCTCCATGCTTGAGCAACAACTATGATACAAAACGTTTAGCTCTCTGGCCAAACGGGCGCTTTACATAGATGGCAACTTATCATGTCACTGGGCAACTGAAATAAATTCCAATGAAATAAGAATGTGATATCGAATTGATGCGCCCGTTTAAGTAATCAGAGAGTAGACAGAATAATCCTTCATATTGATATATAAAAATTGCTTCGATTTTTTGCTTTGTACTATATATACAAGCATGTAGATCGTTATTTTTCAATTTATTGGTCGCTTTTTTAGTCTCAATTTTATAAGTGGAACAAAAGAATAGCAACTTTTTTGTCCATACAAAGCGAACAGTATATGACAACACAGATGGTATATAGATGGGTGTTGACTGATTGGGTAGTGTACCTGTTGTATAGGGAAGTGTTCCCTGAGAGATGGGAACAGCCAGTAGAGGAAGTGGGAGGCAGTGTTCTGTGTGAATGAAGTCCTCCTCTCACTCTCCTCTCTCAATACACTCTCTGCGTCACTGCTCACTTTGGTGCCCCACTGTAATACAAAGTATCTTCAGTCACCGTCAAAATTGAGTCACTAGATGCACACATAATTACTCTTTTTTTAACTTTGACACAAAAAACTAATCTTTCCGGCATTGTGACACACAAAAATACTTCCTTTTGTTTTGGCACAAAAACTTCTTTCTTTGATCGTGACCATTCATAATATTTTTTCCATAGTTTTCTTATTTCAAATTTCCTAATTTGGAATAATGAGCTCAGATGAAAGGACCGAGCGGCATGAGTTCATTTTTCTTGTTCACATCATTTGAAAGACTAACTTGTAAAAACTTGGTTGAGAAGTTCTTCTCCTATACACTTCTGAGAGGATTTCGACTGCATATTGAGGAGCCACAATGAGCTGTTCCAACAACTGTATCCTCGCAACAATTCTCTTCAGGTTCTCCCTCCTCATCGCTTTCTGTGACTCACAACGCACTAATTTAGCCTGCATCTTCACTATCCACCTATCAACATTTAGCAATAGATTTAATGCCCAATAACACGCAGTGAAACAAACTTGACAATTCCTGCTAGGACAGGCAAGGTCTTATAATCTTGATTGTAACCGTGAGGTCACTGAGGGGGGGGGGGTCAAACTTTTAAGACTTAGAACCGCCCACTCACATCTTGAAATTGTCTCAAAAAAGTTTCGGTGAAGCGGATACTTGGAGACTAGTAAAGCGTGAGGCTCTAAGAGCTGCTCGGCCATCCATACGCTAGCTGTTTATCACGTTTTTGAGGACGAAAAGTTAAATGGACCAGACGAAAAATCGGTCAAGCGAAAAATCGCATAAAGAAGACCACAGGACTAATATAATTGCTACAAACTTCGTTTGAGAGCAATTAACAAGATGTTAAAATCAAAAACTCATTGTTCCAATTTTTGGCTACATTCCCTTGTCCTGCACAATGGGATACTACCATCAAACATACCCGGTAGATTACCGGAAAATAGCCGCCGCTGATTCCCATACCCACGATTGGGATTGAAAGAAAAAATAATGAAAAGTGATTTTTGTAGAAACAAATTTAAAGTGCGAACTATTTTGATGTCGTTTTGGAGCTGAACATATTCATGTTTCGTAGTGAGACCACACATGGGTTTGTATAAACACCAATAAGCATCAGAGATGGTAACAAAGAACAAAGTTCGAGTAAAGGGCATCTAAAATTGATTTATCCCGTTTCTTTCTGATTTCGTTTGTTGATACTGACTCTGTTCATTTTGAATTGCATTGCTGAGCAACTGCTGTCTAAAAACACTTTTTAGCAGAATGAGAGAAGAGTGAAACTAGCCTAGAGAAGTCAAAAAGATGTCACGCACAAGGATGAACAAGCTGTGAACTAAGGTATAGCGAAAAATTTTTATTCGACGAAGTAAAAAACATCGCAGGACAAGTCCTGACGTACAATTCAAAGAATTTTCATTGACTAACCAAAAAACTAGACCCACAACGGACTATGAGTGAATTGACACAACCATTTCTAAAACAATCAGATAGAAAAAAAAACAGAAAATCAATGTCAAAATGCCGCATGTGAAAAAAAACACTAGCAAGAAATCGAAATTTGGTTCAAACAAACAACCAGGACTAGAATGAACTATGAATGGATTGGGAAAACCATTTAGCAAAAAATCCGATCCAAAAAATCGAAAAAAGAGTGAAAATCGAAGTGAAATTGCCGCATGTGAACAAAAAACCACTACAGAGAAAGAATTTTTGTTCAAACACCGTTTTCTCACTCTACTTTAAATTTAGAGCAAAAAAAATTCACGCCGCAAAACCACTTGCTCTTTCGCTCCACTTCATGTTTCGGCGTGACCAAAATCACGACTCCAATTTGACTTCAAATAGCATGAAAATGTGTGATTAGATCTTTACAAAAAAAGACAGCGCCCCAATACAATTCAAATTCTTTGAATTGTAACAACTAAGAGCACCGCAATATAGCTCAGCTCAGCTTCGCAGCTATAAAAAATAGGAGCGCTATAATAGCCGACTGAGAAGATGAGGAGGCCATTAATAATCTACACCTTCATAGTGGCATGTTTAATTATAACGGCCAGCCTTATCATGGCTACATAAATACCATCAATGCAAAAACAGACCTCGATCGACAATTAAGGCTTCTCAAAGGAAAAAAAGACAGCGGCTGCAGCTACTCACTGGAGTCTGAGATGCAAGTTTTGTGACAACTCATCCTTGGCCATTTTGTTGTAGTTGTTCACTTGCACAATTCGCATGTGCAACTCACTCATCTCCTGCAATTGCTTCACGTGTGTGAAGCACAAATCCCCCAACACACTTCTATCTGGAACTGTTTGGAACTGGTTCTTGAGCGACAGGAACGACTGCAACACAAAAGGTACTAAAAAGTCGTGCTTTGCATATTACTTTTATTTTTTTTTTAATTTATATAATTTTTACATCTAGTATCTTCGGAGCGACAGGAACGACTGCAACACAAAAAGTAATAAAAAATGGTGCTTTCTATATTATTTTTATTTTTTTTATTTCTATTCTGTTTTACATCTAGAATCTTCGGAGCGAAGGAACGACTGCAACACAAAAAGCAACCTACCTAACGCTTACGTAAGTATAATACGGTATATCTGAAAAAGCACAGGGTACTTTCCATTATACAAATAAAAAATCAACCGTCACAATTACCGTAAATTTACCACAATGAGGGGCTATAATGTGAAAAACCCAAAGACTTAATAACATCGACCTCAGTTTAGAGATATTAAAAGTCCGGTAATCAACGTTAATTTCAAAGAACCTCAACGACAAACCGTTCTAAAAATAACGAATGGAAGAGCTGTGAAAGCAAACATGAAAAATTCTGACAACTGAAGAAAGATGCGATTAAAAAAACGAACTCTGTGAAGTATTTCCTGTCTCTCCATGGCCTTCTCCAGCTGTTTTCCACTCTTCACAAGGTCTTCGATCCTCACTGTGAAGTTCCTGATACGCTTCATGTCCTGTAAGCACAAAAATATCTCTCTCTCTCTCTCTCATCATAAACAAAGCAACTTCATTAAATATTTGCCATGTTAAATTGCTGAGTTGACTTCAGTTTGCCCGATCCATGATGCGATTTGAAAGAAAGAAAGAAAGAAAGAAAGAAAGAAAGAAAGAAAGAAAGAAAGAAAGAAAGAAAGAAAGAAAGAAAGAAAGAAAGAAAGAAAGAAAGAAAGAATAAATTTCTCCTTTATCATAAAAATTATGAACAATTTAATTAATTACATAATACATTATATAATTCATAATATATATCAATTGAAATTACTTACATATCAAAGGTATCTCGGAGAGGACAGATAAACGGGGCTATTATGCCCACCTAGTATCTGCCCTAACCTCAGAGAACACATTTTGAGAATTTGATAATAGATCTAAATTCTCTTCTTATATTTTAAGGTAAATCTTATTTATGCTTGGCATCTTAACCATTATATTCCCCCAACCGAAAGAAAAGCCCCCAATAAAAAAAATAAATGACAATTGGTGTGGGTCTTCTGAACTGGTCCTCTGAGCTGCGGTAGGGGGTGGGGGGCAGACTATCGGAAAGAATCGATCAATGTCTACAAATCACAAAATGCTACAAAGCCATATCGCTTGTATATTGCGTAGGTATTCACCTGGCTAGTCCTAATTTCATCGACAACAGCTGTGACGTCATTGGAGAGTGTCTGGAGACTGTGCGGTGTGTAGTGGCTTAAATGGTACTCCATTTGGGACCCAAGTTCATCCAAGTCGTAGAACCGTTCCTGCATCAATATATCGTATCAATGTAATTAAACGTTTGCAAAAGAGGTCAAGTTTGACAAACGCAAAATGGTCAGAACTCATCGACTAAAAATGCCTATCATAGTCGTCACAGATATCGATAGAAATCAATATCAAAGATTCAAGTAACAATTCAAAATCTGCTAAATTTATGAAGCTTAGAAAGGCATCGAAATGGAAATTCCAGGAGGAGGTAGCCTGAAGGAAGGGGGTAAGGGGTTCAGTAAAGGGCTTCAAATAATTTCATTAAGGGTTTTAAATTTTTATTATTCTCAAAAAGATAATAAAAAAGACTGAGAAAATCCCATTCAGATTCATAATCAAAATAAGAGAAAACTAATTTTTGTTCAGACACTTTTTTCATTTTATCTCAGAATTCGAGTTAACAAATTTTACGCCGCATAACTACTTGATTTTTTGCTCTACTTCCCGCTTCGGCGTAATGAATGTCACTAATTGAATTTGACATCTGAATTGAGTTTGACTTGTAAATTGAATTTGATTTAAAGAAATCATAAAAATGGGCCAACAGATCTTTGATAACACCTTGAACTGCAAAAAAACGGCGGATAATTGCCTGCTAACGCAGCTATTCAAAATGACACCAAACCTGTCGCACATTCAATTTGACTTTTAGTAGTCTGACGCAAATTGAATTCAGCAAAATAAAATGAGAAAGATTAAGATCACGCAAAAATTAAGGGGCGTAAAAGTTGAAACGGTCACGCAAAAATCTTGCATAAAAAATCTGGCAGATTGCCTGCTACTTTATCTGTTAATTAAAAATATCTGTTAATCAAAAACGGCAGCAGTAAACAAAATTCAATCACCAGGTTCTCAGTTTTTCAACTAAACAACACCAGCATATTAAAGATAGCTGGCAGATTGCCGCGATAGCTTTGTAGATCTGCAGACGCAATAAGATAGTAAAAAACAAAGACACTTCTTTGATTAAACGCTGAAACGTTATATTTTGATTAAGAACGTGTATAACTCAGACGCTTTTGTTAGCTCTTCGTAAATAATCTTCAATGGGAAAGGCACACACATACTTGACCTTATTTCCCTGAATTAAAGCAAAGAAAATCCAATTTCAGAGTGGGGAAGTCATTTTGAGAGTGAGCTAAGTCACGTGTGATAAAATTAATTATGCAAATGAGCGAAAAAAACTCGCGCTACTAAAATGAAATGACGCCACGCACAAAATTCAGTCGAAACTGCCCGAACAAATGAATAAAAGGCAAATTTTAAGTTATTGTGACGTCATGGTCGTAGCAAAAATCATGACGATATAAAAAAATAGCTGGCAGATTTCCAGAAAATAGCCGCAATGGATTCGTAGATCGGCCGTCTAAAAAAACAGTAAAAAAGACAGACCAAAAAAATTCGTCTTTTCATTGAAGGCTGATCTGTTATATTTTGATTTAAAATCTGTGTAAGTTATTGCTGCCTCTATTTGCTGATCTCAAATAACCTTCAATTAGAGTGACACACAACCATTTGACCTTATCTCTTTGAATTAAAGTAAATAAAAGTCAATTTCAAAGAGAGGAAGTCATTTTTGTGAGTGAGGTAAGTCAAGTGTGACCAAAAATTTAATCACGCGCAAGAACAAAGAAACTCGCTCCACTAAGAGCGAAAAAAGACGTCACACATGCAATTCAGTTGAAATTGCATGAACCAATGAACAAATAGTGGCTGTGACGTCATATGGTCGTAAAAATCATGACGACGAAAAAAAAAACATAGCAGGACAAGTCCTGACGTACAAATCAAAGAATTTTCATTGACTAAACAGAAAAACTAGACCTAGAATGGACTATGAGTGAATTGAGAAAACCGTTTTTTAAAAATCAGATAAAAAATAAGCAAAAAAACAAAAAAAACAATGTCAAAATGCCGCATATGAACAACAAAAACCACTAGCGAGAACTGAAAATTTAATTCAAACAAAAAACTAGGCCCAGAATGAGCTGTGAATAAATTGGGAAAACCATTTAGAAAAATATCCGATCCAAAAAATCGAAAAAACAGTAAACATCAGAGAGAAATTGCCGCATGTGAAAAAAAACCACTATCGAGAAACCGAATTTTTGTTCAAACACCATTTTCGCACTCCACTTTAAAATTAGAGCGAAAAAAAATTCACGCTGCAAAACCACTCGCTTTTTCGCTCCATTTCCTGTTGCGGCGTGACCAAAATCACTACTCCAATTTGACTTCAAAAATCATGAAAATGTGTGAACAGATCTTAAAAAAAAGACAGCTCCCCAATACAATTCAAATTCTTTGAATTGTAAAAAAAAAACCAAGAGAAGGCCAATAATAGCCCCAGCTATTGCTGTGCGGCTATAAACATAGCAGAAAAAGTAAAACTCACACAAAATTTAATAACAATTTTTTTAAAAATTTAGTGTTTTTAACAATAACAAAATATTGCCTTTACGCATCCTTAGATTGAGTAGTCAAAACAACAATACTGTGGGAATCAATGGCAGAAACTAAAAAAGAGGCAAAACATATATCAGAATCTGTTGGTGGCCTCAAGATAAGAGAAACTCAAAAGCAAATACCCGCATCAATAACAGCAGCATATTAAAAACTTTAGGTCATGAAAAACCTCATAGCAGTTCAAAATAAGAACGGTTATTTTTAGACAAAGCCATGAGGCTACAAGAAAAATATACCTAATTAATGAAAAAACCTTCAAAACGAACCCAAATGGAAAAAACGACGGTTAAGAACTAAAGTGACTTATTTAATATTTTCACTGATTCCTCATTAGCAAACAACGAAAACAGTCATTATTGAGACAAAACAACAAGAAAAATATACAAAAAAAATAAAAATTGCTGATAGTTTTTGAAAAACAGAAAATAAAAGTCACGGAAAGCAACAAAAACGTAATGCAACAATTGTTTCCATTAACTTAATCTGCGTTAGCAGCCGAGGCCATATGTCATTAATGGCATTAAGTGCTATGGCAGCATTAAGTACAATTATCAAAACTCAAAAATTAACTAAAATCTTTTGAAAACTAACAGCGAACAAGTCATAAAGAGCAAAAGCTATACTGTAACGACTATGTGGATTATTCAAGGCACTCATAGCAACAGATGAGACCAATAATTAATGAGACTAAGAGATAATGAGACTAAGAAAACAATGTGCATAAAACCTGCAAAAACTTGATGACTTTTCCGAAAACAATTAGTGTCAAAATCGTAGAAAGCGTTAGCTTTGAACTGAAACAACAAAAAATTCAAGTAAACCTTATTAGCCACCTAAGAGAACTGTCTTTGATGAGATTAATTGATAACACAACTAAAGGTACAGTAAATACCAGCGAAACTAACTACTCGACAAAAGTGCCAAAGTCATGCAAACCACTACATTTGAACTCGAATGATTAATCAGGTTCATTTACGCCTTATTAGCAACCAACGAGACTTGTCATTAATCATACTAAGTGGACAAGACATATGTAATATTAAGCAGCAAAAATCGTATATTCATATTTTATGATAAGAATTAGTGAAGTCATAAAAAGCATTAGTTACACGTACATGTATTCAAGCAATTACAAACTACCAAAATTAGTACACAAATGTATCATTTTAAGCTCAGCAGAAGAAAAACTAAAAACATCATTTTTGAGGAAATCATTTTGAGAGTGAGATACGTCACGCGTGACGAAAAACTTGATCACACAAATGAACAAAAACTCGCTCTACTGAGTGAAAAATGACGTCACGCACAAATTGAGTTGAAATGTCGTGAACGAATGAAAAGCAGGTTTGAAGTGATTGTTACGTCATATGCTCGCAATAAAAATCTTGTCGACAAAAATATCGCTTCGCGGCTATTAAAAAAGACACGTGTACAATAATTACTTCAAACTTCGTTCGAGAGCAATTAATTGCAATGCTTAAATCCATTACTCAAGCCTTGTGCGGTCTAACTAAGAACCAACTCGCTCAGAGCGTCAAATATCGACCTCTCAAAGTCTCTTCAGTTGGGAAACGTTTTCCATGGAGTTGGGAAAAGTCAATACTTACATGTTTGGATAAGTACTCATACAAAGACATCGTTTTGGGACTCATGCTAGCACAGAATCCCGCTGTTTCCACCACCTCTCCAGTACCGAATGCCTGCTGTTCTAAGGGAGAACTGTTAAAAAGAGGCGAAGATAGGTTGCTACAGTTGGACGACGACTGGTTGTGGCCACTCAGTGTCGTCAAGTTTTCGGCAACAGAAGGCGGAACAGGCAAACATTTGAGACAGTCGAAGGACTCGGGAAGCCTAGACAAAGTAAAAACAACTTTACGTCAATTTAAAATGTTTACTATGAAGCACACACGGACTTAGCATGAACAACGAATCATGCACAGCTTCATAATGATACATTTCGTATTTTGTCTCTGATCTCTAAATGATGATATTAAGACGATTTTGACGTCACTTTTGATTTGCCATCAGTTGCTATGAAACTCCGCGGGCAACACGACAAATGCGATTGTAGTGGATGGAAGAGATGATGCTTACTGTGCTAGGAGTTGATCGCACTTGCCGAGCTGGTCTCTGGACTCCGAAATCTCAGCTGACAGCAAGTCATTCAAGTTCAACACATTCCTAAACAATTCAGTTAAGACTTTTGAATGAAACCATTCTCAGATTCACCTGTTTTTACATTTAAACAACGAAGAAAGCTACTTGATTAAAATATCACGAAAAGCTGTGAGAGAACAATACCGACTTCAGATTTTCCAACTTCTGATTATCAAATTTCAAGAGAAAAAGCTTTTAGTTTATTGTTTTTAGACCCTATAATGCATTTAATCCACATAGGCGTCACATTTTCACACCATTTTGTAAACAAGCAAAATTCCAGGTCTTCTTAAAATTATAACAAATATTTTTAGTCCCCACTCCCATCTTAGTGGTTATGTGATCATATAACGTATACCTCTCCCCCATTACCATATCTATGCCAGAACGGGGCTATAAATTTATGGTGTGTGTGTGTGTGTGGGGGGGGGGGGCTATGGTGGGAAAGACCTCAATTTTTAACAAATTGAAAGCACTAACTCAGTGTACATTTCCAGGTTGGCCACACTGGCTAGCCATCCCTGGTGCTGCAAGTGCTGGTCTCTGGCCAGTGACTCCGTTTCAGTAGCCAGCCTCTGGTCCAATTGCACTACACGACTAGCCAAGTCTGTCCTACTCTGCACTAGATCAATCGTTGCGTTTGTCTGCTTCAGCGATTGCTCCAACTCGGTCCGAATATCTGCCGCTTCTATAAAAATGAAAATTTATTGAATCGCTGACTTCATTATGCCGCCATGGACTTCAATTTTTTTTAATAGAACAAAAACAGAATTCTTGAACAGCATGAAAATTTTAAAAATCTTTTTGTAACTCGTAGGGAGAAATTGTGATCAAATTTAAGTCTCATCTTTCAGACTTCTCAAGTTGCGACCGAAAATATAATCAATTTTAACAAGGACCAAAAAATATCGCCCTCTGGATTAAGCTTTTTGGAAAAGTTATTTTCAAAATTCCCATTTTAAAAAAATATATATATTCACATGATCTTTTTTCTCAAGGAACGCTTGAAGCAAATAATTACCCAAAATAGCAGAACATCAAATTATCGCAAAAATGGAGAGGCTTAAAAATCGAAAACTGCAAGTGAAAATACGAAGGGCACCTAAACGATTGCAACTCGCATCATTCATCAGCAATTTCCCCATTTCTTATAATTCTAATGAACATATCGGGCAGCTTGCCAAAAAATAGTCGATATAGCTTTGTAGATCTGCAACCTTAATTTACCAGAAATTTTTTCTCTTATTTTATTGGTCGCTTTCATGTTAAATTTTGATTAAGAATCTCTATAACTAAATTCTGCTTCTATTCTCTGCTCCGAAATAATTTTCAATTAGAAAACCATAAATGTTTATATCTGCGTGAATTAAAGTAAGTAAAAATCATTTCGAAGGAGAGGAAAGTCATTTTCGAGAGAGGTAGTCACGTGTGACCAAGAAATCACTCTATTAAGAACGAAAATGATGTCACCCCCGTAGGCAATTCAGTCAAAATTGCATGGAATGAACAAAACGCAGATTTAAAGTGATCAAGACGATATATGGTCGAAACAAAAAACTTGACGAAATAAAAGAGCCGAAGACTACGGAACCGACTGCAATTAGATAATCACTTAGGCCTTGCAACATTAAATTTTTATTCCGTAAACGACTTCCAACTGATTGCAAAAAAACGGAAACGGTACATGAAACAATGATACAGACCTGAGAAAATCACTTCTTTGTATCATTTATTTGAGTGAAAACTGCCCTGTCTAGCCTTGAAGTGTCCTTCTCATGTTCCCTATTTAATGTTAAACAATTCTGTAGGAGTTGCCACTAAAGATGAAACTCCTACAGTATAGATGAGCATTAAATTATCAACATGAGGAACTGTAATGAGAAGCTTAAGATCAGAAAAATTGGTTAAAACACCTTAAAAACGAGACAAAAATGGCTAAAATTTGATAAAAATTACTTCATTTTCTTTAACAAACAACACAAAATTAATCAAATTAAAAGATCACTAAAACAACTAACGCAACTATATTAAGCCAAGAGCACTCACTATATTAAACAATAGGCGAAGAACAATACAAAAAACGGCTGAGAAGCGTTCAGCAAGGCAAAATAGCAAAAATAGCTCAAAATTTTTATCTTAGTTTAATATTTACTTGAGATGACAATAAAAACTTCCAAACGTATTATTGCTAGTTCAAATAATTGATTTCAGTTAAAACTTAAGAAGCTTTGAAGAAACCACACGTGATCAAAAAATATCGCTCGCTTCGCAAAATTTTTTTTCACACCTAGTTTTCTCACAATCACTCAGAACAATGAATGAACAGACACGACTTCGAATTATCTCTTCCTGACTTTTGTTCAGCAGATTGACCAAAACACTTTTCACGTGCTAAATTTGACTTCAAAACATATCCTCTAATTTAGAAGTCACCGATTTAAAAAAAAAATAGATCACAATTTACTCCTCTTCGAGCCGTAAAAATCCGGAGAAGACTTATAATAATGCGGCTATTAATAAAAATAATTTCAAAACACCAATTCGAAGTTGCATTGCACCAACTTGGACAAAAGCTATTTCCGATTACAAATCAAAACGTGCTCAGAAAGAAACGAAAGTTGACTGAATCAGACTCTGATTACGGCGGTGTGTTTGACACCTTAACAAACAAGCACAGAAAGAGAATAAAATAGCTGGCAGATTGCCAGAAAATAGCCGCGATAGCTTCGTAGATCTGCAGTCTCAAAAAAAAAACAGTAAGAAAGACCGACCAAAAAAATTCGTCTTTTCATTGAAGGCTGATATGTTATATTTTGATTAAAAATATGTATACGTTTTTGCTGCCTCTATTAGCTGCTCTCAAATAACCTTCATTTAGAGTGACACACATCCATTTGACCTTATCTCTTTAAATTAAAGTAAATAAAAGTCAATTTCAAAGTGAGGAAGTCACTTTTTGTGAGTAACTTAAATGAGACCAAAAAATATTCACGCAAAAGAACAAAAAAACTCGCTCCACTAAGAGTTAAAACTGACGTCACGCACGCAATTCAGTTGAAATTGCATGAGCGAATGAAGAAAAAGCTGATTTGAAGTGATTGTGACGTCAAATGGTCGTAACAAAAATCTTGACGAAAAAAAACATAGCAGGACAAGTCCTGACGTACAATTCAAAGAAATTTCATTGACTAAACAGAAAAACTAGACCTAGAATGGACTATGAGTGAATTGAGAAAACGATTTTTAATAAAATCAGATTAAAAAAAACTGGAAATTAATGTGAAAATGCCGCATGTGAACAAAAATTCACCAGCGAGAACGCGAGTTTTTGTTCAAACACCGTTTTCTTACTCTACTTTAAAATTAGAGCGAAAAAATTCACGCCGCAAAACCACTTGCTCTTTCGCTCCACTTCATGTTTCGGCGTGACCAAAATCACGACTCCAATTTGACTTCAAAAATCATGAAAATGTGTGAACAGATCTTAAAAAAAAGACAGCGCCTCAAAACAATTCAAATTCTTTGCTGAAACGTTATATTTTCATTAAGAACGTATATAACTCAGACGCCTTTGTTAGCTGCTCGTAAATAATCTTCAATGGGAAAGGCACACACATACTTGACCTTATTTCCCTGAATTAAAGCAAAGAAAATCACGACGACGAAATAAAAAACAGAGCTGGCAGATTTCCAGAAAATAGCCGCAATAGATTCGTAGATCGGCCGTCTAAAAAAACAGTAAAAAAGACAGACCAAAAAAATTCGTCTTTTCATTGAAGGCTGATCTGTTATATTTTGATTTAAAATCTGTGTAAGTTATTGCTGCCTCTATTTGCTGATCTCAAATAACCTTCAATTAGAGTGACACACAACCATTTGACCTTATCTCTTTGAATTAAAGTAAATAAAAGTCAATTTCAAAGTGAGGAAGTCATTTTTGAGATTGAGGTAAGTCAAGTGTGACCAAAAATTTAATCACGCGCATGAACAAAAAAAACTCGCTCCACTAGGAGTGAAACATGACGTCACATATGCAATTCACTTGAAATTGCATGAACGAATGAACAAAAAGTGGCTGTGACGTCAGATGGTGACGTCATATGGACGCAAAAATCATGACTACGAAATAAAAAACATAGCAGGATAAGTCCTGACGTACAAATCAAACAATTTTCATTGACTAAACAGAAAAACTAGACCTGGAATGGACTATGAGTGAATTGAGAAAACCGTTTTTTAAAAATCAGATCAAAAAATAAGAAAACAAAAAAAACAATGTCAAAATGCCGCATGTGAACAACAAAAACCACTAGCGAGAAATGAAAATTTAATTCAAACAAAAAACTAGGCCTAGAATGAGCTGTGAATGGATTGGGAAAACCATTTAGAAAAATATCCGATTCAAAAAATCGAAAAAACAGTAAACATCAGAGTGAAATTGCCGCATGTGAACAAAAAACCACTACCGAGAAACCGAATTTTTGTTCAAAAACCAATTTCGCACTCTACTTTAAAATTAGAGCGAAAAAAATTCACGCCGCAAAACCAATCGCTTTTTCGCTCCATTTCCTGTTTCGGCGTGACCAAAATCACTACTCCAATTTGACTTCAAAAATCATGAAAATGTGTGAACAGATCTGAAAAAAAAAGACAGCGCCCCAATACAATTCAAATTCTTTGAATTGTAAAAAACCAAGAGAAGGCCAATAATAGACCCAGCTATCGCTGTGCGGCTATTAATAATATTATGATTACCGTATGAATGATTGTGGACACTGGCCGAGGGAGGATCCGGGTTCTGGATGGTCTGTTTGCTGAAAAGGAAGATTGGGTTGGCATCTCCTGTTCCACACGAATACTGGGCCAACTTCCTATTCGGTTGCAGTTGGATCCCATTCTCCATAATCAGCACCTGATTCTGAGGTTCAATTCCCAATTCTTCGAAGATTCCGAATTGCAGTGCCTCCACCCTTCAATAAAACATCTGATGAAAATAGACCTAAATTTCTTCCCAAATTTTTGGTTGTCTGTTGTGTTGGTTAAAATAACTTAGACGATAGGTCTCGCTACGAGGCATGTATCAAAATTCGGGGCAGAACGGTAGTATCAGAAATCGTGACTTAAACAAATACCAAAACTCTTCTTCAAACACGTAAACAAGTCAAGTATACTTGTTTCAATTGGTCTTTCTATTAGACATTTTCTAAAGGTTTAATAAAAAGGGTTTTACCAGGGTAAAATAATGATTTGAGAGGGTTTGAATTACCGAATAAGTAGACTTTGAGAAGAATTAAAAGGCATCACTTGACAGGTCTAGTGGCCTTTTGATGTCCTTTCGAGTTTTGTTTTGTGGTTGTAAATTTATAAATGCAAGAAACGGAATAAACTCGTGGACTAATTTATTATTATTATTTCACAACCTGCATGATTCTTATACCTTAATCAAAACAGAAATATATGGATTATAACGACTTAAGAATTGTTGCGCTATACATTCACAATGATCCGGCAGATTGCCGGAAAATAGCCGCGATAGACGCTTGTGGCCTTCCATGAAATGAAACAACTAAAGAAATAAGAAAGACAGATTGACCAACAGTCCTTTAATAGACAACTACACTTTTTGGGTTAGATTCGGACTGTCAATTTTTTGGCATATACAGTCTATAGGGAAAAAGCGCTCAGAGAGCTTTTTCAAAATTGATATTCGAAATCAAAAGCTCAAGACTTCGAAATTTTTCCGGCAATTTTGTGATCACTCACTGGGCTCCCACATATTTCTCGACTGAGAACTCGTGAGTGGATCCGTTGTCAACTAAGAACACACAGAGATCTCCCGACATTCTCACTTTGATCCTCTTTCTATCCTCAATAATATGACCAATGAGTCTCCTTCAGTCAATTGCCTATTCTTCCGTTCCTTGCTAGATTTTAGATACTAAATTGTGTACTTTTTAGCTCATCTTTCAATCTGAAAGCATCACAAGTCTTATTGATGTGTCTCATAATTATATCCAAGTTCTAATCTTAAGATAACATAACCGACTAGCGTCGGGCGAATTGCTCTCAAACGACTGGCGAGCGGTGGGGTGACAGAGGGGGTCAAACTTTTAAGACTAAGAACCGCCCTTCACGCCTTGAAATTGTCTGCTCAAAACAGTTTCTGCGAATCACATATTTAAGAGACTAGTGAGGCTCTAAGAGAGCTTCCGAGGACGAAAAATCAAATGATTTTTTTTGAGGATAAAAAATCAAATGGATTTTTTTAGGACAAAAAACAAAATGGATTTTTTTGAGGACAAAAAAAATCAATTCGATCAGACGAAAAATCTCATGAAAAAAAGGCCACCGGAGTTCATTTGAGAGCAATTAATAACTTAGCACTCCGCGCAAATTCACGGGAAACGAACAGCATTACTCTTAGCCAATATTTGCCTGATCACAATTCATGAAATAGCCAAGTTCTTCTTTCATTTCAGTCTGTTAATCAGAAAAACCGCAACAGTAAACAAAATTCATTCACCAAGTTCTCAGTTTCTCAACTAAACAACACCTGAATATTAGCAACTGAATCAACAAATGTCGCGACATATTCGTGATTAAATCTATCGCATGGCATAGAATCTGAACCAGAACGGCGGATATTTTTGAACACATCAACTTTCGTGTTGCATTGAATGCCACAGAACACTGGATCTAGAGGGTAGTTTTATTGAGATTTGTGAATCCGCTTCCGACACAAGTCATCATGTGTTTCACTGTAGAGCCACTGTCTTCCGTTGTAGATTTGATTTCATCAATTTTGAACATGATTCCGAAGAATTGTTGAATGTGTTTCAAATATTGAATGCTGAAACACCAACACAAAAATATTATCACTGGCTGATATATCTAAAGCATAGTAAAAAAAAACAAAAAAAAACAGCGAAAGTTGATACAACCAAAAAACGGGCCTAGGAAACAAACCCTAACAGGAAAATCCCAGTTTAATTCAAGTAGGAAATACCCCCCCCCCTTTAATGAAAAAACCATGTTCACAATGAATTTAGCACCATGGTATTAATTCGAAAGAGTTAAACGCATTCATACTTATTCACTTGCCTTTATTCACGTTTGACGCAAGATAGAAACATCACAGCCATAGTACCCATTTTATTAAAACACGCACGTGCTCATTTTAAAATGCCGAAAGTCTGCAGTGCCAGAAGTCAAAATGCCAGAAGTTGCTACTTAGCCAGAAGTTGAATTTCGTTGACTTTCGTCATTTTGAAACGTGCGCGTTTCGTGGTTTAAGCATGGTTAAGTGACTCTGCAGAAGTCACTTCGAAACTCTGACTGAATATCTACAAGCGCTTCGTCGTTCTGATAGACGCCAGAAGTTCTCAGTGACTTCAAGCAGAGTGACGTAATCATTACTTAGAACCCACGTGTTGCTCGTAAAATAATGGCTTGCGTTGATCAAGTAGTTGTATTACAATGCAGCTTAATTAAAAGCAACTAATCTAATTAATTAAGCACCTGTATGGTGTGAGTTTCTCTCCGACAAGGATCTTGCAAACATCTTTCGGACACAAAACCATGTACTGAAAAGCCAAAGACTGACACAAATCATCAACACAACCACCATTAAAAATTTGATCCAGCAATTTTTCAGCACATTCTTCTCCCAAATTTTCCGGCACTGAGGGCTCGTTCTTTCCCTTACTCGAATTGGAACATAATTCAGCTGTATAGTAGATTTCTTTAGTCGTCTCTGCGACTAGAGTGATTCCAAACCCTGGCGAGTTACCAGCTTGGTCGCCTCTCCTGTGATCCGAATAGATGTACACATCAGGGACAAAATTGGTCAAAACTGATTTAGCAGCTTCTAAGATCCGGGTAGCCGTAGCCGGTGACACACGACAGCCATAACTGAAATCATAAATCTACCTGAGACCATTAAACATGCATCAAAAGTTGCTTCACAAGTTACCCTGCATTAAACTCTAGACTTTACTTTTGATGAGCTCCAATTGTTAATCAAAAACTCTTGATGCTTTTGGAAATTCCATATTCTTGAAAATTTTTAATTTTTAAAAGCTTCATTTTATTCAGCCCATTGACACATAACTTGTACTGCATTTAGCTAAAGAACATAATTCATCTGTATAAAAGAACATTCCCCTATGTGAAATTGGCTCAAACAGCGGCTAATTTTTTGCTGAGAACAACAATCGAATTTCACACACCAAAATTTTCCTTCTACAGCGTTGACCTCTCTAGTCCCGAAATGACATCAGTGTTTCAAATAAAAAAATATTCTGAAAGTGAAATAAAACAAAAATCATCCTGTTATAATTGAAAGTTGTGTATTGAAAATGTTGCTATAGTTAACACAGACAAAATTTTATTGCCAACACGATCTGACAAAGTAAATGAACCACTAATAAATATTAGCAGAACAAACAGATCAGTGAAAAACTACACAAAAATAAGCATTATCTCAACCATTCCAGTCATTAGCTAAGCTTTAAAATTGATACCTCATTTTTCAATAGTATGAAAGGCCAGAAAATGGAAAAGGATCAAACAATCCTTTTCTGCAAATTGGCATTCTAAGAGTGAGCGAAATCAAAAACTGTTCAGCAAAACTTTAATGCCAATCAATTGACGACGCTTCATGAGATAGATAAAACATACAGTCTGTTCAAAAAAACATGAATTGACATTGAAGTAGAACCGACAATATATGCAAGCTAATAGCATCATACTTGACATTTGCATGATAAAACGATCAGAATGCCAAGGAAATGAATGCGCCAAACTTGAAACCAATTGCTAAGACCACGAAATGGCAGTATAAAAAACGAAAAATAGCCTGTAAACATCAAAAAGTCAAACATTTTTGTCTTTTCACACAAAAAAGCGATGTCTTAGTCAAACCAAGGAAGAGATGCGCACAAGTAAATCCATGCATTATTAGAAGACCGTTTTATTTCTGGAATTAATTTAAATCGTATCAAAATTCAACAAAAATTGGCGGTATACCTTTACCTTTTAAAAAAAGGATTTCACTTTTTTAAATACGCGAAAATGACCCAGCATCTGACGCGGGATTCTCAGGGGGTCGATCGTGTGGGGTTAGCAATGAACTGAGACAGCCGGTGGACTGGACGAGAGGGGCGTGCGACGCCAGATGAAGGCATTTGGACGGGGTAGCTGTGGCGGTGATGTGCTGGTAGTGGGGGGGGGGGGGGGGGTCAGTGAGGTGAGGGGGCTAAGTGAGGAAGCGGAACAAACTTCTAAGTCCAACTTTCACATGGTTTTTTATCGCCAACAGATCCGATAAACACATAATTAGAGAATAACAAGGCTCTAAGGGAGCTGCTCAGGCACTCAATGCCTACCGGACTTTACCTGTTTATCCTGTTTTAGAAGGCAAAAAGTTTCAAGCGTGAGACTAAAAATTAGTCAAGCAACCGATTTCATTAATAAGACCACAGGGCCAACAAAATTGCCACAAACATTGGATGCGCTTGTTATCGGAAACTCGCATTATCGCCTCCTTCCTTTGGTCAGATAGGATTAAAATTCAAGGCAATTAAAATTGGAAAGCGGCAAAAAAAAGTTGAAAACGAATTGTACGTAGTTTCATTTTTAATATACAAAATTGCACCATAGGCACTGCTTAAGCCACATTTCTCAAAATCGACCTGCATCTCATCCCAGTTTCGTTGGGTTTTGCAAATTCATCAGGTTTAAAAAGGGATTTTTCGTCAAAATGTATAGAAAAACAACCTAAAATAAAACAGAGCTCTAATAAACACCTAATTACTGCAAAGTAGGAGAGAACCACTTTATCATTTCACAGCTTCTACTTTTGAAAACCGAGAATTTTTATAAATTTTTTGAACAAATTTAACAATTTAACAATTTGACTTTCTTAATTTTTCCCTGACTTCTTACGGAAAACCTAGATTGTTTTGAAAACCTGATATCTTCAACAAAAACGAAATCGAAAAACCCTCTTGTCGAAGAAATATTCTACGCTACAAGGTCATTCAAACGATACTACTAAGTTCTTTTTCCTATCAATATTGAGGGGGGGGGGAGAGGGGGGTAGGTTGGTTGTTAAAGAATAAAGAACATAGCCATATTGCTAGAAAATTGCCGCAATAGCTTCATAGATCTGCAATCTCAAAAAGATAGTAACAGTAAGAGACAAAAAAATCATTAAATGCTGAGACGTTATATTCTGATTATGAATCTGTATAACTTATTGCTGCTTCTATTAGCTGCTGTTAAATAAACTTCAATTAGAGTGACACACACTCATCTGACCTTATCTCTTTGAATTAAATTTTAAAAAGTCAATTTCGGAGTGAGAAAGTCATTTTTGAGTGAGGTAAGTCACGTGTGACCAAAATCTTAATCACGCGAATGAACAAAAATCCCTCAACTAAGAGTGAGAAATAACGTCACGCACGCACTTCAGTTGAAATTGCATGAACGAATGAACAAAAAGCTGATTTGGAGTGGTTGCGACGTCTTATGGTCGTAACAAACATCTTGACGATGAAAAAAAAAACAAAGAGAAGGATAATAATAGTCCCAGCTATCGCTGTGCGGCCATTAAACAAAAAAAAACAGGCTAACATATAGCTCACTCACTCATGAAGTTGTACACAGCAAGTCTCGATTAACGAATTCAACTAATTAAAAACTACTGAGAAAAGGTTTACAAATTATAAGAACTGGTAGCTTTTAGAACTTAATATTAATAACAACTTACGCTACTCCTCGGATTCGTTTGACTAGCCCTGGATCAGTGAACTGCATTGGCTTGAGACTCCTTTTGACCGGACACGTGAAGTACACCTGACCACCTCCACCAGGATGCATGCCTCTCCTATTAATCTGCAAGAGATCACACAGTTCACGTAAAGATTTTTAAAAGGCAGCTTAAGAATGAGAAACTCGCATAGTGTTTCATAACTGTGATATAAAGGTAATCCGGTCGCTTCCACTTGAAAATCACACCTCTTGTAACCATTACGTTCGTTACGTAAGCACAGTGCGATAATCCAGAGCATCAAAGAGCCGCATTAAAATCAGATAGTTATCTTGCTAGCTAGCAGTAGCCAGCCTGCAATAACAGCCAAACGATCAGGCAGAAATCTCTGCTCTACTATCGTAGACTGTTCCAAAATAATGTTAACACACCAAAAGGGTGTTCCAAAATAAAATCCAGCAATTCATTCAGGCATAATGATCAATTATTCTCTCAAAATTTGAAAGTTACACTACAATTCAAACATAATATATATCAGCTGTAAGAACTGAAGTTAATTCCGACCTCTCACTCATTAACTATTACTTGACTCTGATATTATATGCAGATTGGTTTTATTATTGATATTATTGCCGCACATTTAACTATGCCCATTTTGCGTAACATTTTGTTAAAATATGGACGAAGTACATTGATGAACAGACCTTGATCTCCAGTCCCTCATCGATGTAGTATCTTTTGAGGAGTGGTAGCATTGAGTACTTGATCTGATCAGGAGAAGGGTCCAGCTGATTGTTCGTGACCCCATTGAGAGTCACTTGCAAAGGCAGTTTGCAAAATGGTCCAATGAACAGTAACACCTCCAAATAGTAACCTATCAATGAACGTTAAAATACCAGTAACGAGTTATGTAGTGAAACTTGGCACTGTTCATCTGCAAAAACAATCCTTGAATTTAGTTACAATCAGGAAAAGTCTGCAATGAACATTTAACTCCTAATGAAGTCATGTATTGTTGCGCATGATACGTTAGCAATTGCTAAATAATTAAGGTTTATTTGTAGGTTGGTATGAAACTCTGATATTCGACCAAATTGAACCAGTTAAAGTGAAAAAAATTGGGCAGATAAAGGTGAAAAGCAAAGGGTATTAGGTATTTTGGCACATTGGATATTTTTGTATTCGGTATAATGTCCTGTAACCCCTCTCATTCATACATTCACGTTACCACGATGAAAACTACCCTTTTCTTAGAGAGCAATTAATTATATAGAGACTTCTATTATCAAAATTCTTCGCAATTCTGCTCATCACAATTCTCCAGAAATTTGTGAAATATTTGCAGCCCAATTGCATCAAGTAGAAAAATTCGTACCTATGCCTCTGGCCAAATTGCAGTCATGTGATATTTGTCCTCCTCTCAGCATTCCAGGAACCATCGAAAACCTAGTACCTGGAACAGAAGTCAATGCAATCTCTACATATGTAGACGCTAAGTCAACGCTAGATGACCGAAACTCAAATTTACGAATTATTCGAATAAGAATGAGGGAATATGTCTCAGGCTCCAAAACAATTAAAATATTTGAGCTTACTGTTTCATATTGAACATGAAATCTAGGCTTAATCAATAAACTTTATTCGTTGCATTTTTTCATTACTTTTGGTTTTTTTGAGCAGTTTTAGGGCCAGTGAAGCTTTCATATTTCGACTTTCAACTATATCTTGACAGTTGCAGTTTCCTGTTACAAAATTTAGCTTGAATTTTCTATATCTTTATAATTTACATTCAGAGCGCACACTTTGCATATTCAAAGAATTATGTTCAGTACCTGTTTGGTTGACTTCAATTTTGGTTCCATTGGTGATCGCATCTATCAGTCTCAAAAGATTCGCCTCGAAATCTGAAACAACGAAATTGGGAATAATAGCAAGCTCTGAGACTATTTTAATGAATGAAAAACAGTGTGAATCCTTTTTGATAATGGATTCGTTCTTAAATTATAATACTGTCTGCCTAAAAAAAAACGATTTCGAAGCTTTAAATCCAGGCAGCTGGTTTGTGGCTTCTGCAGAAAGATTTTCCATAAGCCACAGACCAGCTATAAAGGGAAATAAGCAGATTCATGTGACAAAATCGTGAACAGTTTAAAGGTTAGTATTATCAATCTGATCATAGGCTTATAATAAATGTTCGGGTCTTTCCCATTACAGCCCCCCCCCCAGCTTAGTGATCAGATAACCTATACCCCCCAGCATGGTATATACCATAATGGGGGGGGCTATAATTTCATGGGGGCTATAATAGGAAAGACCCAAATGTTCATTGACAGGACCATTAGTTCGCCTTACAGCCATGACACAGGTTAAGCGGAAACAATTCATTGTGTAGACTAGCCTTGTAGACCCGGATTTTGATCTTTAGATCTGATGTTGACAATTTTGACTGGTCTGCTACTTAACAGAGACAGAATAAGTCGTTGTCGAAAATAATTTGATCCCTCAAACTCCAAAACGTGAGATAGAGCTGCCTGTTTGACATCTAGAGAAGGCATCTAGCAAACTGAAAAAGATAAATTTGATCATATCTCACGATACGCGAACTATTCTAGATAAGAGTGGGCTATATCTTTTATAGGGTGTCCCGCTTTTTCACCCCTATTTATTTAAACCCCTTTCATTTTACCTCGATTTTTTCACCCCTCCATCATTTAACCCATCTATCATTTCAACCCGATTTTAATCTTTTGTAAAATAAGGACTATTTAATTATCAATATAGTCATTTGGCCATGCCCCGCGGGCCATTGCCATGCCGTAGCGGCCCGTTGGACTTGAAATGAAACTATCACAACCGAACATGGGATTAAGTTACCTACTTAATTATAAAAATACTTAATTATAAGTTACCGGTATGAAATGATAGAGGGGTGAAATGATATAGGTGTTAAATGATAGAGGTTCAATGACTCCAAGCAGATTGAATGGCAAAAGTAATGTCAAGCCTAAGACCATCGCGAAGTTTGAACTCCGCTAAATTTTATCTGCATAAATTTTCTCTGGAAACTTGGGACAAAAAGAAAGGGACAAAAAGAACAAATGGAGGCAAGATTCAAAGACTCACAAAAAACCTCAAAAGCAAATGGCATCCAAGTCACTTACAGGGATCGTCGAACGATGACGCCACTAAATTCACGACAACTATACCACACTAGAAGGCCAACGAGAACTGTTATTTTCGCGAAGAATCAAAAAGACCACACGAAAAGCAACAAAAACCGGCAAGACCCCAAGACTCGCAAATTTTAAGAGAAAAAAATAGTCCAAAAGTCTTATAAAACAACTGCTTTTGACTCAAGTAATTAGTTAGGTTCATTTATGCCTTAGTTTCCGATGAACTCGGTCATTAATGAGATTGTTATTAGACAACTAAATGAACAGCGGCCAAAAAATGAAAACATTTGCACAAGTCACACAATAGAATTAACTACAAACTGAAGCAATTAATTCGAGTCTCATTAGTAAACGATAAGACCGGTCATTATTGAGATTGAAAGATAAGATTTCAAAAATCAAAACAAATTAGAAAAACGCAGAAATTCGCGAATAATTTTTGTAAGGGATGTCAGCGTGATGACAAACCTTCAAAGTGAACTCAAACCACTAGTTAAATCCATGCAAGCCTCATTAGCAAACGATGCGAACTAACAAATGAGACTGAGATAAAAACAGCAAAAAAAACTTCATAACGGTCAATACTTAGAAAATCACAGATATTTTTTGAAAACAAGATGCGACAAAGTAGTAAACACCTTTAGTTATCAAACGAAACTATAAAATTGCTCCTATTAGCTCTCAACAGAAAGCGCCAAAAATAATCATTAACGAGACTTAGAAACAACTATTCATTACCAGAACTCATGACTCTTTGAAAAAATAGTTAAGAATATCAGAAAAACAAAAACCGGCTAACGTCAGACAAATTGCTCTCGAACGACAACGCGATATTTAACTCAGAGGGCGCTGCAGCCTACATAAATCGTTCTTTATATGTGAAAAAAATCCGCAGGGAAGGATTCGAAACCCCGGACCACCAGCGTACTGGAATGAAGCAATAACTACTCGGCTATTAGGCCCTTGATACTATATCCTTCAATCGTTTTTGTTTTAACAACAGACTACGAATGAGAGCAATTTACACTACGCATAAATTAAGAGGTCAAGCTTCACAAAGTCTGAAATCGAAGCAATAATCTTAAAGAAAACGGTAACGCAAAAATCTTGCCTAAAAAGATTAAAACGTTTAAAATAATTGCTTCAGACTTCGTTCGAGAGCAAATAAAAACAGCGAAAATTGAAGTCAAATTGCGCACGTGAAAAATAGCTGTCAAAAGCCAAAAATAAGACATACACCAATTGTCAGTCCATCAATTGCTCTTTGGTGGAGTGACAGAAAACTTACTTGAAAAAAAAAATTAACGCTTAAAACCCACTCAATTTTTCACCACTCTTATTGACTTCTCATTGGCATCAAAAAGTCGGAGAAGGTGCGATCAGATCTTAAGAAAAAGACACCGCGCCAATAAAATCTAAATCATTTAGAGTGTAAAAAAGGAGTGACTAAAACTAGCTAATGAGAGGACGACGGCGGCTATCAAGCAGAAAATATCTCGCCACAAACTTAAACCACAAAAACGCCTAATCACCTCGCACCAACTAGAAAACCTTCAGCTGTTAAGCTTCGTTACAATTTTATTAGCATATCTGATATCAATGCAGATGGATGGCAGCAATTAAGTGTATAGAAGAGGACCCGCGAGCAGTTGGCTTCGTCAATAGCTAGCCACGGTGGGGGTGCATCGGGCGACAGATAGGGGGTTGGGTGGGGCAACATTGGGGGGGTCTTCAACCTCTAAGAACCGCCTTTCACACCATATGCATAGATCTCCAAAACAGTTTGAGCTGAAACAGAGCTGAAAGGCTCAAATAAGAGCACTTAATGTACGCTGGGCGCTACCTGTGTATCCCGTTTTTGAGGACGAAATGGGTCAGACAAAAAATCAGTCAAGCAGAAATCGCATAAAAAGACCGTCAGGACTAATATAATTGCTACAAACTTCGTTTGAGAGCAATTAACTACAAACTTCGTTTGATAAATTTAAAATGAATAAGTTTAATGCAAGACACGTAACACTAGACGCCATGATTTTATAATCAAACTTCAAACTTGATCCTCAACGGAAAAAAACCAACGTATGATTATGGCTTTGGTGCACTCAAGTGACTTCTGGTTAGATTATCAAAGCAGAATTGTTTTTGATGCGTGATGTCATACATAATTTCTACAGAGCATTTGCTTCAATTACCTGAAACGAAAGAGGACAAAAGATAAAGTGAAGCAGTCAAACTCAAATGATGAGCGGTAGAAGGCATTCAAAATTCCTTTGATAATTTAAAGCCTTGGCAAATGGTCACAAAATCATAAGCAAGGCTGGTTCTCAATAGTCAAGTTCTCAAAAACTAGACTTATAACTAGGTCACTGTCTGGCTCGAAGACAAAAACACAATTAAAAACTTTTGACGAGTTTCGGCAAGGTGAAAATCGTAACTTCAAATTGACTCCGAAACCAGAAAAACATCCATGTAAAGCAACTACAAATTGAGGTAATAGTAGTGCTCACTTTCGAACCTGGTTGTAAATTAAACACGTAAAGTATTCAAAAATTTTCAAGAGAACCAAGAAAAACGGCGTTTTTCAATAATCAAATTTTATCAGCAATTTTTGAAAACAATTCTTTCAGTTTCACATCGGTTTCAACTTTGAGCATTTTAATTTTATACTCAGGATCAATATTACCGCAATCACTAACCCGAACAGAACATGGTACAAAATCTTGCGTATCTTCTCTCAACGAAACCACATTTCTAATTGGAAGGTTTTTATATTGACTTGCATCAAGAGGAACTCGCGAAAACTGCTGCAACTTTTCTCGCGGATACAACATTTCTTCGCAAGTATGAAACATTGCAACCTTCAAATTAGTAACTGAACTTTCAAACGTCAACGTTCGCATGCATTGCAAATTTTTAACCAACCAAACACGAACAGTTTTGTCGGTACTGGCAGAAAAGATCACTGAACTGTCGATTGACATTTCTAAACAGGTAATTTCAGATTGATGACCTGTCATTCTCTCGTTAATCTCATCAGTCAACATATTGATTTGCTTGTATGTATCTTTCGGTTTGAGCGTAATACATTGTATAGTACCGTCAACGCCTCCTATAAAAATGGAGTCCAGAACATTGTTTGTCAACAAACAGGTTGGTATTGATTCCAAAACAAACGTCGATAGTAATTGACCAAAGTTGATTTCCCAGACTTTCACCGTTTTGTCCATAGAGCACGAGAATAGCCAGTTTTTGCAGGAGTCAATGGCAGAACAAGACAACCCAGTAACTGGCATCGTATGCCCAGAGAGGGTAAACAATGGCTCACAGTCACCTAAACACACATTTTGGCACAGGTATTGAAAAACCAAACTGAGAACCGGTTGAAAACTCTAGTTGAGACGACGTGTTGATCTTCAAAATTACGAAGTTCACCGGTAGTTCTAATATTCCACATGTTTTAAAATCTCAATCATGATTGGAAACTATGCAATAAATCAAGTATAATAATCAAATGACGGAGAAAGAATTGCAAAATATAAGCAATGATTATTCTAACTTGACAAAAAAATACAAATAGCGACAAAGTCCAAATCGATTTAAGTCTAAATCACTGCTTTCAGGTCAATATAGGTAATTAAAAGGACGTACATTAAGGGGTTAAAAATTAAGCCTACAAGGCGACCGCTAAAGTGAAGAAGTCTGATTAATTGGCTTTCGCAGCAGTAACAGGCGGTATACTTCGGTACGGTTATAACTCACCAATAAAAAAATACCTGAAACAGGCGTTACTTCCATAAGAGTTCTGGGTTACCTTTGATAGTTTGCTCGTGGATGTGATAAATAGAGAAGATCTTGATTCTGGAGTCTTGAGATGCAGTGACTAGTCTCTCGTTATCAGGCAAAAAGAGAATTGACGTGATTGGCTGGAAATGGACATTGTGTCTCAGAGCGACCAGGTCACCACTCGAGATCAGCCATAAGTACAAGGAAGTCTGAAAACGAAGAAAGTAACTGAGGTCAAATGAAGGATTCTGCCGATATAGAACATGCGTGCAATGTGCATTAACTGAGAATGATGAATTAGAAACACGCACGAATTATTATTGAACTCACCCAATGAGAGGGGAGTCTTTTCTTAAGCAATGCCATCCAACAGGAGGGGACTTGAGCTCAGTTCATTAACTCGAGGAAATTAAAAAAAAAGGCTGAAGTTAAAAGGCTGATGGAGAGAGGAAGAAACCTCAAAGATCGGAGAAAACATTAAGATTGGCAAGAAATAATCAGCAAACATTTAAATTTTAGATCAAGATAAACCAAGATTATTTAATAATGGAGACCACGCAGATTGCAATAACTCAAAATTGCATATAAAAAAGCTGAGGTAAGTATCAATAATGCCTTCAATAAAAATTTCTGATTTTTGTACAATAATCGTAATTCGTTTTAGCAAAGTTAAGCTGTTTTGTCACATTCAAACTTCCAGGCCAAACTATTGCCTTATCTCAACTAAAATTCGCTGAATCCATAAAATTTCAAGCAATGAAATGCTACAATGCAATCACCAATTCAATAGAAAATAAACTTGAAAAAACTAATCAATAACGAGGGACCACTAAACGGACAAATTGTTCATTCTAACCTTAATAGCACCAGCACAATAGTTCTCATCCGGACTTGCAGCCATACAACAGACACTGCCTGGCATCGCAATTCGGCTTTCCGGTTGTCTGGACCCAGACGTCTCCGTACTCCATACATGCAAAAAAGGTTTACTGTCATTCGCACCAACTATTGATCGCCATTTTGACAGAAGCGTCAGTGTATCTTTTGCTAATAGCGAACCCTTCCATTGATTGATAGCTGACCACGTTGAAGTGTCATATGACGTCATAGTGACGTCATTTGACAGATTGGCTGTGACAATCAGTTGATGTTTTATCAATTCCATCTGAAGAAAACAAGCAAACTCAACAATATTAGTTTTGATGCCGCTTCTAAACTTACAAAAATAAACGGTCAGAAAATCAGGCGACTTTCATCAAAAAACAAAATTTCATCACTAATTCTACCATTAGTGATAAAATTTTATTTAGAAATGCTACCGAACAAGCATCGTTGCCAATAGAAATGCTAACGGCTCGAGACAAATAAATAAATAATTGGTATAAAAGCCTAACAGCTTATACATCTACTTATAAATCAATTTAATTTTGCAAAATAATGCTTAAATTTTGCAAATAAGCAAATTTTGACCTGACAGCATTGATTTTTCGGATCTCATGCTCACCTAAATCAACAGATTTATATACCTATAAGTTTGAGTCAAAAACCCAATATCGTCACTATCATTAATCAAAGTACGAAACTCGCTAATTCGAAGAGCTCGACAGAAAAGAAATCAGCACTTATTTGCATATTTTTGTAAAATTGACATTAGTTTTGAAAATTGGACCACCGACAGCCAAAATTTCAGAAGATTGTAAACTGGGATCCATTGTACAATTTTCGAATTTGCGATTAGAACTAGGGTATCATTTTTCTTTAAACTCATTCGCTATCATCCCAAATTAAACTCTTGGCATGTGAGTCAAAACGAATGCCTAGGGAACATCAGCCAAGTGCTTTTACTTCAAATTAAATTCTATAGTTCAGTCGTTCAAGTAGTGAGAATAACACATTCTGAACTTTCTCGAATTGGTTCAATTCTGATGCGATTGTTTTTTGGAAAAACACAGCTTTCAATCAATTAGAACAGTGCGAAGCCATAAAATAATAGTCAGATAGAAATATAGACAAACGTGTGTCAATAAAAAGATAACAAAAACTTCTGGGTTTATCAATCAATGCTTTATTTGTCTATATAATTGCTTGTAACAAAAACCAAGGATAAATTTTGTCCAAAGTAAAGTAACTTCAAGTCTTATTTATGATGCCCATACGACATCATCACATCATTTTTAATAGAAAAATCTTTACACAAAGTTACAACACACAATTAGAAATGATTGATGTGGATAATCAGCAGAAACAATCACAGTCAAAGAACTTAGGAACTCAAAAAGTCGAAAAACGCTTGAATGATTTTGCTTCGCTGCACAAAAAGTAACATAAAAATAGTTAGCAACATTTAAGGCGTTTCTTTATAATTAAAAAGCTTATTAGTAGAGAATAAATAAATAGGCCACAAAGTTAGAAAGAAAACTACATCACTCAGATTCAATCATACTAAAACAATTTTATATAATTTTGGAAATCAGCCTCGAAGCTGATACCAGCTTCCCCAAAATTTCGAAACCTGATTATTCCAAGTACAATTTGAGATATCGGAGGAAAATTTTGAAACATTCAACATGCTCCTACAACAACAGAAAAAAAACTATGCAAAAATTTCAACTTTGATCAACACAAACATCGTTATAAATTTTTGCTCCGACCCAGCTTACTGGGGGTAGGAACTATATGCTCAACAGGTTTTTTGTCAGATCGATATATTCATTGTAGAGAATTGTGAGTGGTATCATTAGAAAGCAATCCACGTGTAGATACAGAACTAAAAAGAGTTTTGGATTTTATTTTATCGGGAGTTATCGAGGTTTAAAGTTTTCGTGAACTTCTGATATCAGACATGATTCTGTCCTTGAAGTAATTTTTGTTCAATTTACAATTTTTTTGTTTCAAAATGTTTTAAATTATATTTTACGGAAGAACAATAATTATATTTAAGTTCGAAGAACAACGCATTCACACTCGAAGGGGAGCAATAGAAAGGCTAGTTCTGGACTCATCAAGGATTTTTGCAATCAAAAGGATTCGAACTGTATCGGAGCGCGTTTTTTGGAAGAACAGATTACATTTTTTGTTTCTTTTTTCAATTTGTCAATTTTCTTATCAAGGTTAAATTAAAGACATCTCATTAACGTTCAAATAAGATCCAATGAACATATATCTTTTCATGAAACAGCTCACGGTTTTTTTGGCTTTGGCACAAAGCCTTCTTAAATTTTTTGCACTTTTGTAATCTGATCTATAAAAAGTTCATATGTTTTTCTAAACAGGAGTACGTGAACACATCCTATGCTTTGAGTTGATACCTAATGGCTGTAATGACTCATTTTTTATAAATACGACAACTTTTAAACTTACGCCAACTTAAATACGCCAACTTTTTAGTAATACTTGACGTAGTATTACTCGAAACAATGTTGTAATTCACAAAGTTTGTAGTTTTTGGATAACTGTTCATAATTGTCGGGCTTTTGAAGTCTTGTCCAATTATTGCAACAGGTGCAAACGATAACCAATTAAATATAATATCACGTGTAAGTTTTTAGCGAATAGCTTCTGATTTCATTGGCTCTGACTTTTGAATTTCTGGATTTTGCATGCATTTAATATATTTGTGGTCATAACACTTTTCCAATTAATGGTAGGTCTTATTGGCTTCCTGTAGTGGTATAAATGAAGCCGTTTAATGTCACCTGACACCGAATAATTGATTTTATTTGTTTTCAAAAAATGAGGAGTAATAATGAATTTCGCATTGTTCTTCTTTTAGTCATCTTGTTACTTAGGCTCATCAATTACAGGTTTCAATCACTTTCTTGTAAGCAAACTTCAACGCCTCTTGCTTTTTTAAAGGATGCTTTGTGACTTCAACGCTACGTTTTATCAGAAATTTTGTGAGTGGTCAATATCTGTGGCTCTTTTTGTTGTAACTACTGATTTTAAAGGCTTCAATAATTTGTTTTTGTAAACCCCTTGCATTGCCTAAGGAGGGATACTTTATTCTATCTAATATTTTTAAGTAGAAAGCTAATGCTTGCTTTGCCTTCAAACATTTCAATAGAATTAGGAACTTTGCTCTTTTTTCTCTATTCTGTCGACAGGTTACCTCTTCCATTAAGGGGATGTCCTATCTGTTTTCTAGTGAAGCACAAGTGAGTTGTTGTCGTTTCTGTTTCATCACATGGAATTTTGACTTTGATATTCATTTTTTCAAAAATAGTAATTGAGTTTTTGCCGTAATTTATATTTTTTGTTTTCGTTTATTTTGATAATTGTCTTGCTTGGTAGTCTTATTATTGGCAGGTCTCTTGCCCTCTAATGTGGCATGGCATTATTTATTTTATTTAGTAAATTCTGTTGGAATTTTTTTTACTCAAAGTATGTGAAATTTCCTCTCTGCATTTGGTAGCAAATAAAATCAATAACGTTTATAAGCGGGGTCTTATTAAGCTTTGCCCTTTTGCTCATTTCTTGTCGATTTGTTACCAAGTTGCATTGAGGAAAAGTCCCATACTGTTTTCTAATAAAGTACAGGTTATTCTTTTTAGTATAAGTTTGATCTGATGCCATTTTGATATGGCTAATAATGGTTTTTGATAAAGGGACAACGAGTTTTGGTCGTAATTAATATTTGTAATTATTTGATTTTTATCGCCGTGTTTTTGTAGTCATATTATGGTAGTCACAGGTCTCATAGGCCCTCCAAGAAAGATTGTTTTATTCGTTTAGTAGATTGTTGAACGATATGTTGATATGTTAATTTTTTTTATCTCTTCCTCATTTGGTAGACAATTAAGTAAAGATGTAGATGAGCGGGGTCGGAACTTTATGTGCGAACGCACATTACCGAGCATCCTTGTTTCCAATATAAATTTAAATCGAACACCATCCTTCAACGTAAATTCCCCATTTGTCATAATTGATTCCACCATGAACTGAAAAAGAGCAGAGCTCAAACGGCCACATAACCCAATAGTTTAAGAGAAAGACTACATTGAACGAAAGAGCAATTCGTATGACTGATCGGAGCTTTGATTTCGGAAAAAATTTCTGAGGCCTTGATTAATCAGATTTTACTCTCCCTCACTCAGAATTCGTACCCAAATGTGAACTTAAGCGAACGCGTCAGCTTTGAAAAGATTCTATTGGCTGAGACGTAGAGGTCTAAGCAAAATTGCGGTTTCGCGGGATGAAGTGTGACAAAATGTTGGCGACAATAATCGTTGTAGACAATGAAAGCAAAAAAGCTACGATGAGATAAAAAAAAACCATTTCACGTTTACAGTCTCTAAGGGCAGGGCGTGTGGGTCTAAATACCCTGTTGCCTGTCCACTTTGATTGTGTTTGTACGAGTCAATGTTTACGTTTATTTTTGTACTTGTTTTTACTTATTTGGTACTTGATCAAAGAAATAAATTCTTTCTTTCTAAAAACAGCTCTTGCGTTCCTAACTGTTTTCTGTAGGTTGCTAAGTCAAAACCACCCCCGTTTCCGTAACAACAGAGATAATATATATAACTTCAATTTAAGTTTTACACATGTATCTCAGCCAATTTGAAGTAACGAACAGTGACGAAAACAACCACTGTCGTAACAGCCGCTCTAAAACAAACTCAGCCTCACTATCAAATGAAAACTTTAGTAGAATAATCGACTGAACCAAGAGCCAAAAAATCATGATAAACAACTTTACGCGAGATAAGCGCGCAAACAAATGTCAGCGTGTTCTAGAACGTAATTCAAAACATTCAAGTACAAAAAAAAACAACGACTGTGTACTAAAATTTTTCAAAACGTCATTTCGGAGCAGCTAAACCCGGTCTTCTATTTTACCAAATATCATTTCTCAAAAGTTTTTGAGCGTTATGATTCGTTTTCATACAATTCGCTGTCTTATCATATAAATCAAGGTCAGGATTAACTTTCTAACCCTCATGGGGGCTTGAAGCTAAAAATGAATCATTGAGGCGGCATCTGGATTGAAATGCATGAAAACGTCTCCAATATCCCTTCAGATAGATCAAAAACTCAATATTTTAAACGCGATGATAGCTTCAAAAGAAAGCAGTCGGGAAGTTTCAATTTTCCACCTCTTCACGCTTTCCAAATAAGTGCATAATAAATGTACGAAATACTCCGGAAAGAATTAGATAAATACAGGATACTTTTCAGACGTTTATACACTTGAATTTATTCAGCAATCAATTAATGGTTGAATAATAGAATTGTATTAAAATTTAACGTCACAATAAGTAGTTATGAGACTTGTTCCGCGTAAATAATATTGGAATCATTTTTTTTTTCAAATCTCGAATCCAGCGGACATGTCCAACTAGTTTTCTTCCAAAGTGTAACCAAAAATAGCCCAAGAAAAATTACGATTGCTGGTGACTTATTTTGATTTTGGAGGTGGTCCGCTCCAATAAAGACAATTTGGATCGACTGCTTTCAATGACGTTGCCTTTTTAGTCTGTTTTACAATAAACGCATCAATGACATCTTGTTTCTTCACAATGACGTGACTCCCTCTCCAAAACTTGACCAACTTCAGAAACTGCAAAGTGCTTACAAGGTCATTTATGTGTACATGAGTTTCTTGACTCAGTGCTTTCATTGAACAACTGGAACCTTCGTCCAGACTCATGATCCATTTCATGACAACTTCCGTCCAATAACTCCTGTAACTTGCAAGCCCAAGATCACTCAGGGGTTTTTCAGGAGTCCCCGGGTTACGTCCTTCAATTTTAGATAATAGGTAACTAAACTCAATCATGAATCGACCATAGCCTTGTTTGGCAAATTGCGGAAACGTTAGAATACAACTGAGGTTGTAGTTGTAAAATGATTCTTTTTCTTTTGAAAAATATCCAACAATATGACAACCTTCATTGTCGGCGAGGGTCACAACGTAAAATAGAAAAGGTTCGACATCATAATACAAAGTTTTGTGGTCAAGAAACAGTTTGGCAAAAAGGCAGATATTTTGACAATAAGCTTTGCATTGTTTGCCATCAACTTCAAAAACGGATAAGTTGTTCTTGCGATAAATTTCATTTCCGGGTGGGTGACGCCATGAGCACTTTATCATGTGTCTTTTCAGAAGTAAGTCTGAGTTCATATAGCTCATACAGTATTCACAAATATAAATCTTCAAATGTTGTTGATACATTTCGGGATAAGGACTGCTGTACCACGTTTTGATCTGACATTTTCCAATGACAACGTACTGTATTTTAAACTCATCTAACTTCTGGTCCTCGAATTGTTTCTGCTGATCATAGGCAACAGCCATTTGTGCCTGACGAAATCTCAGCAGGTCCCATTCTGAGGTTATCCCAAGAGAGTCAATCAATGCTTCACGGTTACTTCCATGCTGTTGATTGTGGTCCATCCATTTTTTAACAAGAGCGTCAATATTTTCAGGATGATCATACTTTCTGTCTTCCTCCAGTTTTTCTGCGTACTCTTTACTGAACTTAATTTGTTCCTCTGTTGTTATACCGGATTGGGAAATATTTTCGAGCAAAATCTCTCTCTGTGACGAAAGAAGGTCGAGTTTTTCCGACAGTTCCTTTGCTTCTTCTTTTGTCATGTTGTGATAAAGCGGACATCCACTTGTTGTGTAATGATTTTCAAATTTTCCACTAAAATGGCCTTTAGAATCACAACCTGCGACTGGACACTTCAGCTCATTTTCTTTCTTGCCCAATTTTTTCAAGGATGCAACACCACTTTTCAGACACTGAGCACATGACCAGTTTTTCTGATCACTTTCCAATGAGGTCGAATCAATACAACTTACATGTCGTTTTCTATCACATAAACTGCATGATATTGATTTTTCATTCTTTTCTATCTTTTTCCGGCACGAGCATTTCTTGCATGAATTGCATTCCCATCTGTAGCTCTTACATTGTTTGAATTTGAATGTATCGAAATTTAAACATTTGCTGTGAAAAGAGGTCGAACACGCTGCACAGGCAAGAATCATATTGTCCGAATTTCTAACACAAGTCTCGTTGCAAATAAAACACTTTTTGTCCATTTCAGGATCAACGACTGTTTCCTTGGAGATGTACGATTTTCTGCGAGTTATGCGAGCTCCCACTTCACTTTCGTCTGGGGATCCTTTTCCCGGTGACCCAAACCGTTTTCCAACATCGCATTCAGATTCGGTACTTCCTGTTGTTGAGCTAGCAGACGATGTACCTGTTCTTCTGCTGCGTTTGGAGTGTCCTTTTCCATCGCTGTCGGAATCAACTGGGTTGGCCGCTGAAGCGTTACGCTTCGCACGTCTCATTTATCTGAAAACACAATCCAGTTAGCTTAACATTCCTTAACTAAGAGAAAAGAAAAGAAACAGAAAATAGGGCGCGTTGAGTGCGGGGAGATAATGGACTAAGTACGGGTCCAAACTGCAAAACTCTCGCATGCATTTGTCTTCTCACCAGCTTCCGTGATTTGTACATTTTCGTGTACAGCTTCAATGAGACTAGTAAAGCTCTTAGAAAATTGGGGTCTATCCCATTATAGCCCCTCCCCCATGAAATTATAGCCCCACCCCAATCATGGTAATTATAATTACCATGATTGGGGGAGGGGGCTATACGTTATCTGACCACTAAGCTTGGGGGGGGGGGGGCTATAATGGGAAAGACCCGGAAATTGCTTAGCATCTTAATGCCCACAAGGCTTTAACAGTTCATCCCGTTTTCAGTATTTGAGTACAAAATAAAGGTTAAAATACATTCAAGAGCCTTCAATTTAGGTGTTTCTTGAGGCCTATGAAGATAATGCTGAAAAATGGAGTTAACTTTGACACCAGAAAAATAACCGGCACTTTGCTCACAAACGACTGGCGAGCAGTTGGCTTTGACATGAGCCAGCTGCGCGGCGTAGGGAGGCTAGCTTAATTGAGGGTGGGTGTATTAAAAGGTGGAGGGGTCGAAATATACAGATCACCCTTCACATCACGAATTTATGTCTCTTAATTCGTTTCGGTGAATCACATACTTACAAATAAATCAGCCGCATGGCTCAAATGAAAACTCGGTCACGAGAAAAATCTCATAAAAAGGGGTCTTTCCCATTAAATCCCCCCGCATAGTGGCCGCAATCAAGAGCCAATCCCCGTCATGGAACCTATACCATAATATGTGGGCTATAATGGGAAAGACAGGAGCAGTAATATAATTTCTACAAGCTTTAGTGCTGTTTGGGATTAATTACTAAAATAGTACTTTGTTTGCTGCCTGCAATTGTTATAGCATTGCTTGGAAATACTGTGTAGTGTCGGTTGTGATATTTAGAACCATCTGAGGAGCAATATGAGCAAACGAAAATTTTTTCAAAACTAAAGAAAAACCACTGAAAAAATTAATTACTTATTTCCATAGCACAAGTAGATTTGTTTGTGCTAGCTGGAAGCAAATAGTCACAGCCTTAAGGTGCTTCATTTATTTGACATAACTGCTCTGAAGGACAATAGGAATCCACATAGACGAACAAACTTCGTAAACAGACGTTAAAAGTGTATCCTGCCGGAGATGCAAATACCAATATCACCAGAGATCTAAGCAAAAATGTGCACCTCAAACCATAACTCTCTTCGGAACAAGTTTTTTTTTGAAAAATGTCACACTTTTCAGGGCTCTTTTTTTTAAACATTAAACACTCAGATTTAACCCTAAGGCTAGATATCTAAATACTAAAATGTTAAATAAATTAATCAGCATTGTTAATAATATAATAATCTTCAAATTGTGGCTGTTCGTTCTCTTAGGTAAAAATAGGATTTGAAGGCTGCTATTTGTCTATTAACGGGTACTTTTTTGTGTTGATCGAGCAAAAACTCAGTTAAAACATTTTCAAAACAAGTTTTACTATTAAAAGTTCTTATTGAGGAGGGAAATTTGTTTCATTTTTAAACGCTTTTCAAGATTAGAGTTTGTTACTCCACTTGTTGTGATAAACTTATTAAATAGATCATTTGAAGCTGGGAACTATATCAATAAGACCACCGGTACCAGTTATTGGTTCCAACGGTTTAATTCTATCTTTCTTTCAGGCCCCGTCCGTTCATAGCTTGGACGGGTGAAAAAAAGAATACTGAATGCGATTTCATATCTTTAAAACTTCCAAGACCAGAAACATAATTTTTGCAGAATCCCAATTGAAACATCTCCGATTTCCGAATTTTAACATCCTATCACTTCCAGGAGCGCAAATTCGACATCTAACAGAATTCTTACCGGGAAAAAGGCAAAACGCACGCGCTCAACACCGTCGAACAAAGAACCAGAAGAAACAGCAGAAGAACTTGCCTGACTAGCCGAAGAACTTGTGCCTCTTGCGACAGAGAAAGTATTTGTAATTGGCATCCCTTCACGAGGAAGCGACAGCGCGAGTAAAAAGAAGACCAAAGCAACAAACGAATTCATCAACAAATTACAAAAAGGAGCGAGTGGGAATACGGAGGCATCACTGAAGAAATTTATTCCCCGGAACTACACCTGAAAAACGGCCCTCGGAGAATCTGCTCCATATTTAAAAACAAAATTATACGCACAAATTTCAGCGCAAACATAGACAAAAAAGATCATCCAAAGGAATACCACTGTGCTAGGAACTGCGAGTGTGGTTCGTACAACCCCACGAAATACCAACGGTACCAGTAATTAGTTCCAAAGCTAAATAAGTTTTTTTCCCCATTTTATTAGTTCCACCCGTTTAAACTTCAAATTTTTCTGTAAATCACACACACAACAAAATGAGTTCCAAAACATGTGGTAAACAAATTCAATTAGAGGGTACAAGTATTCAATGTGAAACCTGCTCTAAGCCAATTGAAAAAAGATAGGCAATCTTCCGTTGCGTATGCTGTGCCACAATCATGCGCATGTCCCCAAACTGCACAAAATTTAGTAACGAAATAATAAATGCACTTCAACAGGTCAATCAAAACGTTCTGCTTCTATGCAACGCTTGCGTACAGCAGAACAAACGTGATGCGATACTGGACATCATAAAAAGTCAAAAAAAGAACAATCTAGAAATAAAAGACAACACTCAAACCACAATCAAAAAAACTATTGGCAGCAAAAGAAATGCTAGAACTGCAAATGACCTGGCAATCAGAATAAGAGGAATTGATGAAAGTAGGAAAGATACCGTTCGTGAAAGAGCTGAAGAAGATATACAAGAAAAATAGTCAATCCTCAAATTCCTCAAGCTAGACTGCCAAATTACGGACTGCAGGCGGATGGGTACTTTCAAAGATGGAAGGCATCGTACCATTCTTGCAACCATGCCATGCATGTATTACAAACGCATCTTACTACTCTCACTCTCAAGATTGAAACAATATAGCAAAACAGTGTACATTAGCAATAATGGTCTGAAAAAGCGAAAAGACTTAATAGACGCAGGTTTTGCCAGAAAAAACTTGAAAGTAATGAATCTGACATTATACGAAAAAAAGATAAAAATTGGGTCGAGTACTCAGACAATGCTCGGTATTCCACCTGACTCGCAAAAAATATAGACAAAAAACAAGAGGTATCAATTCTAACGTTCAATTTACATAGATTCATTGATCTACCACAAAGACTTGCATTTGCAAACGCTATTATTCCCTACAATCCAGACATTTTTGCCTAACCGAAACATGGCTCACAGAATAATTTCCAAACGAAGCACTCTTTCTCAAAATTTATGTCATTCACAGAAACGACAGAACTTCAAAATGCGGTTTCTCAAAACATGGAGGTGTTCTAGTGGCGGTAAAAGACAACATTCAATCTAAAGAATTGCTCGTTAAGAACACAAGTGAGGATTGCCTAATCGTAAAAATTAACACTAAAAATCACTCAATCCTAACCGTCTGCATTTACAACCCACCTAAAGGCAGCCCATACAGATGGTGCAAGCAGAAGTTTAAAGACCTCACACAATCGCTAAAGTTTTTAGAGAGGAAAACAAAGCCAAAATCAATCATCATTACAGGAGATCTCACTTTCTCAACCACTGACTGGAAACAAATGTCGTCACCAGATGAACTTGGCAACACCTGCCTCAACTATTTCATAGATGAAAATTTGGAACAAATGCTAAACTTCATTGTCCTTTTGTGGTATAAAAAACAGCTAGATGTCTTTCTAACAAGCGAACCACAACTTTGATCAATTCAAAAACCGAAATCAAAATTAGTAATAACTATGCCCTCAATTACAAAAAATGCTCAGATCATTACGCTTACATAACACGATACGAATGCAACTGCGATCAGGCGACCGATCGCCGCAGACCATAATACGCTTACAAAGAATAGATTGGATTAATTACCCTATTGTTACAGTAACGTTTACGAACTTCTTAAACAGTGGTATGAATGGTTCAATCGCCTTTTCGATCAAAATGTCCCAATAGTAACTCAGCACAGATCACCTCTCCCCCCGTGGGTGTCAAAAAGCACATCTCATGAAATGAAAAAACTATCAGCTTTGAAACGAAAAGCAATTGCCCATCAAGTCCTGCTCCAAGCACACTAAACAAAATAGATTGTCTTGACGAAAAAAGTCAACACACTTTGTAAAAACGATCAAGTCAACTATGAAAGCGAGATCTTCGCAACACGTCAATTCAGCGTTATTCAAAAATATTTACGATCAATCAAAAATGTCACAGCATTCCCAAGCGAGATGCACCTAAATGAACAAACAACTAACACTAATGAAGAGAACGCCGAGTTGTTCAATTTATTTTTCCAGAGTTTTCAATCCAAAAATATCAAAAGTTGAGAACCAGTTCAATTTTGATGAAAAAAATCTTAATCGCTTTGATATTTCTGAAAAAGAATTTGAAAATATACTAAATAAACTTGATACTAGTAAAGCCAACGGCCCTGATGATATATGTAACCTGTTTCTGAAAAATCTATCAAAAACAATAAGCAGATGCTTACTTCTACTTTTTCAAACATTCATTAACAAAGTTAAATTTCCATCTTATTGGAAACATAGTGATATAACACCTTTATACAAAGAGGGCGATAAAGCCGCAATCAATATGTTTAGACCAATTAGTTGCTTATTTTGCCTGTCAAAAGTTTTCGAGAAAATTATGTTCAACAAACTCTATCAGCACGTTAAAGGAACACTTCACAATTCCCAGTTTGGTATTCGGCCTCAACGTTCAGCAATTATTCAAAGGTTATGCTTTCTAGACCAACTGTACAAAGAAGTCGACTCAATTGCACATGATGAAATTTTTTTCGTTTTCTAGCTAGATTTCCAGAAAACGTTTGATACAGTACCCCACCACAGCGTTTTTACAAAACTGTCGGAATCAGGGATTGGGGGAAAAACGTTCAGCTTATTTGCCAACTACTGCGACAACATAAAACAACGTGTTTGCATTGGAACCTCAAAGTCGAGCCTTCGTGACGTCACTAGCGGCGTACCGCAAGATTCAATCCTGGGGCCACTACTTTTTCTCGTCTACATAAATGATTTACCACAAAAAAATCGAATACAGTCAACGGTTATGCAGATGATTACAAATTGCTCTCTAATAACAAACATGAACTTCAAATTCATCACCAGAAGTTAAATGAATGGTGCAATAACAACGAAATGCGTCTCCATGAAAACAAATGCAAGATCCTTTGTTTCAAGAGCAAGTTGCTCTTTACAATAAAAAATGAAACTGTCAACATCTTGTATCATCAAAAACATCTCGGAATACAAGTTTGTGATAACCTCACTTGGCATCAGTTTGCAAGCACACGAGCCTCCAAAACTCTTAACGCAATTTGGTACCTCAGAAGAAATCTTCACCACAGAGCTCTCCCTCAAGTTAAATTAAACGCATACAAGGGTTACATTGTACCAGTTATATCCTACGCCTGTCAAGTGTGGTATCCGTCTAAATGCGATCTAGTACTCATCGAAAGAATCTAAAAAAATGAGACGAAATGGATAATAGGTTCTTCTCTCACATATAAGGAACATTTAATCAAACTGAAAATTCTACCTCTATCTTTTTACTTCGAACTTCACAGCTTATTACTACTATGTGATCTCATAAACAATAAATAAAAAATTGTCAGAGAAAAGTATATACATTTCAACAACAATAATCGGACGAGACAAGGCGCGAAATGTGAAATCAAACTTACGAAAAAACAATGATTCAAAAGCGACGAAAATTTCTGGTCGAGAACAGCCTATCTCTATAAAATTGTCAACAAACACACAGACCTTACAGACAACCAAAATATAAAATATCGGATCAGCGACATCTATTAGAAATTCTTTTTTAGAAGTTTCAACGAAATTGACATGTGCACTTGGAGACTTTTGCCTGTGCAAAAACTGTAACTCTATTTCGAAACTATCTCATTTATAACGATAAATAAGGGTGCTTCAACCCATGCATTGCAGAAGCCTGAACTACTGCTACTACTACTACTACTACTACTACTACTACTACTACTACTACTACTACTACTACTACTACTACTACTACTACTACTACTACTACTACTACTACTACTACTACTACTACTACTACTACTACTATTACTACTACTACTACTACTACTACTACTACTCTTACTACTACTACTACTACTACTACTACTACTACTACTACTACTACTACTACTACTACTGCTACTACTACTACTACTACTACTACTACTACTACTACTACTACTACTACTACTACTACTACTACTACTACTACTACCACTACTACTACTACTACTACTACTACTACTACTACTACTACTACTACTACTTCGTTTTCGTTTTCTTTTTTATAACAATTTGATTTGTTCTCTTGTTCTGTCTAGATTTATGACGACTAGTAAACGTTTCAAAATTTTCGGATGTTTCCAAGTGTCTTATATCTGTATGTGGATTCATTAGGCTAACTTTTGAGATAAACAATTCCGCTGGCAGGAAACGATCCTCAATGAGAAGATCAATGCAATGCAGTTCTAATGTAGGATCCTCTTGCAGTAACTTAAACCGAGGAGATATGCGAAACTTGGAACGGTTTCAACAAAAGGTTGTGTCATGGATAACAAATAGCAAGACACTGAGTTACATCGAACAATTACGTTTGTCAAATATACTACCCTTGCCCATGTGCTATCAGCTCAATGATCTTCTACTACTATCAAGTCTCCAACAAATTCAACCGACAAATACAAAACAGCCGGTGCTGCCTCAATGAGAAGAGACAATTACTTTGAAAAAACGACTCGAAAAATCGCGCGGCAAATTCTTCTTTTGCACCCAAATGATAGCCAACAGACTTCATCACAGCATTGACTTCGGAAATTAACACGGCCTAAAACACAAAATTCTAAAGCAAATAAGGAATGATATCATGATGCCGTACAAACCAGAAAACGTCTGCACGTGGCAGATCTGTTGTGACTGTCAACACTGCAGAGAGAAATGAACTAATTTTCTATAACGGTTTGATCGGGAGAAATCTCTTCTGTAAAAAAAATCCGCAACAAAAACAAGAACAACAACAAAAATGGAGTGGTCATATTTTTGTCAAAAATTACAAACTTTTATTCCCAAGTTAATTTGCTTGTTTATGCATTTTATATTTTTTTGCTGTAAGAATTTGAAGGAATACTCCACTGAAAGAAAGATGAAAGAGTATAACTGACTTGTAAACATCAATTCTTACTTGCAAAGGAATTTGATTTCTTACAAGATACAAAGAACAAACTGCACTAGCCATTTTGCTTAAAACTGAGTTCAGGTGATTTTCAAAGGTTAGGTTTGAAACCATTTGTACTCCCAGAAAACGGGAATCTTGAGCTGGTTTGATGACTTTGCCTTCAAAAGAAAACTCTGATTCCGAATTAGTATGATTTGCAAAGAATAACATCTCTGTTTTATCGGCATTTAAAGAGACTTTATTTTCTGTCAAATAGCTGTCCGTTTATTCTAATATTTTTTTCCAATATTTTGTGGAATGTTTTCATTACGTTCAAAATTGCATATAATACTAGTGTCATCCGCAAATTGAACAACCATTTTTTCACCTTCCAGTTTTTCAGAAAAATTTTAGACAAATAACATAAAAATCTTGCATTAAGAGGACCTTGAATTAAGAGGAACGAAATTTTAACCCATTGACCTAGGTGCACACAGGTTTCGTTTTTTTCTGTTTTAATTTTAGACGAAAAAGTAATAACAACCGTTTACTTTAGCATGTACAAATGATGTTTTCTAAGTAGAGTCATATTTTAAGTTTGAATCAAGCCACATTATTGATCACAAAGAGCTCCATGACACTATTCGGGTAAATTCTCCTCAAATATATACTAGACGCTACCGCACTGCATAAGAAGTATTGCATTACCAAATAATCTTCTTCGTATATTCGTATCTACTATTTCTGCTTTCCCAGCATTTTGCGCCAAAATATATGAAGACTCTCATTACATTAAAATCTAGTATACGGGCTCTTCCTAATGTCGATAGATGAGAATTGTGTTTTTTCAAAGCCAACAAACAACTTTTTTGTAACTATAAATTGTTAAACTTGAAACTATGATTCAGAACTAAAAATGAAGAGGGCACAGTTAAATTTCTTTTCACCAGCAAAATTTAACCGCTAATCAACCTCTATGATAAGAGCTGAAGCAATAAGCATTCTCCGACTGAAATTGAAGCGAACAATGGAGACTACCTTGGTGCGCCTAAAATGATGTCGCTCCGGAGCATTAACAAAAATCTACCTTATTACGTTAGCAAAGCTTATAAACTAGGCACATTGCTCGTTTGCTTAGAGTCCAGACTGTCAATTAGTTCTAATTCCCCGGCATTTTAATCCAAAAAATACAAAAAACTTTAAATACATACAAATCTGGTATACGGGTTCTTGTTAATGTCGATAGATAAAAAATTTCGTTTTTTCAAATCCAACAAACAACCTCTTTATACCTAATTTTCAAATCCGATCTTTTTTTATTGCCGAACATAGTATATTGTAAGTCAATCATTTCCTTATTAAACAGTGTAGGTAAAATAGTCTTGAATGAGTCACTCGGAGACTGTCGAGACGAAACAATAACATCGGTAGAAATCATTGTCGATTTTAACCCTCCTTTTTTGTTTTCGTTTTTAAAAAAGACTGTAATATAATTTACGATTTAAAAAAATTGAAACTATGAGTCAGAACTAAAAAAGAAGTGAGGCACAGTTTAATTTTTTTTCGCCAGCAAAAATTAACTGCTAATCAACCTCTATGATAAATGAAAAAGTGTTAAAAGTCGATATAAAATTGTTAAATTACTCAAATATTTTCGCATTATTTTGTATCATCATTAGTTTAAAATTTGCTTAGTAAATATTCACAGATATCCATATATGCAGCAACGTGTCCTGATTATCTATTTACGTTTTCGAATTTTATTAAAATTTTTTCATGTTTCAATCTTAAAGTTTTTAAAATGTTAAAAGAAATTTAAAACTAATAATTTGAGTCTTTTTCTGTATGAGTTTGGAATAGAAGATTTTCGTTTTAATCCACAATATAACGTTGCTCGCATGGCAATCGAGCGCAGAATACATGGTTGATCGCATGTATTCTGCGCTTAATTTTTCAGTATTATTTCCCTACTTTTGTACTCGTCCCGCGTATTCAGTTGTGGCTTGCGCCTAATAATGTGTAGAGCTATTATGGCCATAAGTTTTTCGCTATCCTGTCACTGATCAATTATCATGTAATTAAAGGCCGTTAGAGCCCACAGGATTCAACTACATGTTGTCAAACCGGTGAATCCAATTTTTGATGCTCAGAGTTTTTCGTGGCTAAACGTCGACACGTTTTTTTCGGCATAGGTGGAACTGCATTCACAACAACTGAGTTTGTGGACCACATGAGACTTCAGATTGCTATTAAATCTAGATTTCAGGGATTGTAGGCAAGTACATAGTTTTCGCTTTGTGAATATGGTTTCCAATTCGCGAACTTTTTGAATTTTCGCTTCAACTGCAGGCTGATGTTACCTCGATACTGCAGGAAAAATGATGGTTTAACACTTTTTGCTGGCATTTTTTGTGTCCTCAGTTTTACCTTCTCGCCTTCATTTTTCGATTGAGGTTTACTTATAAATTTCTGTAAAGCACCGTTGATTATCTTGGATGTCCAACTTTCAGGGTATTGATTTTTCGGCCAAATATTTTCATTTTCCTCCTTTACAGCTTTATCAAAAAAATTCCTGTGCCTGTGCTCCTTAAAACGCGGTGAACAGTCTCGTCTACAATATTCTATTTATTTTGGATTGGCGCACTGCAGTGCAAATTCAAGACAACTTCCGTATCAGTTGGTTTCTTGTACAACTCGCAATTAATATTTTTGCTGCTATTTACATTGATGTTCATGACTAAAAAAGCTAAATTACAGTTTTCGACAGATTTTGCTTTGTGAATTCCAATTTCCTATCAAGGATTTTTTTTTCTGAGCAAGGTGTCCGGTTCACCATTTACGTGCAAATTATGTCGTCAACATATCTTAATAATAGTTGTCTTTCTGTTTCTGATTCACTGTCTAATTTGTTAACCTTCTGGCAGTTAGAGCAGTACCCCACCATGTCCTTCATTTTCGCGTAAAGTTTATCATCAATACTTTGGCTTTTTGCATTGAACCAATTCGCACATTTCTCACATTTTACTCCTTTTCCTCTATAGGTGACTCTAGTGTTGCATTCAGGGCAGGCCTCAAGATCATTTTTAGAGATCTTATTGATTATCTCTTTTGTTGACTTGATCTAATTTTCAAATGACTTCATCGAAATGTTAGCCAGAGTTACTGCATGTGATGCTCCCATTGCTAAGCCATTCAACCGACAAAACCATCTGTCATTGCATTTAAAACAGACAATTGTCACAGCTAGTTTCAAGAGTGTTTTCAAAGTCGATCTTGACATCTCAGGGGCGTGCTCACTAGGATACAGGCTCCTCAAGCCTATTTCAATTGCTTCATTAACAGGAAAATTTGTATATAAGCTCATCACATCCAATGAAACGCTGCTTTCATCAGGCCCCATTTTTATGGATTCTAGTTTTCTCCGTGCATCCAGCGTTAACGTCTCATTGTTAGCGCCAGGTACTTCATCGAAAAGTGGCGTGAGGAATTTATTCAATATGTAATTAACTAAAGCTGCAGCTATAAGCGTTTTCCGACTGAAATTGAAGCGAACAATGGAGACTATGTTTGTGGTCCTAAATTGATGTCGCTCCGGAGCAATAACAATTAACTTTAGTCAATCATTCCCTCATTGAGCAAGGTGAGTGAAATGGTCCCCAATGCGCCACTCGGAGACCATTGAGACAAAACAATAACGTCGGTAGAAAGCATTGTCCGTTTTCACCCTACCTGTTTTTTTTAATAAAAAAGACTCACACAAAATTTACGATTTCAAAAATTGAATTTATTATCCGGAACTAAAATTCAAAAAATGGGGCAGAGTTGAGTTTTTTTTCATCTGCAGCATTTAATCGCTAAACAACATCGATGATAAAAGCTGCTGAAATAAGCATTCTCCGACTGAAATTGAAGCGAACAGTGGAAACTACGTTGGCGAGACTAAATTGATGTCGCTCCCAAGCATTAAAAAAAATTTCCACGATAACGTTAGCAAAACTTATAAACTAGGCACATTGCTCGTTTGCTTAGAGTCCAGACTGTCAATTAGTTCTAATTCCCCGGCATTTTAATCCAAAAAATACAAAAAAAATTTAAATAAATACAAATCTGGTATACGGGTTCTTGTTAATGTCGATAGATAAAAATTTCATTTTTTCAAATCCAACAAACAACCTCTTTATACCTTTAGCAAAGCTCTTAAACTTAGTTTTGAGGGGTTGGACCATTGAGAGTGAGTTGGGCGTAAGTGTCCTGTTTTAATGAAGGGACCTTAAATTAAGAGGAGTAGTGGATAAAACAAGGCTTCCAGACACCAGCCAACTTGGTCCATTTTCCCTCGTGAAACTCGGGAATTGAACCAAGCCATCTGCTAACTGGAAGCCTTGTTTTATCCACTACTATATGCACAAACTAATTTTATCCACTAGTACATCCACCATTATATACACAAATAATTGTTCAATTTTGTGTACAAAAAAGGCATATAGCCTGTATAATTTGTGAATTTCATACGCAAATATCCAAAAGTTTTCAAAGTTAATTCAAAGTCTAATTTCATATCTGATATACCAAACAATACTGAAACATATCAGGCTAACCGCCCCCGCTAGGTTTTTTTCAGTAAAAATGGATGAACTGAGAATCATTCAAAATTGCCTAGAATTGGATAACAAGAAACAAGTTCTATTTAAAATTTTGACTTTACCCAGGAGACGATTGATCTATGATGTTTAACTGAGTGATTCTATGTACCTCGGTACATTTTTTTGAGCCGAGTCTTGTTAAAAGATTGACTCGCCTTTACCACGCTACGGCAGTTTTGCGCGACCTTTCTTAATGGCAACTGTGGGGGAGGGTGCAACTACAGATTGTTTGAACACTTTAAATTTTAACTATTAGGCTGACTGAACTCTTAATAAAATTTTCAACAATAATAGCCGCCTCTACAAGCACAATACGCGCTCACTTTGATAGGTCTTAAAACAGTTCAATAAACGATGGAAAGGAAAAGTGCGCGTCATGCTAAAATGGCCACCTCCATTAACAGAAATGACCATCGCCATCAGCAGAATGATATCAAACGAGTGAAAATTTCGAAAAAAGGACATATTTAAATATTAGATTGCAAGTAATTTGAGTATTTATAATAATTGTTATTTATTTTTTAACAGAATATACAAAGCATTCAATTTAATAGGAGGATTTAATTATTAATTTAAAAATCATGTCCGAATATTCTGGAAAAAGAATGTTCTAGAGTAATTCTCCATGTGGGGACCTTTATTCTCCACGGCATATTTTGGCTGTTCATCAAGATTTTCACTTCACTACAAAAACAAGCAAAAATTTTATGTTGAACAAATGTATACCCGGTGAAACACCGAAAGTTAAATCAAAAGTAAATCTGACCCGTGAAAGGACTCCGTCCGTGGTTTACCAATGGAATTCGTCCGTGGCACACCAAAGGAGCTTTGCCCTTGGTTGGTTAAACAAGGCTCGCCCTTCCCCAACGGCTTCGCGTGTAACCGCTTCGCAGATCGGTAAACGGACTCCGTCCGTTGCATGTCAAACCGCTTCACGGATATTATACTTATAAACATGCTCTCTAATCTGATTTCTAGTATGGTCAAATCTATATCTGTTAAGGTAGATGCACAGTCTGCATCTGCCATTTCTAAACCTAAAGAAAGAAATATGCTTATAAATTTTACACATATTACACTCTAGATATTGGTCCGGATTAACATAATGTTCTTCTAAATGTTTGATATAATCTTTTACTTTAACTATATCCTTGCATATATAACAACAATATTCTAATTCTTTGCAATCATTACAACAATCTTTCAAAGGATTATTTTTACACTTATCACATTTCATTTTTCATTTTCGAAAAATTAGTATTTCCAAAATTTTCCCCAATAAAATACACGATGTCTCACTCAACTAACAGTAATGTAAACTTCTGTGACGTCTGTGATTTATCCTTTGAAACAAAGGAGGGTTTATACAGGCATCAATCATATGATTCTAAACATAAAGAATTGTTAGAGAAAATATTTGGCTCTGATGATGAACCCATGGAGAGAGTGTATGACTCAGAAGAAGAATATTATTATCTCAGACCTGAACCCAAAATTGAGAGTAAACCCAAAACTGAGAGTAAATCTAAAACTGAGAGTATATCTAAAGATAACACCAAAGATATTATTAAACCTAAAGCTAATCCTCCAACTAAGCCTAAAGCTAAATCCGAAGACAGCATCTACTCTAGAATGAAGTATGAATGTAAAAAATGTCAAACAGAAAAAAAATTGCCCTAACTACTCACTCATATAGCCACTCATATATAATTGCAAGTATCTAGAAAGCACAGAAAAATTCTATATAAACTCTAGCCAGAATATGAAAGAATTTTATATTACTGATAAACCTGGAAACTACATTGAAGATATAGATGAAGTTGTTAATAATTCTTTAGATGAAATTAAAAGCTGTTACCAGTTTAGAAACGTTAAGAGTTTTAAATATATGATCACAGCCGAGTGTGATTATAAGAAGAGAACCATAGATGAAGTTAAAACTACTAAAATATTTTCCATCACCGACTATATTAATAAAATTGCAATATATGAATATGGTGACTTCAAGAGGCCATGCTACGCCATACTATCTACACCAGAATTAAGTATGAGTGTAAAGAATGTCATGAAGAATTTAGGAATAAAATAGCGCTGACTACTCAGTCATATAGTCATAATCGCAAGTATCTAGAAAACACAGAATACTCTGATATAAACTCTAGCCAGAACATGAGAGAATTTTATATTACTGATAAGGCTGGAAATTACATTGAAGACATAGACGAAGCCATTAATAACTCTTTAGAAGAAATTAAAAACTGTTACCAGTATAGAAAAGTTAGCAGTTTTAAATTTAAGATCACAGCTGAGTGTGGGTACAAAAAGAGAACCAAAGAAGAAGCTAAAACTACTAAAAAATTTTTTCAACACTGATTATATTATTCATAAAGCAATATATGAAAATGGAGACTTCACTCAATGGCTAAACTTTGAAAAGGAAATATATGAAGGCTATGGCTATGACTTTGAGTTTCTCGGATTAAGAAGTATTCAGATAAATATTGAATCAACTAAGGCATCTATTGGTAGTTATATAGAATTACCTTCCGATCTTAAAAACTCTAAATCAATTTTAAATATAAGCAATTCCAAATACAATTGCTTACAACTAACTCTTACTGCTTGGCTACATTCCGCCATGGACCATGCAACACGTGAAAGTAAATACCAGAATAAACTAATTGTACCAAGACAACAACATGAAGATGGCTTCGGCTATATATTAAGAATACAAAAATTGTACAATAATAATATTTGGATATAAACGCCCCGTGGTGATGGTAAAGTGGAATTACCTAAACCAGTGGATGACTTTGATAAAGATAGAAAAGATGTTAGAAAACTAGTTTCGGAAAAAGCCGGAGCGGAACACTGTGCTCTAATTAAAAACATAGAAAACCTGTTAGATCGTTCAAATGAAAATAACATTAAAAATTATTTTTGTGATAGATGTATGTATTGGTTTAACTCTCAAATTAAATATGACAATCATATATGTAGCCACTCTTTCAAACCAGAGATTGTTTGTCCCAAGAAAAAACATATTACTTTTATAAATGAACGTAAGCGCCAGAATATAAAAAATATTATAACTGCTGATATAGAACGGTGCATTGTTAACGTCTCATCTAATTACTGCAAATATGTAATAGCTGAACACATACCAATAAATTTTGGTTACATTTGGCAAGATAAATTCAAACACTACTTTGGTTTGCACTGTATCAAAAGATTTGCTAGTGCATAATGAAAAGCATAATGAAAAGATGGTATTTACAGAAGAAGATAAATTATATCATGAAACCAATAACAGTTGTCATATTTGTAATAAACCTTGTATTAAAAAGTAAGAGATGACTGTCATAAAACTGGTAAATATAGAGGACCAGCATGTAGAATGTGTAATCTGAGATACAAACAACAAAACTTCTTTCCTGTAATATTCCATAATGGCTCTGGTTATGATTTCATTCTACTATATAGTGAACTCTTTAAACAGAATAATGATAAAAGAAAACTAGATAACATACAACTAGCTGCTGGTAAGTCTAAAATGTTTAGCATTGGTTGTCCTAAATTCTTAGACAGTTATAACTTCTTAGCTATGCCTCTAGATCAAATGGCGAAGATATACGGGTGTTAAACTAAAACGTTATATCCATAGGAAGACTTTGGTTTAGATGATTACCAAGAAGTTATAGGTAATCTAAACATAGAAGACTTCAAATCCTCACTATCTAATAAATTACCAACAAAAGATGAAATCAATAACTTTAATAAAGACAACTGTCATAAAACTGTTTAAGATCTAACTATAGAGTATTTACATAATGATGTGGAAATATTAGACTACTGCATGAATGAATATGTTAAATTAAGTATGAAAGAATTTGGACTCAACCCACTACATTACGTTAGTCTCCCGGGTTATGGTTTTGATTGTTGGTTAATGTCAAGTGGTCTTACATTAGACACATTACAAGATAAACAAATGCTAGATGATATCGTTGAAGCAAAGAGAGGTGGTATATGTGGTATAATGGGTGATAGATATATTATTAATGGCAATAGCAATGGCAATAGCAATAGCAATAACAATAGTTAAACATGGACGAAGTCCCATAGCATTAAAAATAGCAATGACAATGGTAAGACAATATAGTACATAGACGCAAACAACCTATACGGCTATTCAATGATGCAAAAGCTACCTTATAAGGATTTCATCTACACTACAACATCTCTAGATGAAATAAAGAATACTTTAGATGATAATGATCACGGTTACTATATAGTTCGTGATATTAATTATACTAATATTTTTAAAGAGAAAACAGAACAGTTAGCACTAATGCCCTCTAAAAGAAAGATAATTGATAATGAATTAGGCTATAGAGAAAGAGATAGAGGCAAGGCGAGATCAGAGAAATTAATCTTACACCAAAACAACAAGACAGAATATATGGTTCATTATAGAATGTTAAAGTTCTATGTTAAAATGGGTGCATCAGTAACTAAAATTCATAGAGTAATTAAATTCAAACAAGATTACATATGTAGAGACTACATTCAAAACAATACAAATAAAAGAGCAACAGCTAAAACTGAAGCGGAAAAGGATGTAAGGAAATTAATGAACAACTCCTTATATGGAAGAATGCACATGAATGCTCTACACTTCCTTCAAAGTAAGTTCTTACACGATGAAGAAAAGATAATGAAAAGTATAAGTAAACCAACATTCAAGAATATAAACAGATATAAGGATTATAGCCAAGTTGATTATATAAAAAAAGAATATGATTTTCCAGTATATGTAGGTGTTACTAGTTACTATATTAGAATTAAGTAAATTACACATGTTTGATGTATTCTATAAAATTCTTCAACCATCCCTCAAAGATCTACAGCTTCATTATATGGATACTAATAGTTTTATATTAAGCTTTATCGAGGGTAATGTCGACAATGAACACACGGATTTGTCCAATCTTGAACCACCAAACAAAACTATTAATAAAACTCCAGGTAAATTCAAACACGAATTAGGAAGTAGATTAATAGAAGAGTTTATAGCCTTATCACCAAAGACATATAGCTTTAAAGATTATACAAAGAATACTAAAGTGAAAGGTATAAAGAACTGTAACCATGCTAAACATGAAGAGTATTATAATTCATTAATGTATAATAAAGAAAAGGTTGTGCAAGATTGTAGAATACAAAAAGTTGGTGATAACATGACAACAACAAAAACCAGTAAGATTAATCTAAACACATTTGATGATAATAGATTTTTTGTATATGATATTAAAAGCTATCCTCATGTTGAAAATCTATATCTATTTAAAAGGGATTTAGTAAATAAAATCAATAATACCACTTTGGAGTTATTAATAAAATTAGGGTTAGATGTAAGTAAAGAGGCGCTGATAAATAATATTTCAGAACTAACCACTAATGTTGATAGAAAGTTAATGGAAGCCACTATTATATTATATAGTGAACTGTGAAAATAAATATAAATATGAATATGAATACAAATATAAATAGGAGTTTGAATATGACTATGAATACAAAAAATACTTAGTAGTTAGTAGTTAGTATATTATATATGATTATCATTATAAAAAAACAATTATTTTTTCTTTCTATAAAAAAAATGACTAAGCTAGATAAGCTCATAGAATTAAATAAACTAAATAAAACTAAGTAGAAGAAACAGATTAGAAGCAAAATTAAGACAACAAGAATATTATAGTGACATAGAACAGTTATTTGATCCTCTAACTAAAACATTAAATGCAAACAATGAACAGAATCTAGCATTAGGTGAACAAACAATAAGAGCAATAGATTGGCAAAATCAAGAGTTAGCTAAACAAACTAAGATGATGGAGCAAACTAGAAACGAGACATAAATGAAGACCGATTTGTCCCGTAAAACCATAAAGGAAACTAAAGATATAGCACCAGTTTATGTTGATACCGAAACAGCCAAAAATCTTCATGACATGGGGGCTCAAACTAATCCTCAATTAAAATTAGAACCCGTACATCTACCTACTAGGAGATATAAAAATAAAGGTGTTAAATGAACTCTAGAGCAGGGTGCATTTTTAGTTAAGGATAATGTATATGAGTTTTCAGAAAGATTTACCGACTTTCTTACTAAATCGAAAATAACATTTGATGGTGATATCGAAGAAGATGAAAACAAAATTTAAAGGTTTTCACTAGATATGAGATATGATTTAGGAAAAGGTGATAAGAAAAGAAGTAGATATAGAACAATAAAACGCATACTAATGGGAAAACATGGTGTACATGGTAAGGGTTTAACGAAAGATAAACTCAACAATCATGACAATCACAGCTACAAAACAGGCCCAAATAGTTTTTTAGAAGGATTGCAATTATTTATACTAGAAACAAAAGCTGGTCATGATGGATTGTATGATGAAATTTTAAAAATTTTAAACAACTTTTATTAATGAATATTATTAATCAATAACAATTAGAAAATTTTGTTTTTAATTATTGTAAATAAATAATGGTGGAAAAACAACAACAACAACTACTAGTTAAAGAATTATTCAGTCCCCAAATCACAAAGCTTAGAAGAGAAAGAATAATACCATTATATAAAGATGAAACATGGTCAGCTGATTTAATTGATAAGTCTTCCCTGAGGAAATACAATAATAATTATAAGTTTATGTTAACAGTTATAGATATATTCACAAAGTATGCATGGGCTATTCCATTGAAGAATAAATCTGGTTTATCTATAACTAATGGCTTTAAAATAATCTTATCATAAGATCGAAAACCAGAAATATTATGGGTAGATAGAGATAGTGAGTTTTACAATAAAACTTTAAATCCATACTTAGGGAATATACTTATAGTGATTTAAAGGCTGAATTTATAGAGAGCTTTAATAGAATTTTGTTACAGATAATTAATAAACCAATGTTCATCAATGGTGATGGTAATTGGTAAATATATTAAATGATGCTGTTGTAACATATAACAATAACATTCACTCTACTATTAATATGACACCCGTTGATGCTTCTAATAATCCTGATAGGGTTAAATACTCAGTCAATTTTATGAATATTAAACCCAAACTTAAAGTCGGTCATTATGTCAGGAACGCCAACAAACGTAACATTTTCTCTAAAGGATACACTTCTAATTGGAATACAGAATTGTTTAAAACTAATGAAGTTTGAAAACACAACCACTAACATATAAAAAAGAAGATATTAATGAAAAGATAATTGAAGGTAAATGTTATGAACAGGAAATATTAAAATCCGAGTTTGATTTTGAACCTAATAATAAAGTTTTGGAATCGTTAGGTATAATTTTTACATTAAACAAATACAAAAATGACAAGAAATAGATTCAATCAGCATGAACATCAACATCAATGAAAAACTTAACACTAAGTAAGAATCATGGTTTATTCCTAGAAGACAATGCTAATATTGACATGAAGGATACTTATAAAATTACAAATGTACACCCTCCCATAGATCAAAAAATAATGTTAACGAAGAGTATTGTGATAATAACCTATTGTCATCTAATAATAAATTAAATACATAACTTAATTAGGAAAAGGTGAATTTGACAACCGGTTAACTAAATGCAAACCTTATTGGCTTGCCATCATCTACATCCAATTGAGATACTGTATGGATTGATAGTGATACAGTTGAACTAGTTTCTGTTAACTCATCTAATATATCCACATTAGCCAAAAAGTTGACTGAAATTGAAACTAATATTGTTCATTTTGGCAACAAAGTTTCCACTGATAACATTTCTAAATATAATGAATTAAAGGTGGAGTTTGATAGCAATAAGTTTAATCAGTCAGTTACTAATATTCAATTGGGTGATGCATGTGTTGATAGATGGAGGAGTTTAAGAGAAAACCATATATTAATGATGAAGATAGTTATAAAATATATAATAGCTATATTACTAGAAAGTAAGCTAGTAGACAACGAAGAACAAGCAAGACTAGAGATGCATTATGATTTTAAACAAGAAGATATAATGAAAGATATTGAGAGTTTTTTTAATACTGAAAATGAGTCAACCAGCAGAACAGATTGAGAGATTACTATATACAGATTTATCATCTGTATCAGAAAGATTGATCCGCGAAGTGGTTGAGAAACAGATAAATGAAAAAAGTTCAAGCTAATAATAAATTTAATAACAACATTAGCATTATAAAAGATATTAGAAATTATTATGAAACTGAAACTAATAATTATAATAAGAAGTTAATTAGATATAAGAATTATATAAACGTAGCTGAGATAACAGAAATAGTATTATCATCTATAGCAAAAACTGCAAAATCAACATCAGTTGCATTAACAGGTATAGGATTACCTCATTCTATACTAACAGCTTTTGCTACAGCAACTGTTTGTGGTTCATTGTCAAAAACAATTAATACTAAATTAAGAAATAAAAATATAGAGTTTTCACAAATGTTTATTTTAAGTAAACAGTTTAGTGACAAGTTTAATAATCTACATACTAAATCAATGAATGATAATTAAAAAGATAATGACGAGTATAATGAATTAGTCAAGGGATATGAGGAATATAAGAAGAATAAGAAAAATAAATTGAGTGTTTTCTTAAACTAAAGTTTTTAGTGTTTAGTTATAATAGTATGCTTAGTAATGATAATATTAGTATAAATATTTAACATTAGTAGTAGAGTTAAACTATCTCTTCTTAGTACTTAAATATAAATCTCTACCTTTCTGTACTACTTTTATACCTTCACCAGTATTTGCAAATTTAATTAAATCAGGTGTAGCTGATAATGCAGCTCTTGGGTTTCTACTTGCAGCCGCACTTCCTATTTTACTTGCTATTTCTAATGCTCTTACTGGATTATTAGCAACTTTCTTTCCAAAGTTTACTGTTGCTTTACCAACACTTTTAAGGAAGTCAACTCCTAGCTGAGACAACTCCTCTTATTTTATTAGTACCGCTATAATGTCTACCACCAACACAATAAGAATTATTTTAAACTTATTAAAGCTACTCATATTTAAATATAAAAAATAATGGAAGTTAGAAAATAGAATCCCTTTGTTGTTGTTAAACCAAAAGGGGTTACGCCCTTGTCTCCCCAAACCAAACCCAATTCATTACCTAAGGCTAAGATTAAGAATAAGCCCGAAAATAAACCTTAAAACGTTCATTTATCATTACTAGGATCAATACTAGGTACACACCATTATATATCTCTAATTTCGATATTACTATCATTAGCCACCCGGCCAGGATCAGCATCAACTCTTAATAGAGCTCTATCATGATTATTTCTTTTTAATATTAGTTTAAATCCTCAACCGTATATTATTTTTTTAAAAATCATTCACAAATCCAAATAGATCACTCATCTTAACCATCATATACATATGACCTCTTTCTACAGCGGCATGTTCACGTTTGAGTTGACTATCTCTACTACCTTGATTTCTAACTAAAACAATCTCATATTCATCATCAGTACTAGTTAATAACCTATACATCAATAGATTGGGATGACAATGATCTATAAATTCAATTGACCTACCACCACTAGTTTCAAGCTTAATTGAACTAGATAATGCCATCATACCATAATTAACTAATCTGATGTTAACATTATTAGCAAATGCACCACCAGCATTATCTGTTACAACAAATTCTATCTCCAGATACGAATCGTGTATATTTAAATAGTTCTCTTCTCTATTGAGAATGATATTATTATTAGTATTAACCGTATTCAATGTTGCTAGATTATTTGGTTTATTTTTCATAATCCTACTTCTGTGTATATCATAAGTTTTATTCAAATCAAAGTCCATTTTTATGAGTCAAAAAATGACTGACAATTTAATCTTATGGGAAGTACAAAAGATACTTAAAGCTTTTAAAAAAACTAGAGAAGAACACACACTTAACTTTAGAATGATGAAGCCAACAGAAAAGTTTAACTTTAGTGAATCTATACTTAAAACAACAAAATCAGGTTTAATTAATTTATCTGTTTATAATTCGCTGTTTAATGTGAATAGAAGGAATAATCAATTTTTTTGTATTCTAATTAAAACATTAACAAAGTCATTACACCAGGAGCATGTGAATTAACTTAAATAGCACCATTGACAAAAAGAAGAAACTGATGGTAATGTTATAATAGAATCAGATAAGAATACAATGAAATGTTTAATGGAAATAAAACAAGCTGCAATTAACTTTGATATAGAAAACTCAATAGCTCCGTTACTAGGATTTATAAAAAAAAGTATATATACAATGTAGAGATGCATCTCAAAAGGTTATTGATATTATGGGTTTTAGTACTATTAATATTCACGGTAACCTTATATCTGGTGTGAAAGATAATGGAAATAGCACAGACATACTATATACTTTTACACTAACAGAACCACCAGGTTACTTAAAAAATATTATACCTAATAATATCTTATATCAAAATGTAACAAAGGATAGAACAGAGTATATTGAGTTTCATATCAAAGATGAGCGTGGAAGACCTATAGATTTCAATGGTGATGTGTTGAATTTTACTTTGCATCTGATTTAGTTATAAACTCATAGTTATACTTATACTTATACTCATAATTAATTATAAAACTCACCAATTCCAAATAATTCTTAATTTACGACAATCATATCTTTTTTTAGATTTATCAATGACAATGTAATTATAAGGTCTGGAAATTATCTTTTCACATAAGTTACTAAAATCATTATAACTAAGTTGAGATCCAGTAAAGTGATTATAATATATAGCAGTGATGGCTTTGCCCGTTTGTTCTCTTTCTTAACGCTTATCTCTTTGTTTGGTTGGAGAGCCAAGGACTTCGTCACTTTGGCGTGCCACAGACGGAGTCTGTTGGTAAACCACAGACGGAGCCTGTTCACTAAATATACTAATAAATTTGTCATCATCATTATCAATACCATTATCATTAACATTATCATCAACATCTGCGAAGCAGGTTCCCTGATTATCATTGACATTACCATTATCATTATCATTATCATTATCATTAAAATTAACTTCAACTATACCTTTAGCTTTACAACCAAAACACTGACACTTTTTATATCCATCGGGACATTTAACTTGATTAACTAAAATATCCAAAGCACCCTCTATTGTGAATCTTCTATCAATAAGATAGATCATATATAAACAATAAGCCCCACAATAAGATTCATCAGATTCTTGTATTCTACCATTAGAGCCTAGATCAACATATTCTTCTAAGAATAATGGTGGGGTCTCAACACCAAAACTGTCAAAGTAATAAACTTTTCCACCTCACCATCTTTTAACTAAAACCCAGTGAGTGCCATCAGTTGGATGTAAATTAACAATAATGTTGAAGTTGCTGTCATTATTGTTATCTGGTTTCTCATCTCTCACTATTATTTCTAATGGAGTTAGACTTATATCTTTACCTACATCCTTTAGTCTGATATTATACATTGGTTCATTATTAATAACAATTTTTTTTTGAATTTTTCAAAGGTTAGAATAAGCTTTATCATATAATAAATAATAATGTTTAAATGCAAGTCTAATCTGCGAAGCAGCTTCACTGATTACAATTATAAATCTAATTCTTATTATAATCTGCAAAGCAGTTTCACTGATTCTAATTATAATTCTAATCTGCGAAAGAGTTTCACTGATTTTCATTCTAATTATAATTCTAATTCTAGTTATAAATCTAATTCTAATTATAATCTGCGAAGCAGCTTCACTGATTACAATTATAAATCTAATTCTAATTATAATCTGCAAAGCAGTTTCACTGATTCTAATTATAATTCTAATCTGCGAAAGAGTTTCACTGATTTTCATTCTAATTATAATTTTAATTCTAGTTATAAATCTTATTCTAATTATAATCTGCGAAGCAGTTTCACTGATTCTAATTGCAAGTCTATATTTTATTTATAAAAAATGGAGAAAGGCTCTTTAATTCTTATACTCCTGTTAGTGGTAGTGGTTTGCTATATAATACATGATTTAATGCCAAGTGAACATACAAAACTAGATAAAAACTTTGGTGGGTTTATACATAGAAGAGCACTTAGATTTGAATTGGAAAAGTCGCCATTACATACTATTATTTACGGTGCTACTGGTACGGGGAAGATTTATTTTCGTAGACAATATTTAGATTTATACTTAAAGGGCAATTCATCGGTGAAGCCTGATCAGGATCAGGAACAAGATCAGGGAACCTGCTTGGTAAACCACGAACAAACTTCGTTCGCAGATGACAAAAACATTATAGAGCAAGGTGAGGTTGATAAAAATTTTATAGAGCATGTCAAGTTGATAAAAATAATACAGAGCAGGGTCAAGATCAAAAGTCTATAATAATAGTATGTAAAAATGAAAGGGATTGGATTAATCCCGAAACTGGTTTTCCCTATGTTGGATTTGAAATGGGTGATATAATTATGATTACAATTAAAAACATAGACAAATTCAAAAATATTATAATTGTTCTTGATGATATGGGTAGCGAGTTTAGTCGCCACATAAAATATTATTTTGCACAAGGAAGACATAATAATATTCAAATGATTGTAATGTGTCATAAACCAGCTCAGATAGATAATATGTCCAGAATGAATTGCGATACTCTTTATACAACAACTTATAATGGACCAGATCTATTTCAAAATTTTAATACAACAATTAAGTGTGATCATAAATTCCATGAAATGATTAGTGAATTAGATAGTTTCTATTATATTTGTACAAATGGAATGGCTGATGAACTTCGTTACGGTATGATTAAGTATCATATTAAAGAGCATACTTTTATTATTATTGATAAAAATAGAACTATGATATAAGAATCGAGAATTGGTTCTATGGACTTGAAAGCTCTTAGTTTAAAGGATGAACTAGATAGTAAAGAAGTAGACAAACTCATAGCATATATGAAACCACTAAGGACTAATGCTACAGATAGAAATACTATTAATATAGATAACTATCAGTTATATTTTGATAAATTTCTTACTTCAAGAGATATTAAAATTCAGAATGATGTTCTAACTAAAGAAACAGTTAAAGCTGATGGTATAAAGTCATTATCGACCATGAGTGGAATTATAGCTTCATTATTTATGATTTATATTGGTATTAAACCCGATCCAGCAGTAAGAACTGCAACACAAGTGACAGCACATGCAAGTCATATGATAAACAGAACGGGTGCATTATTAAACTATTGATTGGGGGAAGAAGGGTCACCACCTCCATATCAAGAGTGTGAACAAGATATTTAATCAATCCAACTAGATGAATAAGAGTACACAGACGAAGAAACTGATGCTCTAAACAAAAAGTGTAAAGATGCTTCAAATAATCTGTATAAAAATATTCAAAAATTTAAAGATGAAATTATAAGTTTTATTAAAAATGAAACTGAATTGAGTAATGAAAAGATTTTAGATAAAAGATATAAACATAATACTCTTAAAAAGTTAGGTATGGAATCATTAGCTATGTTTGTCCTCTCTAAAGATCATGCTAGAAGTTCAATTGGAAATATGGCTAGTTATTAATAAATAAATAAATATAAAAATTGAATTCCTTATAAATAATGCTTATGAAATGTTTAGATTGTAATTATGGATGTGGCACCCCACACAATTTGCTTTTTCATTATAAAATGGTACATAAAGATAAAGTTAGAAAGTGTACATGTTGAAATCAAACAATAAGAGGTAATTGTGTGGATGAAATTTCTGAAGATGAAGATAAGAGATACTGCTTCAAAGTGTTCTAGCTCTAGCTCTAGCTCTATCTTTAGCTCTTGCTATAATCTTCAAAGCAGTTGGGGGACCAGGGGCGAAGCCTCTTTGGCATGCCACGGACAGAGTCATTTCACTGATTCTAATTCTAATTCTAATTCTAATTCTAATTCCGATTCTAATTCTAATTCTAATTCTATTTCTAATTCCGATTCTAATTCTATTTTTTTTTTAAATTCTGATTCTAATTCTAATTCTAATTCTAATTCTAATTCTAATTCTAATTCTAATTCTAATTCTAATTCTAATTCTAATTCTAATTCTAATTCTAATTCTAATTCTAATTCTAATTCTAATTCTAATTCTAATTCTAATTCTAATTCTAATTCTAATATGCAAAGTAATTGTAGGACCAATGGCGAGAGTCCTCATATAGAATTTGATATAACAAATAAAATTTGTAATAGATTTAGAGTTATAAAACAAATAACATGTTCTGATAAAAAAGAAGTCAATCTGTAAAAAATGTAATTCAACTAAAGTTAGGTGTGAATATTGTCCTTCGATTATTAGCTTTAGTGTGTTAAGGAGTCATATAAAAAATTCTCATAAGAACATAGATCTGGCCGGGGGCATTAATCTACGAAGCAGGTTCCCTGATAAAGAAGTAAAAGAAGAATCAGAGTATTATCAATATTATCTAATAAATTGTAAATTGAAAGCCGAAAGTATAGATATAGATAAATTATTAGAATAGTAGATTGTTAAATATTTTTTTATAATTATTAATAATATCTCTAGCCTTATCTCTAGCCTTATTTCAAGTCTTATCTCTGGCCTTATCTTTACGCCTTATCTCTAGCCTTATCTCTAGCATTATCTTTAGCCTTATCTATAGCCTTAAATCGAGCCTTATCTATCGCCTTATTTCAGGTCTTATCTATAGTCTTATATTTAATAAAATTATAAGCCAAAAGTATAATTAAATTAAAATTTTCGAAAAATTTAAGTGATAAGCGCATATCCGCATGCTTGCGCATTATTCTGAGTAGGGAGAGTATGAGCAAGAGTGCGCTTGCGCAACAGTATGCGGGGTTTGGCTTATTTTAGCCAATTTTTATTGTTATGGTATGCGTAAACATGAGAGTATGGCCTATTTTTGGCCGATTTTGATTTTGGAGTAGTGGATAGAACAAGGCTTCCGGTTAGCAGACGGCTTGGTTCAATTCCAGAGTTTCTACGATGGAAAATGGACCAAGTTGGTTGTTGGCTGAAAGCCTTGTTTTATTCACTACTAAGAGGAACGAAATTCTAAACCTCTGACCTATGTGCACACTCGTTTCCCTATTTTCTGTTTTATTTTGTAGGAAAAAGTAATGACAATCGTTTATTTTAGCATGTGCAAAAGATGTTTTCTAAGTAGAGTCATATTTTAAGTTTGAATGAAGCCAGATTATTGATCACAAAGAACTCCACGACACTGTTCTGGTAAATTCTACTCAAATATATCCTACACGCCGCTGCACTGAACAAGAGATGTTGCATTACCAAATAACCCTCTTCGTATATTCGTAACTACTGGTTCTACTTTCCCCGTATTTTAAGCCAAATTATATGAAGACTTTCATTACATTAAAATCTGGTATACGGGCTCTTCTTAATGTCGATAGACGAGAATTGTGTTTTTTGAAAGCCAACAAACAACTTTTTTGTAACTATAAATTGTAAAAATTGAAACTATGATTCAGAACTAAGAAAAGAGGGCACAGTTAAATTTCTTTTCACCATCAAAAATTAACCGCTAATCAATCTCTATGATAAGAGCTGAAGCAATAAGCATTCTGCGACTGAAATTGAAGCGAACGATGGAGACTATAGTGGAGCGGCTAAATTGATGTTGCTCCCCAGCATTAAAAAAAATCTACACTTTAACGTTACCAAAGCTTATAAACTAGGCGCATTGCTCGTTTGTTTAAAGTCCAGACGGTCAATTAGTTCTATTTTCCCGACATTTTGAGCCAAAAAATACGAAAAAAATTTCATTTCATACAACTCTTGTATAACGGTTCTTCTTAATGTCGATAGATGAAATAATGATTTTTTCAAAGCCTACAGACATTTTTTTAACCTTTTTTTCAAATGCAATTGAAATTTATAATCGTTATTAATCGTTGTTTGGTCTCAGCCTTCTCTCCTTTCATTGTTCAACTGATTATTTTGTCAATCAACCATTTCCTCATTGAACAAGTTTACCGAAATTGTCCCCATTACACCACTCGGAGAGTATTGAGACAAAAAAATAGGTAGAAAACATTGTCCATTTTGAACCTACCTGTTTTGGATTTTATAAAAAAAAGACTTCCACAACTTTTACGATTTCAAAAAATTGAAACTATTATCCGGAGCTAAAAATGAAGTGGGACACAGTTGAGTTTTTTTTCGCCTGCAGCATTTAATCGCTAAACAACTTCGATGATAACAGCTGCAGCAATAAGCATTCTACGACTGCAATTGAAGCGAACAATGGAGACTACGTTGGTGCGACTAAATTGATGTCGCTCCAAAGCATTAAAAATTTACACTATAACGTTATAAAGCTTATAAACTAGGCACATTGCTCAATTGGTTACAGTCCAGACCGAAGAGTTGAACAACTTTCGGGCAAAAAAGTAATAATTGATCTTGGGAACAACTCTTGGGAAAAATGGAACACCTCCACATTATGAGGTAAGGTAGTTGTCTTAGAGACATTATTACTACACGTTTTCACGACGTTGCAGTTTTCAGTCACTTTGATTGAGATACATTGTAGAATTCGCACCCAATAGGAGATTTTACTTCCTTTTTATTGAAATTCAAAACTTGTAAAAAAAATATTCTTCAAATAAGTTGCCAAAACTGAGAACAAATCCACATTAGAAAAATCATTACTACACCTTTTTACGGTCTTACAGACTTCAGTCACTTTGAATGAGATGCAAAAAAGGAAAGTTGGCCAATAGTAGATTTTCATTAACTTTTACTTGACTTGAAAATAGAAAAAAAGATTACGTAATGAACTGAGTTTTCGCAAAGCTGCTACCAGCACCGAGATTATTGTAGAACCTGATGCATAGATAATTTTGCACACAAAAGTTTAATGGATAGATAGATGAGATGAGGAGCAGAGAAATTTTTTACAAAATGATTTATCTGACTAATTAACACCCAAAAAGTAAAAAAAAATGAATTGCCCTTGAAAAGCCATTGAGATACATTAATGATTTTACCTCTACAGAAGAAACACGGGATACTTTTCTTTTGTACACCACAGCTTAGTGAGTGCATATTATTTCAACCTCTAGACGAAAGTGTAATATTTTCACATATTGAAATACTATGTAAAGACAGGTTGATTGTCATCGGGGAATGCTTATTGCGGGTATGGTCACAAAAAGAAAATCCGAAACACGATTCGGTAGAATCATTTCAGGTGTATCAACTTTTAGACATGCTTGTTCCTAGCATTTTCTCAAATTTTTTCTATTACCTCGTAAACGTAACGGAGGCAGCACTTTTGTTGCTTTCTTCTATCTAAAGACTTGAAGCTTCGCGTAGTACATTCGTGACAAAAAAAAGAGTGAACAACAACTTACATTTTGGTTTTCCGCTATTCCAGGATTTGATTTTTCCAAGTGTCGGGTGAGACTCCAGATATCCGTCGCAGCTTAACACAATATGGTCCCTAATTTGATCAATTTGTTATAATGCACTAACAGTAGTTTTTACGTCAAAGACTACTGTAAGCTCACTTTTTTACTTAATTTTCAAAAACATCACGCGACGGAGTATTCGATAACACTGGACAAGTGAACAAAAACGAAACTAACCGTTCTTTTTGGAACAAAAGCAGTAGTGTGGAGTTTTTGAAGAAATAGCCCGACACATTCAAAGAATTCCTTGGCTAGTAAAAGCTTCAAATCGAAATGCGTACCACTGTAGCGTTTTGTCTCTCAATCACAACTTTCCTATTTGAATTACAAAATCATGCTTAACTTCCTGCCTTTACTTTGACTCCTTTAAAAACAGGGGCTGTACAATCTCTTGTAAAATTCAAAATCTCTTAGTTTCCCCCATTTTCGGTTTTCAATTTTGATAAAAAAAGTAATTGCAAACTTTTTTTTATCATGTGCAAACAATGTTTTCTAGGTAAGGAGTTATTTTAAGTTTGAATCAAGCCAGATTAATGATCACAAAGAACTCCAGGTTACTACGGTTAAATTCTACTCAATTATACACTACACACTGTTGCACTGCACAAGAGGTGTTGCATTACCATTTAATTCCCTTCGTATATTCGTAATTACGGGTTCCGTTTTGCGGCATTTTAAGACAAAATATGAAGACTTTCGTTACATGCAAATCTGTTATACCTCTTCCTCTTAATATCGATAGATAATATAGTGAGTTTTGCAAAGCCAAAAAACTATTTTTTTTGCCTAAATTTCATAAGAGACTGGAATTTATAATAGTTATTAAGCAATAATTGGTCTCAGTTCTCTCTCCTTTTATTGTTATACTTAATATTTTGTCAGTCAATCATTCCCTCATTGAACAAGGTGAGTGAAAGTGTCCCCAATGCGCCACTCGGAGACCATGGAGACGAAACAATAAAATCGGTAGAAAGCATTGTCCATTTTCACCCTACCTGTTTTGTTTTCTTAAAAAAGACTCACAAAACATTTATAAATTCAAAAAATTGAAAGTATTGTTCAGAACTAAAATTGAAGTGGGGCACAGTTGATTTTTTTTTCGCCAGCAACATTTAATCGCTAATCAAATTCGATGAAAAAAATTACAGCAATAAGCATTCTCCGACTGAAATTGTAGCAAAAAATGGAGAATATGTTGATGTGACTAAATTGATCTTGCTCCCAAGCATTTAATAAAGTCTACACTATAACGTTAGCAAAGCCTATGAACTAGCCACATTGCTTGTTTTTTTTATAATCCAGGCAGCCAAGTTGAACAACGTTTCGGGAAAAAATAATAATTGATCTTGGGAACCACTCTTGGGGAAAATGGGAACAACTCCACATTATGAAGTAAGGTAGTTGTCTTAGAGACATTTTTACTACACGTTTCCGCAAACTTGGAGACTTCAGTCAATTTGAATGAGATGCATTAATGATTATCACCCAATAAGATAATTTATTTACGCTCTATTGAAATTCAGAATTTGCAAAAACACTTCTACAACTAAGTGGGCCAAAATTGAGCACAAATCCACATTATAAACAACATTACTACACTTTTTCAAGGTGTTACAGACTTCAGTCATTTTGAACGAGGTGAATTAACGGAATGTCGGCCAAGAGTAGATTTTCGTTAACGTTTACCTGACTTGAAAATAGAGAAAGGATTACGTAAAGAGCTGGGCTTTCGCAAAGCTGCTACCAGCCTCGAAATTATTGTAGAACATGATAATTTTATACACAAGTCTTTAATCGATAGATAGATGAGACGCAGAAAATTTTTTTGGAGATTAATTGATCTGACTGATTCTCACCTAAAAAGTAAAAAAAATGACGGCCATTGAGATATTGTAGTGATATTACCTCTACAGAAGAAACACGAGATGCTTTCCTTTTGTGCACTCCAGCTTAGTTGGTGCATATTATTTGCACCCCTAGACGCAATTGTAATTTTTTCACATATTTAATTTTATGTAAAGACAGGTTGACTGTCATTGGGGAATGCGTATTGGGAGTAGGGTCACAAAGAGAAGATCCGAAACACGATTCGGTAGAATCATTTCAGATTTTCAATTTTAAGATATGTTTGATTCTGGCGCTTTTTCTAACATTTTCTATTACTTCGTAAATGGATGCAGCAGTTTTTTGCTTTCTTCTATCGAAAGAGTTGAAGCTTCGCGTAGCACATCGTGACACAAACATGAAGTGAGCAAAAACTTACATTTTGGTTTTCCGCTATTCCAGGATTTGATTTTTCCATGTGTCGGGTGAGACTCCAGATATCCGTCACAGCTTAGGACAATATGGTCCCTAATTTGTTCAATTTTTTAAAATGCACTAACAGTAGTTTTTACGTCAAAGACTTCTGTAAGCTAACTTTTTTACTTGAATTTCAAAAGCATCACGCGACGGAGTATTCGATAACACTGGACAATTAAATCAAAAATGAAACTAACGTTCTTTTTGGAACAAAATTAGTAGTGTGGAGTTTTTGAAGAAATAAACCGACAAATTCAAAGAATTCCTTAGCTAGAAAAAGCTTCAAATCGAATTGCGTACCATTGTAGCTTTTTGTCACTCAATCACAACTTTCCTATTTGAATTACAAAATCATGCTTAACTTTGTTTTGACTCCTTTAAAAACAGGGGCTGTACAATCTCTTGTAAAAGTCAAAATATCTGCGTTTTTCCCATTTTCTGTTTTAATTTTTGATGAAAGAGTACTGAATCTTTTATTTTATCATTGGCAAACAATGTTTTCTAAGTAAAGTGTTTTTTAAGTTTGAATCAAGCCACATTAATGATCACAAGGAGCTCCACGACACTATAGGGTTAAATTCCACTCAACTTACACTGCACACTTCTGCAGTGCACAAGACATGTTGCATTACCATTTAATCCACTTTGTATATTCGTAATTACGAGTTCCGAGTGCCGTTTTAAGACACTATATGAAGACTTTAAATATTACATACAAATCTGGTATACCTCTTCCGCTTAAAATCAATAGATATTATAATGGTCTTTTCAAAGCCAACAAACCATTTTTCGTACCTAACTTTTATATGAGATTTGAATTTATAAACGTTATTAAGCAATAATTGCTCTCAGCTCTCTCAACTTTTATTGTTCAATTTAATATTTTGTCAGTCAATCATTCCCTCATTGAACAAAGTGAATGAAATGGTCCCCAATGCACCACCCGGAGATCATTGGGATCAAACAATAACATCGGTAGAAAGCAGTGTCCATTTTCTCCCTACCTGTTTTGTTGTCTCAAAAAAAATTGAATGTATTATTCAGAACCAAAAACGAAGTGGGGCACAGTTGATTTTCTTTTCGCCAGCAACATTTAATTGCTAATCAAGATCGATGATAAAGGCTACAGCAATAAGCATTCTGCGACTGAAATTGAAGCAAAACATCGAGATTATGTTGGTGCGACTAAATTGATGTCGCTCCCAAGCATTAAAAAGAATCTATACTACAAGGTTAGCAAAATTTTTAATTTAGACACATTGCTTGGTTTTTTAAAGTCTAGGCAGTCAAACTGAACAACGTTTCGGGAAAAAAAATAATTGATCTTGGGAACAACTTTTGGGAAAAATGGGAACAACTCCACATTAGGAGGTAAAGTAGTTGTTTTAGAGTCATTATTACTGCACGTTTTCACAAACTTGCAGACTTCAGTCACCTTGAATGAGATGTATTAATGGATTGTCACCCAATAGTCGATTTTACTTACTCTTTATTGAAATTCAGAACTTGCAAAAACAGTTCTACAACTAAGTGGGCCAAAAATGAGAACAAATCCACATTATAAACAACATTACTATTTTTTTTCACGGTCTTGCAGACTGCAGTCATTTTGAACGAGATGAATTAACGGAATGTCGGCCAAGAGTAGATTTTCATTAACGTTTACCTGACTTGAAAATATAGAAAAGATTAGGTAAAAAGCTGAGCTTTCGCAAAGCTGCTACCAGCCTCGAAATTATTGTAGAACATGATGCATAGATAATTTATTACGAAAGACTTTAATGGATAGATAGATGAGACGCAGATATTTTTTTGGCAAATATTTGATTTTAGTGGGTCCATATTATTTGCACCCCTAGACGAAAGTGTAATATTTTCACATATTGAAATACTATGTAAAGACAGGTTGATTGTCATCGGGGAATATGTATTGCAAGTAGGTTCACAAACAGAAGATCCGAAACACAATTCGGTAGAACAATTTCAGATTTTCAACTTTTAGACATGTTTGATCCTTGCGGTTTTTTTAAATATTTTCTATTACTTCGTAAATGGATGCAGCTTTTTGTTGCTTTCTTCTATCTAAGGAGTTTAAGCTTCGCGTAGCACATCGTGACACAAACATGACGTGACCAACAACTTACCTTTTGGTTTTCCATTTATCAAGGATTTGATTTTTCCATGTGTCGTATGAGACTCCAGATATCCCTCACAGCTTAACACAATATAGTTCCTATTTTGTTCAATTTTCTGATATGCACTAACAGTAGTTTTTACCTCATAGACTACTGTAATCTAAATTTTTAAATTAAATTTCAAAGGCATCACGCGACGGTGTATTCGATAACACTGGACAATTACATCAAGAATGAAACTATCCGTTCTTTTTGGAACAAAAGCAGTAGTGTGGATTTTTTGAAGAAAAAGTCCGACAAACTCAAAAAATTCCTTAGCTAGAAAAAGCTTCAAATTGAATTGCGTACCAATGTATCGTTTTGTCTCTCAAACACAACTTTCCTATTTGAATTATAAATTTATGCTTACTTTCCTGCCTTTAACTTGATTTTTTTAAACACAGGGGCTGTACAATCTCTGGTAAAATTCAAAATCTCTTCGGTTTCCCCATTTTCTGTTTTTAATTTTGATAAAAAAGTAATTGCAAACTTGTTTTCTTATGTGCAAACAATGTTTTCTAAGTAAAGTGTTATTTTACGTTTGAATCAAGCCACTTTAATGATCACAAAGAACTCCACGTTACTACGGTTAAATTCTACTCAATTATACACTACACACTGCTGCACTGCACAAGAGATGTTGAATCACCACATAATCCCTTTCGTATATTCTTAGTCCTTCGTAATAATCATATGCCAAAACGATCTAATAGAGAAAAACTAGTTCAAGAGCAATTAAACGACGGAAAAACGATCAAAAAACGCCGATTCCATTTGAAAAAAAACGACGTAATAAACGACAAAAGAACGACGAAGAAAGGATCATTTCTTACACTTAAAAGACGACTCAAACGACGGAAACTGATGAAAACGAACAAAATGACAACAAAACGTCGAAAACGACGACAAAACGACAAAAACTACATTTCTTACAAAATATTGTCGTTTTTTCGTCGTTGTCCTCAACACGGGTAATTACGAGTTCCGTTTTACCGGCTTTTTGAGACAAAATATGAAGACTTTCACTACATACAAATCTGTTATACCGCTTCTTCTTAATGTCGATAGATGATACATTGTTTTCTTCAAAGCCATCATACATTTTTTTGTACCTAACTTTCAAATGCGATGGGAATTTATAATCGTTATTAAGCAATAATTGGTCTCAGCTCTATCTCCTTCCATTGTTCAACCTAATATTTTGTCAATCAATCATTTCCTCGTTGAACAAAGTTACCGAAATAGTCCCCAGTGCAACACTCGGAGTCTATTGAGACAAAACAATGAGACCGGTAGAAAGCATTGTCCGTTTTGACCCTCCTTGTTTGTTTTCTTTTTAAAAAAGACTCAAACAAGCTTTACGATTTCAAAGAATTGAAACTATGATTCAGAACTAAAAAAAGTGGGTCAAAACTAAGAATCTCCTCGCCAGCAAAATTTAAGCGCTAATAAACCTCTATGATAAAACATTCAGCAATAAGCATTCTCCGACAGAAGTTGAAGCGAACAATAGAGACTATTTTCGTGCGAATCAATTAATGTCGCTCCCAAGCATTAAAAAAACTACAGTAACGTTAACAAAGCTCATAAACTGCTCGTTTGTTTATAGTCCAGAAGGTCAAGTTGAACAAGGTTTGGACAATAATGTAATAACTTTTGGCATCAAAATTGGCATTAAAACTTCGTCAACTAAGAGTGACAAAAAAAGGGACAACTCCACAATATGAGGAAAGTTAGTTTTCTAAGAGACATTCCTACTACACGTTTTCACGACCTTGCAGACTTCAGTCACTTTGAATGAGATGCATTAAAAGAACGTCACCCAATAGTAAATTTTCATGACCCTTTATTGATTTTCGGGACTAGCAAAAACAATTCTGCAATTAAAAGTGCCAAAAATTTTGAACAACTCCACATTACAGACATCATTACTGCACTTTATCACGGTCTTGCAGACTTCATTCGCTTTGAATGAGATGCATTAAAGGAATGTCACCCAATAGTAAATTTTCATTACCCTTTATTGATTTTCGGAACCTGCAGAAACAATTCTACATTTATGTGTGCCAAAAGTTTTGAACAACTCCACATTAGAGACCTCATTACTGCACTTTATCACAGTCTTGCAGACTTTAGTCACTTTGAATGAGATGTATTAATAAAATGTCGGCCAATAGTAGATTTTCATTAACGTTTTCTTGACTTGAAAATAGAGAAAGGATTACGTAAAGAGCTGAGCTTGCGCAAAGCTACTACCAGCCTCGAGATTATTGTATAACATGATACATAGATAATTTGATACACAAGTCTTTAATTGATAGATAGATGAGACGCAAAACATTTTGTCGGCAAGTGATTGATCTGACTGATTAACAATTAAAGATTAAAAAAAGATGCTCATTGAGACATAGTAATGATGATTTTTTCCCTCTTTTTCTTCTAAATATAAATTGAAAGGGCCGGGCCTTGTACTCTATCCGGCAACGATGGATGTAGGTCGGGAAATAGTGGATGATGAGTAGCATTTAGCCGGATTCTGCGCTACAAGTTGTTACCCTCCAGACAGTGTAAAGACGGCCCAGTAACAAAAATAACTATCAAGTGGAGAGGAAATCACCTATATATATCCTCAGAATTGCGAAGCTGATTTTCGTTCGGATGTAGCTTATAGTGTCGGCGTATGGTTCTCCGCGTTTTTCGCTGATCTTGGTTGCGAGTTGTCCCATAACGCGCAATGCTCATGGCCCAGCACCGCCCGAGCAAGCAATAACCAGTGCGTTGAATTTGCAGTGTTCGGTTTTGCAGATTCGCTCTTCGTACTTATTTCGCTTGATGATCTCGTGATACTTGTATGCATATTTTATGGTCCTAGGGCAGCTCTTTCCATAAGAATGAAAATCTTCATATCGAAGAAAGTGCGATTAAAGCGAGAGCCCCACAGACCGTTTGCCTTGATGTTCAGTCGAGCATCATCATCAGTGGTGGTGGAATTACTCGAGAAAATTTCTCCGTCGAGCGACTGAAGATTTTGCTCCATCTGGACATCGTAGCAAACGTCATTCATCAGGTTTGCAAACACGTCTCTGTTTCCATTGTGTCGAATGTGCGTATACCCGCCTTTGGCGCTGATGTACATAATCATTTAATTTGGTGCAGTAAAATTATTATACGATGTAATTATTTAACGATTGTACCCAATCTTGAAGGTAGTATAATAAAGTCATTCTTTGTTCCTTATCTACCGCCTTTCATTTGACGTAGTATATCTGTTGCCCTAGTTCCCGCACTGGAAATTATTTGTACACATTCGATATGACTTCTGTGTTGCTATTTTATTATAACTCTCATTCTCTTAGTTTTGCACCTCGAGTAAAGTTGCTCAATTTAACTTATTTCTTGTCAGTCGTATACACTATCTGAGTAATCTAGTCAATTATTAGACAAGCGATTTGCTAAGCAAATTCAAGTACAAAACTGTAATGAGTGCACTCGCCGCACAAGTACACGAAACAGAAATTCTAATCGTGATTTGCAGTGCCAGTTCAAATGAACAATATTGATTCTGTACAACATGGCGCAGTCTGAAACGCAAATGTGAACCCCACTTGACATCGAACCCTTCTGGGAAAAACCTAGTGCAGACCCTCCCTTGAAGTGGGAAAAATGGCAGATGCAGGCAAAACTGGCCCTTCTTGCGAAGGAGAAAATTGCATTGGATATTCTGCTCGAACCAAAGCCCCAGAATTTTCAACTTCTGCTAGACCCAATCTAGAGTACAACAACATGTTCCTCAGCCCAATTGGAACGAGAACGGTTTGCTAGAAATATACAATTGAAAATGAACTGAGAAGATCGATGTCAGAAACAGATGGAGATAGGGATCATGTGTGGAGACAAGCCACGGACACAGGCGGACCGCAAGACAGTATCCATGCTATATCTCAGTTTGGGCACCGAAGGAAGACGTATCATCTGTAGCTGAAGTCCGCATTTCAAAATTGACATATTGGCATCGGTGGAACTTTGGCAAATCATGAATCTACGTTCCTTCGTCAGCGAAACATTACCTTTGATAGGTACATATTTCCTACCACCAAGCACTCAAAAGGGAATCTATCAAACATTTCATAGGCAAATTGAAGAAAGTGTCCGAGAATTCTGATCTTGGAAATCAAGAAGATACTCTGATCTTTTCATTGCCAAAATGCAAGATCCTGAAATCCAACGAGAATTACTTAGAGAAACTCTCGAACCACCACATGCCCTACAATTGGCCATAAATATGAAACTCGGGCAACGGAATCAGTTACAAATTTCAAGCACACAACCCGCACAGCATGTGAATGCAATCGCTTCACAACGGCCCTTTCGCCCATCAAATCAACGACAAAACTTTTCAACCTCTATCCGACAGACGAATCAATTATGCCGAAATAATGGCCTCACTTGGTCAGCAAATCACAAGGACAAATGTATTGCAAAATGCAAGACCTGCAATAATTGTGGTTTACAGAGTCATGTTTCACGTGTATGTCGTAAACCGAAGTCTTCGTCTACTAAACCAACTCGTCCTAATGTTAACTCCATTGAGGAAAATACAACTGAACAGTCTATCAATGCAATCCAAAATGCCAATTATAACCCTCAATGTGAATCCGATTACGACAGTTCGGATGATAACATGGTCGCTAGAATTGCTAATACAGTAACACAGTTCAAAACGAACCCAAAATTACAATCTTACATATCGGAAACACTAAAGTAGGACTTCTCATTGATTCGGGTAGAGTGTGTAGCAATTTGAATGAATCCCTTGCAACTGAGGTAATCAAAAATTCTTCACTTGCATGATGGCTGACAACAGCACCTGTACAAGAACTCATAACCTTTGCTAATGAACCAATACCCGTCAATGGCATGATGCAAGCGCCGATAGAGAGTAATGGTTGGCGGTTCGAAGACGCTGTATTTGTGGTCGTTCGAGACGGATTGAAACAACTGATTGGCAGAAACTTATTTGAAGTTATTGGAATTTCAATCACTCAAACTCTTTGTTCGGATGAAGATAGTATGGTCAACACTGTCACAACTCAATGCCCGTTCAAAAACACGCATAGCAAATCAGTTTTCTCAACTTATCTCACGCATTGGCAGATCAAAAGTTCACATTGTTAAATCTAAATTTCGCAAAAATTTTCAGCCTTAACCTCAAAAGGGTAGAAGAGTACCCATTATTTTACAAGACCGTGTTTATAATGAAATTAAAATCTTATTGAAAAAGAACACATAAAAAATAAAAAAAACTTAACAATTGTTCCTATCAATATTTCATTTCTCCAATCGTCATTACAGTTAAAAGAGATCAAACAATAAAATTAGCTCTAGACTCTACAATTGTTTATAAATCCATACAGAAAAACAAGTAACAAATGCCGAACATTGAAACCCCTATATACTTCATATCACAAATCATAACAGAATACAAAACCAAACCCGCTGATGAAGTTTATTTTTCTACAATAGAACTTAAGTATGCGTACCGTCAACTGAATCTCCATCCTGACACGGCTAAACATTGCAATTTCGATATTGTCAGTGGTGATATGACCGGCACATATCGATTTAAAACAGGTTTTTACGGGCTTACAGACATGCCTGCCGAGTCTCAAAAGGCGATAGATCATACGTTAATCGGCCTTTAAAAACATGCTGTTTCTTTGACGATATCCTTATTGTAAGCAAAGGTTCAGAAGAAGATCACTTTCAACTTGTACTAGAATGTCTTAAAAAATTGGATGCAGATAACCCTCGTATCAATCTTCCCAAATGTCATTTTGCGAAGCAAATATTTTATGGTTGGGATATAATATTTTTCAATCCGGAACTTCAACTCTTCAATCTAAAACTTCGCAATATTCTCAATGCAACCGCCTAATACACTTAAAAAATTACGATCTTTCCTTGGTTCGGTTCTTTACATTAGTAAATTTATTCCCAATCTAGCACAACCTTGCTATCCTCTAAGACCCCTTCTCCGTAAATCTACAAAATACTTCTGGACCGACGAACACACCATACATTTTAACGCCATATAAACGCGAATCGCGAATCACACAGAAAACACTAATTATAACCCGCAAATCGAAACACGTATAAATTGTGAATGTTCTCGCTCCGGTTTAGGAGCAGCATTAGAACAATTGACAGTCAATGGTTGGAAGCCGATTTCTTTTGCATCTAGATTTTTGAAGCAAAAAAAACGATACAGCATCAATGAACTCGAACTCCTTGGATCATAGAATTTTTTAAAAATTATCTTTATGGCAAAGAATTTTCTATCATAACTGATGATCGCGCTCTTCTTTTGATTTTAAAAGAACATAGATCCAATAAAAGCCATAACAGTCGTTTATCACGATAGTAGGTTGATCGACTTTTGACCTACCAATCTAAAATCGAACATTTGCCAGGCGCAAAAACGGGACTTGTTGATTATATATCCCAAAAGCTTTATCAACCACCAACAAGTTTTTCTAAATATGCTGAAAAATTTGTAGCTGCAACAGTTTCAAAAAGAAAAACCTATTTCGGCTGTCAACCTCAATAAATTTTACCACGATAAAAAACCTATTCAAACATCTAGCACTCAACATACTAATCAAGTACTGAATATAAATCCCGTTAAGCCTAAGTTGTTAATAAAAGACACTCGCTCCGCCAAGTCTCAGTCCAGATTTACTCATAAAACGTAATCATAATTTTATTGGTGACAACCCACGCGCGTACGCTTCACTCAAAATAATCGAACATTTCCCACGTGAAAGCAGCATTCAAATATATTCCGTTCTAACATTATTTCCTTCAAATTTTCCTTCAAATGAATTGTACAAAATTTGATAGCACACCTGCATCGCGAGTACATTTAACTCAAAATCAATTAACACCTGCTCACCATTTCAATACTTTGAAATCAAATACACCAAATCATTATATTTTTGATAGTGATTTTGATCCGCGCATAGGCTTTACACATAGTAAATTAACACTCGCCGGGCATAATCCCCTCCTATTCAACCAGTCATATATTTTGCATAACTCAAATGCCTTATTCGCAAATCACATTAGTAAACACCAATTTAAAGCTCAACTCGCGTCGCATAGTACAAATACTATGAATACCTCACTACAAATTGAACCTCATAAAACCCTATTTCAGACGCAAAATACAGGAAAGGCGTCACTCGCTTACCAAAATAAGCCTCAATTCACTGAATTAAGCCACTTTAACTTGTCATTCACAATTAAGCCTCAAATTTCTTCCTTAATTAGCACTCAAAAAACATATACCTTAAATAATTCACGTACTCAATTGACAAACAACGAAAAATCGCTTTTTGCACAAACTCACTCTGCAATTCAGTTGTCTTCTCCCTCAATTATTATTTAATTGAAACTCAACAAACTCATCTGAAATGAGCCATCAAGTGTCCGCAATGAAAGGCAAAGGAACCTCTACTCGTTCTACTCGAACCTCGAATCGCGTTTCCTTCACGGATAATGCAAGCCTGAACTCGCCTCGCCAATCACCATCACATTCCAATATTAGCACCCCGCTCACCGATAGCCCTCAAGTCTTCTCTTTTGACAAGTTGATTGGTAAAGTAATCAACAAAGGACTAATCGCCTCCCTATCGAGTAGAGATGCAGTACTCAAAGAAGTCACGGACTGCATCATCCGCTCTGACGAGGGACGTTTGAAAGAGTTAAACCCCTACCTGCAAAGCTAAGGGACTTAAATGTAAGCCGTGGTTGCGTTTGCATGGAAAAAAAGGTGGCCATACCAGACGCCCTTCAGGATGCGATCATCGAGTTAATTGTTAATTGAAACTCAACAAACTCATCTGAAATGAGCCATCAAGTGTCCGCAATGAAAGGCAAAGGAACCTCTACTCGTTCTACTCGAACCTCGCCTCGCGTTTCCTTCACGGATAATGCAAGCCTGAACTCGCCTCGCCAATCACCATCACATTCCAATATTAGCACCCCGCTCACCGATAGCCCTCAAGTCTTCTCTTTTGACAAGTTGATTGGTAAAGTAATCAACAAAGGACTAATCGCCTCCCTATCGAGTAGAGATGCAGTACTCAAAGAAGTCACGGACTGCATCATCCGCTCTGACGAGGGACGTTTGAAAGAGTTAAACCCCTACCTGCATAGCTAAGGGACTTAAATGTAAGCCGTGGTTGCGTTTGCATGGAAAAAAAGGTGGCCATACCAGACGCCCTTCAGGATGCGATCATCGAGTTAATTGTTAATTGAAACTCAACAAACTCATCTGAAATGAGCCATCAAGTGTCCGCAATGAAAGGCAAAGGAACCTCTACTCGTTCTACTCGAACCTCGCCTCGCGTTTCCTTCACGGATAATGCAAGCCTGAACTCGCCTCGCCAATCACCATCACATTCCAATATCAGCACCCCGCTCACCGATAGCCCTCAAGTCTTCTCTTTTGACAAGTTGATTGGTAAAGTAATCAACAAAGGACTAATCGCCTCCCTATCGAGTAGAGATGCAGTACTCAAAGAAGTCACGGACTGCATCATCCGCTCTGACGAGGGACGTTTGAAAGAGTTAAACCCCTACCTGCATAGCTAAGGGACTTAAATGTAAGCCGTGGTTGCGTTTGCATGGAAAAAAAGGTGGCCATACCAGACGCCCTTCAGGATGCGATCATCGAGTTAATTGTTAATTGAAACTCAACAAACTCATCTGAAATGAGCCATCAAGTGTCCGCAATGAAAGGCAAAGGAACCTCTACTCGTTCTACTCGAACCTCGCCTCGCGTTTCCTTCACGGATAATGCAAGCCTGAACTCGCCTCGCCAATCACCATCACATTCCAATATCAGCACCCCGCTCACCGATAGCCCTCAAGTCTTCTCTTTTGACAAGTTGATTGGTAAAGTAATCAACAAAGGACTAATCGCCTCCCTATCGAGTAGAGATGCAGTACTCAAAGAAGTCACGGACTGCATCATCCGCTCTGACGAGGGACGTTTGAAAGAGTTAAACCCCTACCTGCAAAGCTAAGGGACTTAAATGTAAGCCGTGGTTGCGTTTGCATGGAAAAAAAGGTGGCCATACCAGACGCCCTACAGGATGCGATCATCGAGAAACTCCATGCCAATCACCCGGGTAGCTGGCGGATGGTATGTATGGCCCAGCTTTGTTGGTGGCCATACATGAATAAAGACCTTTCGCTCCGAGCAATAGAGTGCAAACCTTGCGCTGCAATCGGTAAAAACTCAAAATCTAAAGTTCCCGCAAAACAATCTCAAGCACAAAAACCATGCATTGTCCCGAACCAAGAAATACAAATAGATTTTGCAGGACCTGAGAACAAAGAAAAAGATCATGAAATTTATATTTCAACATGCATTGATAGATTTTCCCAATACCAATTGACTGAAATTTTTGATAACGCAAATTCTTCCAATGTTATTAAATTTTTGGATAATTATATACGCATCCACGGAGTTCCTCGTTCTTTAAGAATCGATCAAGCCCATTGTCATATAGAAAACCAAGTAAAAAACTTTTGCACAAAAAATATATTCAGTCTAATCCCAGCTCCAGCAAATGATCACCGAGCTATAGGTTTAGTGGAACGATTAATTAGTACAATTAAACAGCGCCTTTTATGTATAAAAGAAGCAAATACCGAATTAAATTCGTTCACTATTAAAGCAGCACTAAAATCAATCCTCTACCAGGTCCGCATATGTAAACATAAAACTACTAAGATTTCGCCTTTCGAATTACACTTTGGGCGACAAGCCAATACTCCGCTTAGCAATATTAGAACTAAACCACAGTCTTTTGATTTAAGTTATGAGAAAATTTTAAATTTTTTTTAGACAAAGAGACAATCACACCCAATCAATTGCTACCAGAAGATCAATAGGGGATTTATCGTAGTGAGGAAGAGATCGAGAAAAACATGTGTAGAGCCGCAAAGGAAGCCCTTTCTCGCGAGCAACTTGCGGTTGACAATGAGACCCGATTTTTACGCTCGACGAAAACTCACCGCCCTATAACCCTCAAGGTGCATACAGTTCAATTGAATATTGCCCGTAAAAAGCACCCAAACAGACGCTCCAAAAAGAACTATGACGGGCTATATGAAGTGTTAGCCCCTGGTTCCGTCGTACAAAAGATCGATCAGTTCACGTAAATGACTCGTGAACCTGGGAAGTTGGAGGTCACGGTCAGAAACAACGATATTGCCAAATTTGGCCTCCGTGATGAACGAAAGACAAAATTATCAGAATGCATCAACCGTAGAGGACCCAGAGTACATGAAAAGTCAACGGAGGCCAAAATATTGAGTCACACAAAAGAATCCACAAGAATTCAAAAATGCGATCGCAAGATGAAACCTCGCAAACGTGATACGGCAAGCGGTGTCTCATCCAACAAATCCAATATTGCTCGCCAGAGACCATTTCCGAACAACAAATTATAGCCTCTGAAGTAATTATTCGGATTGTTGATCCACCAACGAATCAACAATCAGAATTGACATCACCTTCTACCTCAGCACCAGTAGAAGCATTGCGCCAAGTCCTTCCACTTTCAACTAAGAGGACACGAAAAAACGCTAAAAACTAGATATGACAATAAAGATTTATCTGGTCAATCGACAAATTTGTGTCCGCCTAACTTCGTACAGCCCCGCAGGAAACGTCGTGCAGAAGATATCGAATCCGTGCAGCCTTCAGTGATACAAACAATTGTGGAAACTGCGACTCAAGTAGAGCCAATTCCGAATTCATTTCCCTCGCCAATCAAAGGTGAAGTTTCTCCAACTGACCCTCGCATTCGCCCAGCAGATCAAAGTGCACCAGAATTGTTTATTGATGAAGAGGATTTGTGAAATTAAACTTTCCATATAGTATTATTTATGACTAGCTATGATAACCAGTACATATATTGTTGATAACTATTTAACCCGTGAAAAAGTATTAGTATATAATCAAAATTGTTATTGAAATTTTCATGTTATGCAATTTTAATTTTCACTAAAAAGGGAGAAATTTAGTACATAATTACTTTATTTGGTGCAGTAAAATTATTATACGATGTACTTTTTTAACGATTGCACCTAATCTTGAAGGAAATATCAAAAAGTCATTTCAAATTCATTATCAACCGCCTTTTATATCACGTAGTGTATCTGTTTGCTAATTCCCTCACTGAGATTTCTTTGTTCACATTCGTGATGACTTATGTGGTGCTAATTTATTATAACTCTCATTCTCATAGCTCGAGTACAGTTGCTCAATTTAACTCAATTCTTGTCTGTTTTATTTACTATCTGAGTAATCTAGAGAAGTATTAGATAAGCGATTCGCTAAGCGAATTCAAGTGCAAAACTGTGTTAACTGCACTCGTCGCACAACGACACGAACCAGAAATTGTAAACGTGATTTGCAGTGCTAATTTAAGTACACAATATTGATTGTGTACGACTGGCGCAAAGGGGCAAGGGGGAGGCTAAATTTTTTCCCGCATGAGCATATGGCTGGCGTGTTCTTCGCTTTGCAGGTGTAGCGAAGTGCTATTCCATCACGGAACTCAGTGAGGTTAAAACCACGCTTTGATATTGGAAGCGCGTTAGGCCAGCTAGATGCTCTTTTCTCCGAGGCCAGCTGTATGTTATACTTCATTTCAGGTAGATAGTTTTTGACTCTGGATCTTCTTGAGATGAGTTCACGTTGCATGTCTGCTTTCTTTCTGAGATGGATCTTGGTTTGGTCTAATTCACATTGTTGAATTTGAATGAATCTCTATTAAATGACGCCAATGGACTTGAGAGTTCAATTGATTGCTCAATATTTTAATGAATATATTGTGGGAGGGCGATGTTGAGCCCTCACATCGTGAGAGGGAGAGAAGAAGGTTCTCTTTGCCCTTGGATTATTCCTTTGCCGATGATGTTCGGTATGACTCGGCCAAGCTGCTCCTCCACCTTGTCCAGAACCCCGACCATGGAAGGAGAAGTACGCGAGAGGAAGCTCATTTTCTGTTGAACCCCCTTCGTCAAACATGCAAATGCATTCTGGGGAGAGGTGAGAGCAAATTGACCAAGTCTGTCCAAATTGACAAGTCTGTGTATTTAATTTCTGCATCTTTCAGGAAATTTTTACGAGCTTCCAATAACTGATCCCAGGACTCGAACACCCTGCGTGATTTCCACATTTGTGCCTGCAAACACAATTGACGCTTGGCGCTAGCCTTCTGGCTTAATTATCAACTGACACTTCAGAGGATTGACAAGATATCCGTACTTGGGACCAAGCTGAGTGAACTTGTCGAAGAGCGCCTTGATATTTTTCAATTTTCTGACAACGCTACCATCATCAGCATACCATTTTTGTGTCAAGGAGTCATTTTGAAGTCTTGTTATTACGGGTAGAGGTCCGATTCAATACATTGACATCGCAAGGGGATCACCTTGTGTTGCACTTTCCTGAGACAGAATGGTAGAGATAATACCGATGTAGAGATACTACGGGTGGCTATAGAAATTCTGTAAGACAACATGCAAAGTTGGGCATAAGGCTTTCACGTTCTCTAATGCTGTTCGTCTAGTGAGCACGTTAAATGTGTTTGGCATCAATTAGTAGAATTGCTTCGTTTTCGGGATCATCAAAACTGTGGCGAAGCGAATGTATGGCATGTTCTATTTTTTATCCAACCACAGCTGCATGTTTCCACCGAAGGATGTTAGATCTTGCCTGATGCAGTCGACGACTATGCGTCCGGTGATGAGACGCATCACTTCACCGATACTAATAGGTCTCACACCTGGACAATTATCCAAAGCCACTAGTCGAAAACCATTGTATGCAATCAAATCATCCAGTGGTATTATGGAAGCGGCCAGCCTATTAGCAAACTTGGCAACAAGCTTGTACAGGTTCGTGGAGGTTTGCCTGAAAGCAAAAAGTAGTCTACGCCAGTCATCGGCATCGAGACCTGAAGGCCCGGCACTGCCATGAGTATTCACTGCATGCTTTCGGACGAACCTGTCACTGATTTTGTTGAAAACAGCGGGGCGGTAGGGAAGCGTGCGTGGATGTTCGCTCTGAATGCAGTTGGGCTCCAAGAGTTGCCCTTCAGGACGTTTGTCGCGTAAAACCTTGAGGACCGTGTCTTAGTAGGTTTCGATGTCGGTTCCTTGGCCGCAGTTTTGAAGAAGCTGGTGGTTGACTTTTCTACCAAAATCTTCAATTTAGTATTCAAGCTTCACTCAGTAACACTGTTCAAGGATTTCTGTATCTATTTCTGGGTTTCATCAAGTAAAGAAATTATTGTGTACCAACAATTATTGCGCGAAACCAACAATTTTAATTATATCTTTGATGTATGCAGCAAATAGAACTGAACTTAAAACCGAATCTTGGGGAACGCCTTGCTCCATGAGGTTCCTCTTACTGTTTTTCCCGTTTACCGTAACGAAACCAAATTGGTTCAGCATTCAGTTCTTTATCTATCGCACAATATGCTTTGGGATCTTCAGATCTACCATTTTTATCAACAAGTTGTTTCGACAAACGGTGTGAAAAGCATGACTGAAGTCGATCAGTGTAACGGGGGTTATTTGCACTGGCTTTGGGTGGAACATCTCGCTAATTGTATGTAAAAGGGTAGTAAAATGGTCTTCGGTGCTTCTTCTGGCTCTAAAGCCCGCTTTTTCTTGGGTGAGCTGATGCTTGGTTTCTAGGAAGTGCCGAAACCTTTTGGTCACCGTTCTTTCCAAACAATTTCTCATGATAGATGTTAGATTTATTGGTCTGTAGATATCACAGCTTTCGATTTTTATTCTTTTCATGTATCTATTATGCTTCTTCAAGTCTCCAGTTCTGCGGTGTTCTCGAACTCCTCCGAGAGTCATGTGCTGTATGCTCTTCAGAACCTCTCGTCCCAGACATAGGGTCATTCTTGGGTGTATGCGTTCTGAAACTTCAGCTTTGTTTCCGTTATTTCTGTGGAGAGCAGTGATTCATTCTTTCATGTTGACCTGGTCGTTGTATTCTAAGATTAATTGCTGTTTCTTAGGTTCTTTTTCAGCTTCTTCTGGTGGGGTTATTCTTCTTTGATAAGTTGTGATTTGATTAGGTAATCGTAGAAAAGAATGATAGCTTTTGCTTTTTGTTTGTCTGTTCTTTTCTTTATTCAGTTGTTTAAAATTACCTTTTTTTGTTCTTTTTGGTTGCCCCGCCTTCTAGATTCTTCGTTAGCTGCCACATAGTGCTGCTGTTCTTTGCTTTAATGATCTTCTTTTGCAGATATATTGCTTCTTATCATCGAGAAGTTTCTTCATTTTTTCGTCAGCCATTTTGTAGGTTCCTTCTTTGTTGTGCCAATTCACTTTTAGTTAATGTCTATAATTTATTTTTCCGACAATTTCTTTGGTCATTCAATTATTTGGTTTCTGTCTGGTTTCTTGGTTGTTATACTCTTGGTTGCTGCTTCCAGGATCTCAGCGACTATGCGCTGTTGTAACTCTGCGATGTTCTCTCTTGGTATTTTTTAAATGCTGCGTCCAAATAATTCTGAAAGGGTTAACAGTTTGCATTGTTTATTTGCAGGTGAATTGTCTTTTGTTTTCAATTTGGAGCGCTTTAGCACTTAGTGCGCTTGTAGTTGATAAAAGCATAATGCCTCTTGCGTCTCCTATTTGCAGCAAATTACCAATTCTAGTTGACAATGTGAAATATCATGCGTTATTCTGTTCTCATAGGCCTTCCATCATTCAGTATGCTTGCTGCGCCGTGGGGGATCAATTTCGCTATCGCTTTTCCTCTATCAATTTCTATGCTTTTATGCCACAGTTGATGGTGCGTTCACGTTCTCTACAGTTAGCTAATTTCTCTAGGGCTCATTTTTCTTCTAACTCACTTCAGGGGCGCAAACGAAGTTCGTTTTGTTCCAATGAGCCAATGGAATTTGATTTGCTGGAGGATAGTGGAGGTTTGTTATGAAGTTTGGGTCTTGGACTGGTTGGGTTTTTTGGTTTTGGTTTTTGATTCTTCTTCGTGACAACATTGGAGTCGACACCCAAAATACGATGAAATTGGCTGGCTTGTTGCTCCTCTGACAATAAAATAGCATCACCAAAATATAGGAAAAGGGGTTGACTATAGACATTTGCATAGCTGTTATCGCTCGGTTCGAGGTTGCGTAATTGTTTAAGCTTTGTTTCCCTATGTAGAGAAATGTAGGAAATTTTGTTATCTAGTTTAATTGGGGTAAAAAACATAATGAAGAGTGACCTGCTAACCATGCCTTTGCAACGGCTATCATAATTCAGAATGATAAAAACCTAAACACAGGCGAGGATGCCAATTTTTTTTTCTAAAACACGGCAACCTACAGAAACGCTGTGTTTAACAGCTGTATCAAACGAAAAATTTCTGTTTTAGAAGGCGCTGGCTCTGGGTTCTTCTTTTTGCAGAGCACACTACAATCACCTGCGTCAAAATATGTGTCGAATATTACGTCTTACGACACTTGACATTCAACTGGAATGAAGTGTGCGAGTAGTGCAGCTTATAGTGTAACAAAAAATTTTCTTCGAACAAAAACAAGCAAGGGGACGATACTGGATAATAAACAATATAGCGGCGCAGTAAAAAATAAAAATTAATCTCTGGGCTTGAAAGCTGTAGTAAAAAGTAAGAAAAACGATTAACCAACATAATGAAGACTGGCTTATTAAACGCGCTACTGCAGCCCTAAACTCAATAAAGAAATTTGACAAAACAAACAAATAGAAGTGTCCTCAAAATTTTTCTTCCAGTACAGTACAGAACAAAAGCCGCGTTTGAAGCTTTGATCAATGGTGGAACTTTTGTTTCAAAAAGCGCCGGTTGTGGGTTCATTGTTTTCATTGCAGAGCACTCTAAAAAGATCTGCGCAGAGGTTTGAGTCGATTGTTACAATAAGTGCTTCTGGTTTTTCGTTATTTGAGAATAATTTCACATACAACACAAAATCTCTAAGATACAAAGGTTTATTATAAAGACTACGCAGTGCAAAAACAGTTCAAATTTGAGTAGCTATAAAAGCTTTGTGTTGGAAAGTTTGAGCTGGATATAAAGATGATTTGTAGTTTTCATATAGGTTGAACAAACTTGCATTAGTTCTATCATTATTGTAATCATATTCTCAATAAGGAACAGAGATCTTGAGAACAGCTTTCAACACCTTCGGCCACAAAATAGCTTTATCAAGCTCACAAAAAACTACAGAGACCTGTCTAATACTAAAATATGGTAGTTTTGAATCTAACCAAATATATTTGAAGTTGACGAGTGGGGTTTGAGGAAACATTTCTCGTATAACAAAAGCCAGATAACAAAGACGATTTTGTGATTAATTCGAAAACTTGATCGTTTAATTTTTATTAGAATCAGTATCTGGACTGCTTTTGATGGGATAATTGGTATATCTAGAGATTTTGGCTGTCAGTGAGCAATCAGAGTCGAATTGCAAATGATATTTTTAACATAAACAAATTTAAATAATTCAACTTCAATAAGAACCGGATTTAAAAATTCGGGACGAAAATTTTGTTTGTTGGCTTTGTATAAAAACAATCGACATTATGAAGAACCGTATTACCAAATTTGAATGTAATCGAAGTCTTTTTACATTTTTTTACTCAAAATTCCGGGAAAATAGTACACCTTAGTACATTTGATTTGTCAAATGAGAAAGGTTGGAAGAGAAAAGAGTTTAACAAATATTTCAAAGAAAAGATGCGGCGGTGGGCCGGTCAGCTCCTGGCACTTCACAAACTACAGTTTGGAGGTTGGAATGAGCAGTCCTTCCGGGAGCTTTTTCTATTTTTCATATCTTCTAGGTCTTTCAGCTCCGCAGAAGCTGGGCTGGGGTTGGCAACCGATCCACTCTCGAGGCGAGCAAAGAAAAACATGTGCGCTGCTGTAAGATCCCACAAAAGCTGTTGACCAGTCTCCCATGGTACGAGTTTCAGCCCATCGTGTGTCTTTTGATGTTTTCGTAATTTTTGCTTTATCAAACTTTTGAGGTTCCTGTGGCAAGAGAAACTCCCTGCGCTCCTGATATATCCAAAACCATTCGAGTCGTCTATCTGAGTATAATTTCTTTGGTCATTCATATATTTGGATTGTATCTGATTTTCTTGGTTACTATGGTCTTGGTAGCTGCTGCCAAGATTTCAGCGACTATGCGGCGTTTCGACTTTGCAATGTTTTCCAACTCTCTTAGTATTTCCTAGATTCTTCGTCCAAAGTTTCCTGGAAGTTCTCGACATTTTATCCCAGGTGGGTTGTCTTTTGTTTCTTTCAGCTGGGTTGACTTTAGCAATTGGTTTCTCGCTGGAGTATTGTAGAGGTTTGTTATGATTATTGGCTCTTTGTTCGTTTGCAATCTAATGCTCACTTTTTCCAATTCTTGGCTACTTGTCAATATTTGCAGGAAATTTCATGGAAATTAATTTCTTCTCTCATTAGTGTCGTTATTCCCCTCCTCGAGTTTAAAGGTTTCCCGCTGTTGACACCTACAGATGGTATTGTAAGCAGGAATTGAAAATGACTTATCTTCTTGGTTTCCTGGGTACAGGCGTTGTGAAACTTAATATTTTGGAGGAAGTGGGTTAGCACTTTCACTTCATGGCTGATCCTATTTGCGATCCATTGGAGTATTCTCAGTTCTTTGCAGTTGTTTGGTTGCATTTCTTGCAGTAGGATTTTTGACTTCCTGCTGCTTAATGGTCATCTCTTCTTGGCATTTGTTAAATTTCCAGTCCTGGCTTCGTGCAGTTTCTCTGCATTCTCTCAGGTTGCCAATGCAGGCAAAGTGATAAGCGTGGTTACAGCTGTTATATGTGGATATGGCTCGTGGATTGCCGTTTTAGTACTTATTAGAGCTTATTTACAATATGTTCTGCTTTGTTCGTCTGGTTGTGGCGTTCTGTTTTCTTGGATGCAATTGGTTGTTGCGCATTTGATGTGACCCTCTTAGTCCTATTGATTGTATATGTTGAAAATGGTAATTAGTCTAACAGTTGTTTTGCAATGCGTGCATTTGTTGATGGTCGTGAAGACTGGCCTATTAAATCAGCTACTGCAGCCTCAAACTCAATAAAGAAAATTGACAAAAAACAAATAGATGTGTCTTCAAAGTTTTTCTTCAAATACAGTATTTAAAACAAACGCCGTGTTTGAAGCCTTGATCAATGGGGGAACTTTTGTTTCAAATAGCGCCGGCTGTGGCTTCATTGTTTTCATTGCAGAGCACTCTACAAATATCTCCGCCAAAGTTTGAGTCGATTGTTACACTAAGTGCTTCTGGTTTGTCGTTATTTGAGAATAATTTCAAAAACAACACAAAATCTCAAAGACACAGAGCTTTATTATAAACACTTCGCAGTGCAAAAACAGTTCAAATTTGAGTAGCTATAAAAGCTTTGTGTTGGAAAGTTTGAGCTGGATAAAAAGATGATTTGTAGTTTTCATATAGGTTGAGCAAACTTGCATTAGTTCTATCATTTTTGTAATCATATTCTCAATAAGGAACAGCTTTCAACACCTTCTGCCACAAAAAAAGCTTTATCAAGCTCACAAAAAACTAGAGAGACTTGTCTAATACTAAATTATGGTACTTTTGAATCTAAGCAAATATATTTGAAGTTGACGAGTGGGGTTCGAGGATACATTTCGCGTATAACAAAAGCCAGATAACAGAGACGACTATGTGATTATTTCGAAAACTTGATGGTTTGTTTTTGATTAGAATCAGTATTTGGACTGCTTTTGATGAGATAATTGGAAAATCTAGAGGTTTTGGCTGGGAGTGAGCAACCAGAGTCAAATTGTCAAATTGCTGTCAGAGTCGAATTGCCGATGATATTTTTAACATAAATCAATTCAAATTGTTCAACTTCAATAAGAACTGGACTTAAATGACATAAGTTGAACAATAGAAAGAGAGAGAGAGAGAGAAAGAGAGAGAGAGAGAGCTAAGAACAATTTTGGCTGAATAACAACTTGAGGTTCCTGTGAAAAGCGAAACTACCTGCGCTTCTGAGATATGCAAAACCATTCGAGTCATCTATCTGAGTATAATTTCTTTGGTCATACATATATTTGGATTGTATCTGATTTTCTTGGTTGCTATGGTCTTGGTAGCTGCTGCCAAGACTTCAGCGACTATGCGGCGTTTTGACTTTGCAATGTTTTCCAACTCTCTTAGTAATTCTTAGATTATTCGTCCAAAGTGTCCTGGACGTCTAGCACTTGGTTTCTTGTTGGAGTATTGTAGAGGTTTGTTATGATTATTGGTTCTTTGTTCGTTTGCAATCTAATGTTGTTTTTTTCCAATTCTCGGCTACTTGTCTATATTTGCAGGAAATTTCATGGAAATTGATCTCTTCTCTCATTAGTTTCATTATTCCCCTCCTCGAGTTGAAAGGTTTCCCGCTGTTGACACCTACAGATGGTATTGTAAGCAGGAATTGACAATGACTTATCTTCTTGGTTTCCTGGGTACAGGCGTTGTGAAACTTATTATTTTGGAGGAAGTGAGTTAGCACTTTCACTTCATGGCTGATCCTATTTGCGATCCATTGGAGCATTCTCAGTTCTTTGCAGTTGTTTGGTTGCATTTCTTGCAGTAGGATTTTGCCTTCCTGCTGCTTAATGGTCATCTCTTCTTGGCATTTATTAAATATCCAGTCCTGGCTTCGTGCAGTTTCTCTGCATTCTCTCAGGTTGCCAATGCAGGCAAAGTGATAAGCGTGGTTACAGCTGTTTTATGTGGATATGGCTCGTGGATTGCCGTTTTTGTACTTATTAGAGCTTATTTACAATATGTTCTGCTTTGTTCGTCTGGTTGTGGAGTTCTGTTTTCTTGGATGCAATTGGTTGTTATGCATTTGATGTGACCCTCTTAGTCCTATTGATTGTATATGTTGAAAATGGTAATTAGTCTAACAGTTGTTCCACAATGCGTGCATTTGTTGATGGTCGTGAAGACTGGCCTATTAAATCCGCTACTGCAGCCTCAAACTCAATAAAGAAAATTGACAAAAAACAAATTGATGTGTCTTCAAAGTTTTTATTCAAATACAGTATTTAGAACAAACGCCGTGTTTGAAGCCTTGATCAATGGGGGAATTTTTGTTTCAAATAGCGCCGGCTGTGGCTTCATTGTTTTCATTGCAGAATACTCTACAAATATCTCCGCCAAAGTTTGAGTCGATTGTTACACTAAGTGCTTCTGGTTTGTCGTTATTTGAGAATAATTTCAAATACGTTATTTGAGAATAATTTCAATATTGTGTTGGAAAGTTTGAGCTGGATAAAAAGATGATTTGTAGTTTCTATATAGGTTGAGCAAACTTGCATTAGTTCTATCATTTTTGTAATCATATTCTCAATAAGGAACAGCTTTCAACACCTTCTGCCACAAAAAAAGCTTTATCAAGCTCACAAAAAACTAGAGAGACTTGTCTAAAACTAAAATATGGTACTTTTGAATCTAAGCAAATATATTTGAAGTTGACGAGTGGGGTTCGAGGATACACTTCGCGTATAACAAAAGCCAGATAACAAAGACGACTATGTGATTATTTCGAAAACTTGATCGTTTGTTTTTGATTAGAATCAGTATCTGGACTGCTTTTGATGAGATAATTGGAATATTTAGAGGTTTTGGCTGGAAGTGAGCAACCAGAGTCATATTGTCAAACTGCTGTCAGAGTCGAATTGCTGATGATATTTTTAACATAAATTAATTTAAATAATTCAACTTCAATAAGAATTAAACTTAAATGACATAAGTTGAACAATAGAGAGAGAGAGAGAAAGAGAGAGAGAGAGAGAGAGAGAGAGCTAAGAACAATTTTGGCTTAATAACAACTTGAGGTTCCTGTGGAAAGCGAAACTACCTGCGCTCCTGAGATATGCAAAACCATTCGAGTCATCTACCTGAGTATAATTTCTTTGGTCATTCATATATTTGGATTGTATCTGACTTTCTTGGTTGCTATGGTCTTGGTAGCTGCTGCCAAGATTTCAGCGACTATGCGGCGTTTCGACTTTGCAATGTTTTCCAACTCTCTTAGTAATTCTTAGATTATTCGCCAAAGTGTCCTGGACGTCTAGCACTTGGTTTCTTGCTGGAGTATTGTAGAGGTTTGTTATGATTATTGGTTCTTTGTTCGTTTGCAATCTAATGCTCACTTTTTCCAATTCTTAGCTACTTGTCTATATTTGCAGGAAATTTCATGGAAATTAATTTTTCTCTCACTAGTGTCATTATTCCCCTCCTCGAGTTTAAAGGTTTCCCGCTGTTGACACCTACAGATGGTATTGTAAGCAGGAATTGACAATGACTTATCTTCTTGGTTTCCAGGGTACAGGCGTTGTGAAACTTATTATTTTGGAGGAAGTGAGTTAGCACTTTCACTTCTTGGCTGACCCTATTTGCGATCCATTGGAGTATTCTCAGTTCTTTGCAGTTGTTTGGTTGCATTTCTTGCAGTAGGATTTTGACTTCCTGCTGCTTAATGGTCATCTCTTCTTGGCATTTATTAAATATCCAGTCCTGGCTTCGTGCAGTTTCTCTGCATTCTCTCAGGTTGGCAATGCAGGCAAAGTGATAAGCGTGGTTACAGCTGTTATATGTGGATATGGCTCGTGGATTGCCGTTTTTTTACTTATTAGAGCTTATTACAATATGTTCTGCTTTGTTCGTCTGGTTGTGGAGTTCTGTTTTCTTAGATGCAATTGGTTGTTGTGCATTTGATGTGACCCTCTTAGTCCTATTGTTTGTATATGTTGAAAATGGTAATCAGTCTAACAGTTGTTCCGCAATGCGTGCATTTGTTGATGGTCGTGAAGACTGACCTATTAAATCCGCTACTGCAGCCTCAAACTCAATAAACAAAACTGACAAAAAACAAATTGATGTGTCTTCAAAGTTTTTCTTCAAGTACAGTATTTAAAACAAACGCCGTGTTTGAAGCCTTGATTAATGGGGGAACTTTTGTTTCAAATAGCGCCGGCTGTGGCTTAATTGTTTTCATTGCAGAACACACTACAAATATCTCCGCCAAAGTTTGAGTCGATTGTTACACTAAGTGCTTCTGGTTTGTCGTTATTTGAGAATAACTTTAAATACAACTTAAAATATCAAAGACACAGAGGTTTTTTATAAACACTACGCAGTGCAAAAACAGTTCAAATTTGAGTAGCTATAAAAGCTTTGTGTTGGAAAGTTTGAGCTGGATAAAAATATGATTTGTAGTTTTCATATAGGTTGAGCAAACTTGCATTAGTTCTATCATTAGTAATCATATTCTCAATAAGGAACAGAGATCTTGAAAACAGCTTTCCACACCTTCTGCCACAAAAAGCTTTATCAAGCTCACAAAAAACTAGAGAGACTTGTCTAATACTAAATTATGGTACTTTTGAATCTAAGCAAATATATTTGAAGTTGACGAGTGGGGTTCGAGGATACATTTCGCGTATAACAAAAGCCAGATAACAAAGACGACTATGTGATTATTTCGAAAACTTGATCGTTTGTTTTTGATTAGAATCAGTATCTGGACTGCTTTTGATGAGATAATTGGAATATCTAGAGGTTTTGGCTGGAAGTGAGCAATCAGAGTCAAATTGTCAAATTGCTGTCAGAGTCGAATTGCTGATGAAATTTTTAACATAAATTAATCTAAATAATTCAACTTCAATAAGAACTGAACTTAAATGACATAAGTTGAATAATAGAAAGAGAGAGAGAGAGAGAGAGAGAGAGAGAAAGAGAGAGAGAGAGAAAGAGAGAGAGAGAGAGAGAGAGAGAGAGAGAGAGAGAGAGAGCTAAGAACAATTTTGGCTGAGTAACAACTTGAGGTTCCTGTGGCAAGCGAAACTACCTGCGCTCCTGAGATATGCAAAACCATTCGAGTCATCTATCTGAGTATAATTTCTTTGGTCATACATATATTTGGATTGTATCTGATTTTCTTGGTTGCTATGGTCTTGGTAGCTGCTGCCAAGATTTCAACGACTATGCGGCGTTTCGACTTTGCAATGTTTTCCAACTCTCTTAGTAGTTTTTAGATTATTCGTCCAAAGTGTCCTGGAAGTTCTCGACGTTTCATCCCAGGTGAGTTGTCTTTTGTTTCTTTCAGCTGGGCTGATTCTAGCACTTGGATTATTGTAGTTGTTGAAAGCTAATTGCCTAGCGCGTCTCCCATTTGCACGACATTTCCTTTCTAGTTGACACAGTGAGAACTCAGGCGCACCTTTTTTTCATAGGCTTTCTGTCATTCAGTACGTTTGCTTCTCCGCTGAGGATCGATTCCGCTATCTCTTTTCCTCTATCATCTTTTTTGATTTTATGCCACTGTTGATGACGTGCATTCAGGTCTCATACAGTTAACTCATTTTTTAATGACACAACTGAAGTTGTCTTTGTTCCAATGAGTAATGGAATTTGACTTGCTGGAGTATTGTAGAGGTTTGTTATTATTATTGGTTCTTTGTTCGTTTGCAATCTAATGCTCACTTTTTCCAATTCTTGGCTACTTGTCTATATTTGCAGGAAATTTCATGGAAATTAATTTCTTCTCTCATTAGTGTCATTATTCCCCTCCTCGAGTTTAAAGTTTTCCCGCTGTTGACACCTTCAGATGGTATTGTAAGCAGGAATTGACAATGACTTATCTTCTTGGTTTCTTGGGTACAGGCGTTGTGAAACTTATTATTTTGGAGGAAGTGAGTTAGCACTTTCACTTCATGGCTGATCCTATTTGCGATCCATTGGAGTATTCTCAGTTCTTTGCAGTTTTTTGGTTGCATTTCGTGCAGTAGGATTTTGACTTCCTGCTGCTTAATGGTCATCTCTTCTTGGCATTTCTTAATTTTCCAGTCCTGGCTCCGTTCAGCTTCTCTGCTATCTCTCATGCTGCCAATGCAGGCAAAGTGATAAGCGTGGTGGCAGCTATTATATTTGGCTATGGCTCGTGGATTGCCGTTGTTGTACTTATTGGAGCATTATTTACAATAAGTTCCGATTAGTTTGTCTGATTGTGGCGTCCTGTTTTCTTGGATGCAATTGGTTGTTGCGCATTTGATGTGACCCTCTTAGTCCTATTGATTGTATATGTTTAAAATGGTAATTAGTCTAACAGTTGTTCTGCAATGCGTGCATTTGTTGATGGTCGTGAAGACTGGCCTATTAAATCCGCTACTGCAGCCTCAAACTCAATAAAGAAAATTGACAAAAATTAAATAGACGTGTCTTCAAAGTTTTTCTTCAAATACAGTATTTAAAACAAACGCCGTGTTTGAAGCCTTGATCAATGGGGAACTTTTGTTTCAAATAGCGCCGGCTGTGGGTTCATTGTTTTCATTGCAGAGCACTCTACAAATATCTCCGCGAAAGTTTGAGTCGATTGTTACACTAAGTGCTGCGGGTTTGTAGTTATTTGAGAATAATTTCAAATACAACACAAAATCTCAAAGACACAGAGGTTTATTATAAACATTACGCAGTGCAAAAACAATTCAAATTTGAGTAGCCATAAAAGCTTTGTGTTGGAAAGTTTGAGCTGGAAATAAAGATGATTTGTAGTTTTCATATGGGTTTAGAAAACTTGGATTAGTTCTATCGTTATTGTAATTATATTCTCAATAAGAACAGAGATCTTGAAAACAACTTTCAACACCTTCTGCCACAAAATAGTTTATCAAGCTCAAAAAAAACTACAGAGACTTGTCTAATACTAAAATATGGTACTTTTGAATCTAAGCAAATATATTTGAAGTTGACGAGTGCGGTTCGAGGATACATTTCGCGTATGACAAAAGCCAGATAACAAAGACGACTATGTGATTATTTCGAAAACTTGATCGTTTGTTTTTGATTAGAATCAGTATCTGGACTGCTTTTGATGAGATAATTGGAATATCTAGAGGTTTTGGCTGGAAGTGAGCAATCAGAGTCAAATTGTCAAATTGCTGCCAGAGTCGAATTGCTGATGATATTTTTAACATAAATTAATTTAAATAATTCATCTTCAATAAGAACTGAACTTAAATGACATAAGTTGAACAATAGAAAGAGAGAGAGAGAGAGAGAGAGAGAGAGAGAGAGAGAGAGAGAGAGAGAGAGAGAGAGAGAGAGAGAGAGAGAGAGAGAGAGCTAAGAACAATTTTGGCTGAATAACAACTTGAAGTTCCTGTGGCAAGCGAATTTACCTGCGCTCTTGAGACATGCAAAACCATTCGAGTCATCTATCTGAGTATAATTTCTTTGGTCATACATATATTTGGATTGTATCTGATTTTCTTGGTTGCTATGGTCTTGGTAGCTGCTGCCAAGATTTCAGCGACTATGCGGCGTTTCGACTTTGCAATGTTTTCCAACTCTTTTAGTAATTCTTAGATTATTCGTCCAAAGTGTCCTGGAAGTTCTCGACGTTTCACCCCAGGTGAGTTGTCTTTTGTTTCTTTCAGCTGGGTTGACTTTAGCACTTGGTTTATTGTAGTTGTTAAAAGCTAATTGCCTAGCGCGTCTCCCATTTGCACGACATTTTCCTTTCTGGTTGACACAGTGAGAACTCAGGCGCACTTTTTTTCTCATAGGCCTTCTGTCATTCAGTACGTTTGCTTCTCCGCTGAGGATCGATTCCGCTATCTCATTTCCTCTATAATCTTTTTTGATAATATGCCAACGTTGATGACGTGCGTTCAGGTCTCCTACAGTTAACTCATGTTTTTAATGGCACAGCTGGAGTTGTCTTTGTTCCAATGAGTAATGGAATTTGACTTGCTGGAGTATAGTAGAGGTTTGTTATGATTATTGGTTCTTTGTTCGTTTGCAATCTAATGCTCACTCTTTCCAATGCTTGGCTACTTGACTATATTTGCAGGAAATTTCATGGAAATTAATTTCTTCTCTCATTAGTGTCATTATTCCCCTCCTCGAGTTTAAAGGTTTCCCGCTGTCGACACTTACTGATTGCATTGAAAGCAGGAATTGAAAATGACTTATCTTCTTGGTTTCTTGGGTACAGGCGTTGTGAAACTTATTATTTTGGAGGAATTGAGTTAGCACTTTCACTTCATGGCTGATCCTATTTGCGATCCAGTGGAGTTTTCTCAGTTCTTTGCAGTTGTTTGGTTGCATTTCTTGCAGTAGGATTTTGATTTCCTGCTGCTGAATGGTCATCTCTTCTTGGCATTTGTTAAATTTCCAGTCCTGGCTTTTTGCAGTTTCTCTGCATTCTCTCATGCTGCCAATGCAGGCAAAGTGATAAGCTTGGTTGCAGCTGTTATATGTGGCTATGGCTCGTGGATTGCCAATTTTGTACTTATTAGAGCATTATTTAAAATATGTTCTGCTTTGTTCGTCTGGTTGTGGCGTTCTGTTTTCTTGGATGCTATTGGTTGTTGCGCATTTGATGTGACCCTCTTAGTCCTATTGACTGTATATGTTGAAAATGGTAATTAGTCTAACAGTTGTTCTGCAATGCGTGCATTTGTTGATGTTCGTGAAGACTGGCTTATTATATCTGCTACTGCAGCCTCAAACTCAATAAAGAAAATTGAAAAAAAAAAACAAATAGATGTGTCTTCAAAGTTTTTCTTCAAATACAGTATTTAAAACAAACGACGTGTTTGAAGCGTTGATCAATGGGGAAAATTTTATTTCAAAAAGCGCCGGCTGTGGGTTCCTTGTTTTCATTGTAGAGCACTCTACAAATATGTCCGCCAAAGTTTGAGTAGATTGTTAAGCTAATTGCTTCTGGTTTGTCGTTATTTGAGATTAATTTCAAATACAACACAAAATCTCAAAGACACTCAAAGAGGTTTATTATAAACATTACGCAGTGCAAAAACAGTTCAAATTTGAGTAGCCATAAAAGCTTTGTGTTGGAATGTTTGAGCTGGAAATAAAGATGACTTGTAGTTTTCGTATAGGTTGAGAAAACTTGCATTAGTTCTATCATTATTGTAATCATATTCTCAATAAGGAGCAGAGATCTTGAGAACAGCTTTCAGCACCTTCTGCCACTACTCAATGAACCCACAGCCGGCGCTTTTAGAAACAAAAGTTCCTCCATTGATCAAGGCTTCAAACGCGGCTTTTGTTTTAAGTACTGTATTGGAAGAAAAACTTTGAAGACACATCTATTTGTTTGTTTTGTCAATTTTCTTTATTGAGTTTAGGGCTGCAGTAGCTCGTTTAATAAGCCAGTCTTCATTATGTTGTTTAATCGTTTTTCTTAATTTTTACTACAGCTTTCAAGCCCAGCGATTAATTTTTATTTTTTACTGCGCCGCTATTTTGTTTATTATCCAGTATCGTCCCCTTGAATGTTTTTGTTCTAAGAGAATTTTTTGTTGCACTATAAGCTGCACTACTCGCACACTTCATTCCAGTTGAATGTCAAGTGTTGTAGAACGTAATATTCAACACATATTTTGACGCAGGTGATTGTAGTGTGCTCTGCAAAAAGAAGAACCCAGAGCCAGCGCCTTCTAAAAGAGAAATTTTTTGGTTGATACAGCTGTTAAACACCGCGTTTCTGTAGGTTGCCGTGTTTTAGAAAAAAATTTTGGCATCCTCGTCTGTGTTTAGGTTTTCATCATTCTGAATTATGATAGCCGTTGCAGTGGCATGGTTAGCAGGTCAGTCTTCATTATGTTTTTTACCCCAATTAAACTAGATAACAAAATTTCCTACATCTCTCTACATAGGAAAACAAAGCTTAAACAATTACGCAACCTCGGACCAAGTGATAAATATTTCAAAAAAAAGATGCGGCGGTGGGCCGTTCAGCTCCTGGCACTTCACAAACTACAGTTTTGAGGTTGGAATGAGCAATCCTTACGGGAGGTTTTTTCCGATTTTTCATATATTCTAGGTCTTTCAGCTCCGCAGATGCTGGGCCCGGATTGGCAACCAATCCACTCTCGAAGCGAGCAAAGAAAGACAAGTGCGCTGCTGTAACATCCCACAAAAGCTGTTGACCAGTCTCCCATGGTACGAGTTTCAGCCCATCGTGTGTCTTTTGAAGTTTTCGTAATTTTTGCTTTTTTAAACTTTTGAGGTTCCTGTGGCAAGAGGAACACCCTGCGCTCCTGAGATATGCAAAACTGTTCGAGTCGTCTATCTGAGTAAAATTTCTTTGGTCATACATATATTTGGATTGTATCTGATTTTCTTGGTTGCTATGGTCTTGGTAGCTGCTACCAAGATTTCAGCGACTATGCTCTGTCTCAACTTTGGAATGTTTTCCAACTCTCTTAGTATTTCCTAGATTCTTCGTCCAAAGTGTCCTGGAAGTTCTCGACGTTTCATCCCAGGTGAGTTGTCTTTTGTTTTTTTTTTCAGCTGGGTTGACTTTAGCAATTGGTTTTTTGTAGTTGTTAAAAGCTAATTGCCTAGCGCGTCTCCCATTCGCACGACATTTTCCTTTCTAGTTGACACAGTGAGAACTCAGGCGCACCTTTTTTCTCATAGGGCTTCTGTCATTCAGTACGTTTGCTTCTCCGCTGAGGATCGATTCCGCTATCTCATTTCCTCTATCATCTTTTTTGATTTTATGCCAACGTTGATGACGTGCGTTCAGGTCTCCTACAGTTAACTCATTTTTTTTAATGGCACAGCTGAAGTTGTCTTTGTTCCAATGAGTAATGGAATTTGACTTGCTGGAGTATAGTAGAGGTTTGTTATGATTATTGGTTCTTTGTTCGTTTGCAATCTAATGCTCACTGTTTCCAATGCTTGGCTACTTGTCTATATTTGCAGGAAATTTCATGGAAATTAATTTCTTCTCTCATTAGTGTCCTTATTCCCCTCCTCGAGTTTAAAGGTTTCCCGCTGTCGACACTTACTGATGGTATTGTGGGGAGGAATTGACAATGACCTATCTTCCTGGTTTCTTGGGTACAGGCGTTGTGAAACTTATTATTTTGGAGGAAGTGAGTTAGCACTTTCACTTCATGGCTGATCCTTTTTGCGATCCATTGGAGTATTCTCAGTTCTTTGCAGTTGTTTGGTTGCATTTCTTGCAGTAGGATTTTTACTTCCTGCTGCTTAGTGGTAATCTCTTCTTGGTATTTGTTAAATTTCCAGTCCTGGCTTCCTGCAGTTTCTCTGCTTTCTCTCATGCTGCCAATGCAGGCAAAGTGATAAGCGTGGTGGCAGCTATTATATTTGGCTATGGCTCGTGAATTGCCGTTGTTGTACTTATTAGAGCATTATTTACAATAAGTTCCAATTAGTTCGTCTGATTGTGGCGTCCTGTTTTCTTGGATACAATTGGTTGCTGCGCGTTTGATGTGAACTTCTTAGTAACATTGGTTGTATATGTTGCGGTTGATAATTAGACTAAAAGTTGTTCTGCAACGCTTGCATTTGTTGATGGTCATGGATTGCAGTCAGGTTCTGCGGCGTCCGGTGATCCGTTGCAATTGTCAAATGTCCACTCCACTATATACCGCTTGATGTATTGTTGTTGGCAGCCTATTTTATTACATTAAAGGTGGAATTTTCTCTTGCAGTTCGTACACGTGAGTCTATTTTGGGTGCTTCTTAAGGTCTTCCTGCATTTGTTGCATCTTGTCTATTCGTTCATCTCTAGCAGACGAAAGAACCATTTTCCGGGAACTTTTTGGCTTGGTCAAGGTTAGGCCCAGTATATCGGCGTTTTATGTGGTAACGTGTTTTACAAGAATTGCGTTGGAGGTGACTCTCGTGGACTCTTTCTTTTCGCCACCTGCAATCTGGAACTGGATTGGGATGTAATCACTTGGCTCTCCACTACATTGAGCCTCTTGTATTATGCGAAACGAAACCCCAATATCCTCGCTAGGCGACGGTTGCTGTTGACGGTTTACTTCCCCTTTTGGGTCCGTTTGAAATCTTTCCGATTCTGTAGCTGACAACTGGGCGTGTAAGGGTCATGGACCGGTTGGCTTTTTTGGTTTTGGCTTTGATTCCTCCTTGGTGACACCATCGGGGCCCACACCCACACTGCGATGAAATTGAAAGGTCGTGATCTCCATATTATAGGAAACAAGGTTGACTTTATGCATACGTATAGTTGTATAGCAAGGAAGTAGAGGTTGCGTAATTGTTTAAGCTTTGTATCCCTAAGAAGGGCGCTGAAATAACTTTTGAAATCTAGTTTAATTAATATTTCAATTTGAGGTCACATCACTTAAAAGCTGTGGACCAGTCCTTTATGGTACGAATTTTGAGCCCATAGTGTGTCATGAAGATGTCTAGTGTAAAGATGGCTTAACCAAATATTTGAGCTTCCAGTGGCGAGAGAATCTCCCTGCGCTCCTGGGATACGCAAGTTCACAGATCCTGCCCCCCCCCCCCGCAAAGATATTGAAATTATTGGTTGCGTTTCAACAAATTCAAATTCAGGTTTTGCAGTGTGTTACGTGTAACCATTGGGAAATGATCTTGTTTTGGTAGCTGCTAAAATGTTTGTCTCCAATTGGCCAAATTTTGAAAATGGTTGCACTAGTGCGTTTTTCTGTAATTTTGTTTTGGTAAAGCTTTTTAGTGTTTGGTGTTAGATCTCCTTCCATACTGTGTCTTCTCATAACTGTGGTTCAGCCGTGTTTTAGTGTCGAATAAACAATGTGCTCACCATAGCAATCAATAAGTATCCCGTGTTTGCGTTTGATGCTATAAAGCGTGTTGGCAAGTACTTTGGGATACCACCCATATCTTGTGGAGATCAATAGTGCTAGAAAAAACGCATGTTTTTTGAGAATTACTGTTGTTACCTTTCTTAAGATCTACTTCAAAAACCCATCGTAGTTCTCAAACAAATCTTGTTCCAATAAACAAGAGCTTGATATAAGAGAGTACAGCAACTGCGGCATACTGAAAAAGTTTAGGAGGATATGCAAACCATAGTTTGGAGGATATAAAATAAACTTTTGCTTTAATTTTGACTCATGGGCATCTATTTATAAACTTTTGAAGTAAATTTTTTTTGATCCTGAGTCGGTTCTCTCAGAAACAAAACTCATGTTTTTCTAGATTATAACGCAAACAAAACTGTTCTTAAAAATTTAAACTTTATTTTACATCCCTTAGTCCGCTTTTGTAGGCATCCGCCAAATTTTGATCGTCTAAGTAGCTTGCATTCAGTGTTCACCTCATATGATTGATGATTACTTGTACTGATTTTGTGAAACAGTAAGACACCAAATCCATTTTTGAGGTGATCGAAATTGCTTGTTGAAACGAATTTTTTCAGATTTATTGTTGCTAACCTACTCAACTCTGATTTCAAATTGGCATTGTATTTCTTCAACAAACCGTGTTCTAATAAAAAAGGCTCGATCTAAACAAATACGGCAGTTTCGACATTCTGAAACAATTTAGGAAGATATAAAAACCATAGTGTGTACATGCGTTTCCTCAGAAACTTCTGATATCTTTTCCAGTTCGTTAATTTTTCTATCAGCACACAATGCTTCATGTTTTTTTCTATTTTAAAATAAAATATCCTTTTTCTCCATTTTTTCTATCGTAAAATACAAAAATATCTTCTGCTGTGAATTTGACTACTGCGCATCTATTTGCAAATTGGTGAAGTATATCAATTTTTCAGACCCAAGTCTGTTCATCAAAAAACACAACTCGTTTTTTTGCAAAAATAGACCGCAAGAAAAATTCTTCTTTATAACACAAAATAGATTTAAATCTCCTGGTCCAGTTTTATCAGCATCTCAAAGGTTGTCATTGTCTAAATACCATGTGTTAGGTTTTGACTTCATTTGCCTGACCTTTAGCGGTTTTGTTTTGGGGAATCAGTGGAAACGCTTCTGGATTCCCCTGTTGAGTCCATTCCTTCGACGACATAATAGCATCTTTAAAATATAGGAAACTGAGGTGGTGATACGCGTATATATAATTGTAAACAATCAGACTGATGTTTCGGACTTTTTAACTGTTTCCCTATGTAAGGTGTTGAAGGAATTTTTGAATTGAAGTTCCACTAAAATTTCCTTTTTGCATGAATTTACACAGTGAAGTTTGCTTACCAAACTTGTTTTGGTAGCTGTCAAAACGTTTGTCTCTAAAAAAACAAATTTGGAAATGATGTCACGAGTTTGTATTTCGTATTTTCGTTTTAAAAGTTTCTCAGTGTTCGTTTTCAGATGCCCTTGCAGACCGTAACTTTTTATACCAGCTGTTTAAACTACATTTGAAAGTCAAATGACTAACTTTTTCACCAAAGATTGAAACTAGGATCCCGTGTCTTTATCCATTGGGGCTTGTAAAAAAGATCATCTTTTGCTGTTACTTTTACTCCAGGGCACCTATTAGCCAATTCGTGAAGTATGTTATTTCTTTAAGCCTCAGTCCGTTCTATCATAAATTCAACTTTTGTTTTGCCAAACTAGAGTGCAATGCAAACTCTCTCTGAGAACTCCAAATTGTTTTTAAATTTCCATTTACTGTTTTATGGGCAACAGCCCGTTTGCAATCGTCTAAGTATCATGTGTTGAGATTTGACTTTATTTGATTGACGAGCCTAGTTGTTTTGCGAAAAGAGTTGAGACGCTCCTGGGTTTCGCTGTTGCCTCCTCTCCTACGAAGATACAACAGCATCTCCATATTATAGGAAACGTTGTCAACTATACTTGTATGTATAAATGTAAACAATCGGTCTGAGGTTGCATATTTGTTTAAGCATTGTTTCCCTTTGTAACGAGTTGAAGGAGTTATTGAAGTCTCGTTTTTAGAAAAATATCATAATGAATACTGCCCTACTTACTGTGCCAGTGCAATGGTCAACTAATTTCAAAAATGTAAAATCTAAAACAAGATGTTTTAGAAAATGTCAAAATCTGAGTCAATTACTGTACTCGACACACAATTGGCGTTTGAAAGCTGGATCCCCAACGAGATCCTCAGAAAGGCGCAGGCGCAGAGTTCTTTGTTTACATCGCAGAACATTTTACAAAAATCTGTTTCAAATTATGCGTCGAAATTTACACTAAGCGCATGTGGTTTAAGAGAATAAAATTGTTGAAAAACAATGTCATTCTTACAAACCACGTGAAATTATTGTAATAATCAACTCGTACTCTATATACAAAAAAACATTTTCTACTAAGTGTTCAGATTTAAAATACTTTTTCAATAGAAGTCACATGACAGTCATTGGTTAGCGCTGGTCACCATATGGCTCAGGCACACGAGAATGAATCGGACGAGCAGAGGAATGTCATTTTAAGTATAAAACCGAAAGGATAACTGCATGTTGGCTCAAAAAAGAAAAAAAAGATTTTCTGAGCCTGAAAGTCACGACAAAAAGTATGAAAACATGCAAACATAAGGAAGACTGTCCTATTGACCGTGTTACTGCAACGGTCAACTCAATTCAGAAAGATACAAAGCTAAAAATAGAAATTGTTGTCAAATTTTGTTGTCAAATACAGAACCCAACAAAAACAAGTTGTTTCAAACTTGTATAGTTAGGACAACCTTTGTTTTAAAAAGACGCCGGCTCTAAGTTCCCTGTTTTCATCGCAGATCGTTTTTAAAGGTTTTGGAGAAAAATTTTGCTGGAGCACCTATCATCTCTTTGCGCCTCAAAAACAATAGATTGTTGGCTTCTGCAGCTGCTGTGCCCAGGTTGGCAATGAATCCACCGTCACAGCGAGCAGAAACAGGCAAATCCACTACTGTAAAAACTCACAAAAAGCTGCTGACCCGTTTTACATGGTTCGAGTTTAAGCCCTTCGAACGTCTTTTGGTCTGTTCTGAAGATATTTAAGCTCGCTTCTACTAAGGAGGGCATGCAAATTGAATCCAATGGTTGCTTAAACGAATGATGGAAATTAGAGTGGCGAGTGGGTCTCCCTGAGCTCCTGGGATACAAACGACCGTGCAAGCCGTCTAACTCTACAATTTTACCTTATCCGAATTTGCGACGTTCACAGAGCCAGGATCCTGGCCCCTACTAACATTTACAGTTTATAACTCAACATATTCAAATTTAGGTTTCTGCAGGGTGATACCATTAACCAATGGGAAGCAAACTTTTCTTCGCAGCCGTTAAAACGTTTTGTCCAAAAAAACAAAATTTGAAAATGATGTCACGAGCGGGTTGTTTGTTAATCTAATTCGACATTTTCTGGGGTTCGGAATTAGGAGGCCAATTGGATTGTGTCTTCTTATAAGCCAATTTAAGCCGACAGCTGACTCGAATTTGTTTAGCGTGGCTCGACAGCTGTCTAAGTCACGTTTGAAAATCAAAAAAGAATTTCATCGCAGAAGAAGTGAACCATAGTTTTGTTAGCGCCCCCCGCTGAAGCTCCAAATGCGAGTAGAGCAATTATATGTTTAGCTGAGACACCAGGTCTACACATTGAGCTGATCAAGACTGCTTTGAAAAACACTTTTTGGCAAGATTTACTGTTGTTACACTATTCAACCGTGATTTAAAAATCGCATCGTTTTGCAATAAACCTTTTTCCAAGAATCAAGGATTTTATCTAAGAAAATTTAGATACTGAAGCAAATTTGGAGGATGAAAAACCATAGTGGGCAACTGGTATATGTAGAATTCTGATTTATCTTCCAAATCTTTAAATCCTGCCGTCAGCAGAGAATGCTTCATGATGTTATTTTCTATTGGGCTCCTAAAAACTCTTAGTATTGCTTTTTAGGGATCTGCCAGGTTGCTATTGTCTTCTCAGCACATCTTGAATTTTGATTTCATTTGATTAGCGAGTACTTCTTTTGTTTTGGCGAAAAAGTGGAAACACGGCAGTGTTAGGAGTATGGTTGCGCCAGCAAGTTTCTGAAAAATGGGCTTCCACTTGTGAATCTTTGTGAGTTCTGCAACCAATTTGGCTACTGACGCAATACGGGTTAAGTCTGTCAATGACATTTCAGCCCGCACATTAAGTGAAAACTAGACGTAATGCCTGTCCAAAAGCACTTGTGCAAAGACCGCCTTGATCTAGAACCAGGGAAATCAGTTTTTCTCAAGAGCAAAATTTCACAGTTTCAGGCACTTTTTTGTTTGCAATCAGGCTCACTCGTTTCGTAGAATTTCTCAAGAAACCAAAAAGAAATCATTTTAGCACGTTGTTCAATATCAATGATCTCGTTCTCGGCTTTTTGTTTCCTGCAAAAAATGCTGGAGGGGGTGACGTTGCCAGCTTAAATACTGTGATTTTTGACTGAGCTCAAGCTAGCGTTTTGCGACTATTTTTAGATTGACTTGAGAAACACATAGTTCATGCGAAGAACAGAATTCAATCCGGAGTGGTACTTGGTTCAACTATAGTCTTCAAAAATGCTCCACAAATGTCCGTGATACAATTGGCAATTTCAAGAAGTTCGTCTTCAGAAACGCGCTTAAGGAGACGCGCTTTGAAAAAATTATCAACTTAGCAAGGCTATCTGAGTGACTGCGGACTGGCTGAAAAGATTTCCATTTTTGCATTGTGGACCTTTAGATCATTCACAGTTTTCACAATAGTTTCGAGTTTCATCAGTGCATATTATATTATACCAGAGCTTACAACAATCAGATTGTATCATGTTCAAGTGTACTGTCTTGAATGTTTTGATCAGTTCCGTCTGTTGAATAACTTATTTATTAAGTTTTGAAAGCATTATATAATTATGAAAAAGGAAGTTTGCCTGAGCAGAAATGAAACTTCAAAAAAAATTATGGGCTAACAAAAAAGGAGGCAAACACAAAACATTAATAGAATTCGATGAAGAGGAATGAGCTGTTCAGAAACAAACTGAAAGTCAATTGTCCTAAAATCTCACTAAAAATCGAATTCTTGTAGGTCAGAGCGCTAAATTCGACCCAACTGAACAGTGACGTCGAAATATATCATATCTCTTTAATAGTTTTATTACAACAATCAAACTGTAGGATATTGAAGGACGAAATAATAAATTTTATTAACGTTGGTTCAGAATATCGAAAGTGATGTCATTGACTGCTGTTTAAAACTTTTGCATACAATACTAGTTTATTAACTTTCCCTAGCAATTACCCGAGTTCACTAGGGATTAATTGAATGTATTATCTTACAGGAATTTCTAATAAGCATATTTTCTCATATAAGCATTTTCAGATAAGCTTATTTTCTTTCAGATAAACTTTTTGTCCTAAAGAACTTTCGTCTTAAGCCAGATGAATAAACAAATCGAAAAAAAGGCACAAGACTTGCTATACACCATATTGAAAGTCAGCATCCAAATTATGGACAAACTAAATCAAGGCAAACCCCAGACGAACTACAACGGTTATCTTGTAAGATCTTGCAAGATTCTTGCAAATAACGTTTATCTTGCAAGATCTTGCAAGACTCTTGCAAACAACGTTTATCTTGCAAGATGCAAGATCCGGACGTTTATCTTGCAAGAATCTTGCAAGATCTTGCAAGATAACCGTCACAAAAAATTAGTAGTTTTAAACTTGAAAACAATCAGAAACGTTGATTTAACGTTTTGTGTAGCGATAAAACAACGTTTTTACTGATTGAATATGTACATGGCGAAAAAAGTCTTTTCACTGATTCCAGTCACATTTAATCATAAATAGTGTTCAAATACCATGAAAAATAATCGAAAACAGTGCGCTGAGTTAGACCATACACGTCGTAAGGGAGGCAGCAAATTTGATAATATGTTTTGCATAGCGATAAAATAAGGTTTTTGGTTGATTAAATGTGTACATGACGAAAATCGTAAATTGGCAATTTGGTAAGCCTTCCGATCCATTTAAAAAGCGTTCTATAGCCGAACAGCACTCCTACTGAGGATAACCCACAGTTAAACTTTAAAAAATTTGAGTCAAAAAATTTTTTGCCTCAAACCAATTTTTCTCTCGGGCCTAAACAGAAAGTTTCATATGTACTTTACCGGCGATAACGTATTTGAAAGACCTGTTTCAAAAGAAATTATTCAATAGTTGTTTTTTTACTTATATTGCCTACACCAAGTGTGACTAGTGTATTGGGCACGAATACATGTAGCAATATAGCCTCCAGGGACTTCCAGTTTGGTGTTTATGATGTTTTGTACGATTTTTTTTCTTGATATGAGACTTTTCACTCACTCCTGTCACATTGAATTACAAATGGTGTTTGAATACCATGAAAATTAATTGACAGTAGTGCGATGAACTGGACCACACTTGTATGGGAGGCAGAAAAGCCGATATTACTTTTTGCATAGCGATAAAATAACGTTTTTTGTTGATTTAATGTGTACATGGCGAAAATCGTAAAGTGTCAATTTGGTAAGCCTTCCGATCCATTTAAAAAGCGTTCTATAGCAGAACAGCGCTCCTACTGAGGGTAACCCACAGTTAAACTTTAAAAAATTGAGTCAAAAAATTTTTTGCCTTAAACCAATTTTTCTCTCGGGCCTAAACAGAAAGTTTCATATGTACTTTACCGGCGATAACGTATTTGAAAGACCGGTTTCAAAAAAAATTATTCAATAGTTGTTTTTTTATTTATATAGCCTACACCAAGTGTGACTAGTGTATTGGGCGCGGAAACATGGAGCAATATAGCCTCCAGGGACTTCCAGTTTGGTGTTTATGATGTTTTGTACGATTTTTTTTTCTTGATATGAGACTTTTCACTCACTCCTGTCACATTGAATCACAAATAGTGTTTGAATACCATGAAAATTAATTGACAGTAGTGCGATGAATTGGACCACACTTGTATGGGAGGCAGAAAAGCCGATATTACTTTTTGCATAGCGATAAAATAACGTTTTTTGTTGATTTAATGTGTACATGGCGAAAATCGTAAAATGTCAATTTGGTAAGCCTTCCGATCCATTTAAAAAGCGTTCTATAGCAGAACAGCACTCCTACTGAGGGTAACCCACACTTAAATTTTAAAAAAATGAGTCAAAAAATTTTTTGCCTTAAACCAATTTTTCTCTCGGGCCTAAACAGAGAGTTTCGTATGAACTTTACCGGCGATAACGTATTTGAAAGACCGGTTTCAAAAAAAATTATTCAATAGTTGTTTTTTTTTACTTATATTGCCTACATCAAGTGTGACTAGTGTATTGGGCACGAAAACATGTAGCAATATAGCCTCCAGGGACTTCCAGTTTGGTGTTTATGATGTTTTGTACGATTTTTTTTTCTTGATATGAGACTTTTCACTCACTCCTGTCACATTGAATAACAAATAGTGTTTAAATACCATGAAAATTAATTAACAGTAGTGCGATGAAATGGACCACACTTCTATGGGAGGCAGAAAAGCCGATATTACTTTTTGCATAGCGATAAAATGACGTTTTTTGTTGATTTAATGTGTACATGGCGAAAATCGTAAAATGTCAATTTGGTAAGCCTTCCGATCCATTTAAAAAGCGTTCTATAGCAGAACAGCGCTCCTACTGAGGGTAACCCACACTTAAATTTTAAAAAAATTGAGTCAAAAAATTTTTTGCCTTATACCAATTTTTCTCTCGGGCCTAAACAAAAAGTTTCATATGTACTTTACCGGCGATAACGTATTTGAAAGACCGGTTTCAAAAAAAATTATTCAATAGTTGTTTTTTTTACTTATATTGACTACACCAAGTGTGACTAGTGTATTGGGCACGAATACATGTAGCAATATAGCCTCCAGGGACTTCCAGTTTGGTGTTTATGATGTTTTGTACGATTTTTTTTCTTGATATGAGACTTTTCACTCACTCCTGTCACATTGAATAACAAATAGTGTTTAAATACCATGAAAATTAATTAACAGTAGTGCGATGAAATGGACCACACTTGTATGGGAGGCAGAAAAGCCGATATTACTTTTTGCATAGCGATAAAATAACGTTTTTTGTTGATTTAATGTGTACATGGCGAAAATCGTAAAGTGTCAATTTGGTAAGCCTTCCGATCCATTTAAAAAGCGTTCTATAGCAGAACAGCGCTCCTACTGAGGGTAACCCACAGTTAAACTTTAAAAAATTGAGTCAAAAAATTTTTTGCCTTAAACCAATTTTTCTCTCGGGCCTAAACAGAAAGTTTCATATGTACTTTACCGGCGATAACGTATTTGAAAGACCGGTTTCAAAAAAAATTATTCAATAGTTGTTTTTTTTACTTATATTGACTACACCAAGTGTGACTAGTGTATTGGGCACGAATACATGTAGCAATATAGCCTCCAGGGACTTCCAGTTTGGTGTTTATGATGTTTTGTACGATTTTTTTTCTTGATATGAGACTTTTCACTCACTCCTGTCACATTGAATAACAAATAGTGTTTAAATACCATGAAAATTAATTAACAGTAGTGCGATGAAATGGACCACACTTGTATGGGAGGCAGAAAAGCCGATATTACTTTTTGCATAGCGATAAAATAACGTTTTTTGTTGATTTAATGTGTACATGGCGAAAATCGTAAAGTGTCAATTTGGTAAGCCTTCCGATCCATTTAAAAAGCGTTCTATAGCAGAACAGCGCTCCTACTGAGGGTAACCCACAGTTAAACTTTAAAAAATTGAGTCAAAAAATTTTTTGCCTTAAACCAATTTTTCTCTCGGGCCTAAACAGAAAGTTTCATATGTACTTTACCGGCGATAACGTATTTGAAAGACCGGTTTCAAAAAAAATTATTCAATAGTTGTTTTTTTTATTTATATTGCCTACACCAAGTGTGACTAGTGTATTGGGCGCGGAAACATGGAGCAATATAGCCTCCAGGGACTTCCAGTTTGGTGTTTATGATGTTTTGTACGATTTTTTTTTCTTGATATGAGACTTTTCACTCACTCCTGTCACATTGAATCACAAATAGTGTTTGAATACCATGAAAATTAATTGACAGTAGTGCGATGAATTGGACCACACTTGTATGGGAGGCAGAAAAGCCGATATTACTTTTTGCATAGCGATAAAATAACGTTTTTTGTTGATTTAATGTGTACATGGCGAAAATCGTAAAATGTCAATTTGGTAAGCCTTCCGATCCATTTAAAAAGCGTTCTATAGCAGAACAGCACTCCTACTGAGGGTAACCCACACTTAAATTTTAAAAAAATGAGTCAAAAAATTTTTTGCCTCAAACCAATTTTTCTCTCGGGCCTAAACAGAGAGTTTCGTATGAACTTTACCGGCGATAACGTATTTGAAAGACCGGTTTCAAAAAAAATTATTCAATAGTTGTTTTTTTTACTTATATTGCCTACATCAAGTGTGACTAGTGTATTGGGCACGAAAACATGTAGCAATATAGCCTCCAGGGACTTCCAGTTTGGTGTTTATGATGTTTTGTACGATTTTTTTTTCTTGATATGAGACTTTTCACTCACTCCTGTCACATTGAATAACAAATAGTGTTTAAATACCATGAAAATTAATTAACAGTAGTGCGATGAAATGGACCACACTTCTTTGGGAGGCAGAAAAGCCGATATTACTTTTTGCATAGCGATAAAATGACGTTTTTTGTTGATTTAATGTGTACATGGCGAAAATCGTAAAATGTCAATTTGGTAAGCCTTCCGATCCATTTAAAAAGCGTTCTATAGCAGAAGAGCACTCCTACTGAGGGTAACCCACACTTAAATTTTAAAAAATTGAGTCAAAAAATTTTTTGCCTTATACCAATTTTTCTCTCGGGCCTAAACAAAAAGTTTCATATGTACTTTACCGGCGATAACGTATTTGAAAGACCGGTTTCAAAAAAAATTATTCAATAGTTGTTTTTTTTACTTATATTGACTACACCAAGTGTGACTAGTGTATTTGGCACGCAAACATGTAGCAATATAGCCTCCAGGGACTTCCAGTTTGGTGTTTATGATGTTTTGTACCATTTTTTTTCCTGAAATGAGACTTTTCACTCACTCCTGTCACATTGAATTACAAATAGTGTATAAATACCATGAAAATTAATTAACAGTAGTGCGATGAATTGGACCACACTTGTATGGGAGGCAGAAAAGCTGATATTACTTTTTGCATAGCGATAAAATAACGTTTTTTGTTGATTTAATGTGTACATGGCGAAAATCGTAAAATGTCAATTTGGTAAGCCTTCCGATCCATTTAAAAAGCGTTCTATAGCAGAACAGCACTCCTACTGAGGGTAACCCACAGTTGAACTTTAAAAAATTGAGTCAAAAAATTTTTTGCCTTAAACCAATTTTTCTCTCGGGCCTAAACAGAAAGTTTCATATGTACTTTACCGGCGATAACGTATTTGAAAGACCGGTTTAAAAAAATTATTCAATAGTTGTTTTTTTACTTATATTGCCTACACCAAGTGTGACTAGTGTATTGGGCACGAAAACATGTAGCAATATAGCCTCCAGGGACTTCCAGTTTGGTGTTTATGATGTTTTGTACCATTTTTTTTCCTGAAATGAGACTTTTCACTCACTCCTGTCACATTGAATTACAAATAGTGTATAAATACCATGAAAATTAATTAACAGTAGTGCGATGAATCGGACAACACTTGTATGGGAGGCAGAAAAGCTGATATTACTTTTTGCATAGCGATAAAATAACGTTTTTTGTTGATTTAATGTGTACATGGCGAAAATCGTAAAATGTCAATTTGGTAAGCCTTCCGATCCATTTAAAAAGCGTTCTATAGCAGAACAGCACTCCTACTGAGGGTAACCCACAGTTGAACTTTAAAAATTTGAGTCAAAAAATTTTTTGCCTTAAACCAATTTTTCTCTCGGGCCTAAACAGAAAGTTTCATATGTACTTTACCGGCGATAACGTATTTGAAAGACCGGTTTCAAAAAAAATTATTCAATAGTTGTTTTTTTTACTTATATTGCCTACACCAAGTGTGACTAGTGTATTCGGCACGAAAACAAGTAGCAATATAGCCTCCAGGGACTTCCAGTTCGGTGTTTATGATGTTTTGTACCACTTTTTTTCCTGAAATAAGACTTTTCACTCACTCCTGTCACATTGAATTACAAATAGTGTATAAATACCATGAAAATTAATTAACAAAAGTGCGATGAATTGGACCACACTTGTATGGGAGGCAGAAAAGCTGATATTACTTTTTGCATAGCGATAAAATAACGTTTTTTGTTGATTTAATGTGTACATGGCGAAAATCGTAAAATGTCAATTTGGTAAGCCTTCTGATCCATTTAAAAAGCGTTCTATAGCAGAACAGCACTCCCACTGAGGGTAACCCACAGTTAAATTTTAAAAATTTGAGTCAAAAAATTTTTTACCTTAAACCAATTTTTCTCTCGGGCCTAAACAGAAAGTTTCATATGTACTTTACCGGCGATAACTTATTTGAAAGACCGGTTTCAAAAAAATTATTCAATAGTAGTTTTTTTGACTTATATTGCCTACACCAAGTATGACTAGTGTATTGGGCACAAAAAGATGTAGTAATAGAGCCTCCAGGGACTTCCAGTTTGGTGTTTATGATGTTTTGTACGATTTTTTTTTCTGTATATGAGACTTTTCACTCACTCCTGTCACATTGAATTACAAATAGTGTTTAAATACCATGAAAATTAATTAACAAAAGTGCGATGAATTGGACCACACTTGTATGGGAGGCAGAAAAGCTGATATTACTTTTTGCATAGCGATAAAATAACGTTTTTTGTTGATTTATTTTGTACATGGCGAAAATCGTAAAATGTCAATTTGGCAAGCCTTCCAATCCATTTAAAAAGCGTTCTATAGCAGAACAGCACTCCTACTGAGGATAACCCACAGTTAAGTTTTAAAAATTTAAGTCAAAAAATTTTTTGCCTTAAACCAATTTTTCTCTCGGGCCTAAACAGAAAGTTGCATATGTACTTTACCGGCGATAACGTACTTGAAAGACCGGTTTCAAAAAAAATTATTCAATATTTGTTTTTTTACTTATATTGCCTACACTAAGTGTGACTAGTGTACTGGGCACGAAAACATGTAGCAATATAGCCTCCAGGGACTTCCAGTTTGGTGTTTATGATGTTTTGTTCCATTTTTTTCCTGAAATGAGACTTTTCACTCACTCCTGTCACATTGAATTACAAATAGTGTTTAAATACCATGAAAATTAATTAACAGTAGTGCGATGAATTGGATCACACTTGTATGGGAGGCAGAAAAGCTGATATTACTTTTTGCATAGCGATAAAACAACGTTTTTTGGTGATTTAATGTGTACATGGCGAAAATCGTAAAATGTCGATTTGGTAAGCCTTCCGATCCATTTAAAAAGCGTTCTATAGCAGAACAGCACTCCTACTGAGGGTAACCCACAGTTAAACATTAAAAATTTGAGTCAAAATTTTTTTTGCCTTAAACCAATTTTTCTCTCGTGCCTAAACAGAAAGTTTCATATGTACTTTACCGGCGATAACGTATTTGAAAGACCGGTTTCGAAAAAATTTATTCAATAGTTGTTTTTTTACTTATATTGCCTACACCAAGTGTGACTAGTGTATTGGGCATGAAAACATGTAGCAATATAGCCTCCAGGGACTTCCAGTTTGGTGTTTATGATGTTTTATACCAATTTTTTTCCTGAAATGAGACTTTTCACTCACTCCTGTCACATTGAATTACAAATAGTGTTTAAATACCATGAAAATTAATTAACAGTAGTGCGATGAATTGAACCACACTTGTTTGGGAGGCAGAAAAGCTGATGTTACTTTTTGCATAGCGATAAAATAACGTTTTTTGTTGATTTAATGTGTACATGGCGAAAATCGTAAAATGTCAATTTGGTAAGCCTTCGGATCCATTTAAAAAGCGTTCTATAGCAGAACAGCACTCCTACTGAGGGTAACCCACAGTTAAATCTTAAAAATTTGAGTCAAAAAATTTTTTGCCTTAAACCAATTTTTCTCTCGGGCCTAAACAGAAAGTTTCATATGTACTTTACCGGCGATAACGTATTTGAAAGACCGGTTTCGAAAAAAATTAATCAATAGTTGTTTTTTTACTTATATTGCCTATACCAAGTGTGACTAGTGTATTGGGTACGAAAACATGTAGCAATATAGCCTCCAGGGACTTCCAGTTTGGTGTTTATGATGTTTTGTACCATTTTTTTTCCTGAAATGAGACTTTTCACTCACTCCTGTCACATTGAATTACAAATAGTGTTTAAATACCATGAAAATTAATTAACAGTAGTGCGATGAATTGGATCACACTTGTATGGGAGGCAGAAAAGCTGATATTACTTTTTGCATAGCGATAAAACAACGTTTTTTGGTGATTTAATGTCTACATGGCGAAAATCGTAAAATGTCGATTTGTAAGCCTTCCGATCCATTTAAAAAGCGTTCTATAGCAGAACAGCACTCCTACTGAGGGTAACCCACAGTTAAACATTAAAAATTTGAGTCAAAATTTTTTTTGCCTTAAACCAATTTTTCTCTCGGGCCTAAACAGAAAGTTTCATATGTACTTTACCGGCGATAACGTATTTGAAAGACCGGTTTCGAAAAAAATTATTCAATAGTTGTTATTTTACTTATATTGCCTACACCAAGTGTGACTAGTGTATCGGGCATGAAAACATGTAGCAATATAGCCTCCAGGGACTTCCAGTTTGGTGTTTATGATGTTTTATACCAATTTTTTTCCTGAAATGAGACTTTTCACTCACTCCTGTCACATTGAATTACAAATAGTGTTTAAATACCATGAAAATTAATTAACAGTAGTGCGATGAATTGGACCACACTTGTTTGGGAGGCAGAAAAGCTGATATTACTTTTTGCATAGCGATAAAATAACGTTTTTTGTTGATTTAATGTGTACATGGCGAAAATCGTAAAATGTCAATTTGGTAAGCCTTCGGATCCATTTAAAAAGCGTTCTATAGCAGAACAGCACTCCTACTGAGGGTAACCCACAGTTAAATCTTAAAAATTTGAGTCAAAAAATTTTTTGCCTTAAACCAATTTTTCTCTCGGGCCTAAACAGAAAGTTTCATATGTACTTTACCGGCGATAACGTATTTGAAAGACCGGTTTCGAAAAAAATTATTCAATAGTTGTTTTTTTACTTATATTGCCTACACCAAGTGTGACTAGTGTATTGGGTACGAAAACATGTAGCAATATAGCCTCCAGGGACTTCCAGTTTGGTGTTTATGATGTTTTGTACCATTTTTTTTCTTGATATGAGACTTTTCACTAACTCCTGTCACATTGAATTACAAATAGTGTTTAAATACCATGAAAATTAATTAACAGTAGTGCGATGAATTGGACCACACTTGTATGGGAGGCAGAAAAGCTGATATTACTTTTTGCATAGCGATAAAATAACGTTTTTTGTTGATTTAATATGCACATGGCGAAAATCGTAAAATGTCAAATTGGTAAGCCTTCCGATCCATTTTAAAAGCGTTCTATAGCAGAACAGCACTCCTACTGAGAATAACCCACAGTTAAACTTTAAAAATATGAGTCAAAAAATTTTTTGCCTTAAACCAATTTTTCTCTCGGGCCTAAACAGAAAGTTTCATATGTATTTTACCGGCGATAACGTATTTGAAAGACCGGTTTCGAAAAAAATTATTCAATAGTTGTTTTTTTTAAATTATTTTGCCTAAACCAAGTGTGACTAGTGTATTGGGCACGAAAACATGTAGCAATATAGCCTCCAGGGACTTCCAGTTTGGTGCTTATGATGTTTTGTACCATTTTTTTTCCTGAAATGAGACTTTTCACTCACTCCTGTCACATTGAATTACAAATAGTGTTTAAATACCAAGAAAATTAATTAACAGTAGTGCGATGAATTGGACCACACTTGTATGGGAGGCAGAAAAGCTGATATTACTTTTTGCATAGCGATAAAATAACGTTTTTTGTTGATTTAATGTGTACATGGCGAAAATCGTAAAATGTCAATTTGGTAAGCCTTCCGATCCATTTAAAAACCGTTCTATAGCAGAACAGCACTCCTACTGAAGATAACCCACAGTTAAACTTTAAAAATTTGGGTCAAAAAATTTTTTGCTTTAAACCAATTTTTCTCTCGGGCCTAAACAGAAAGTTTCATTTGTACTTTACCGGCGATAACGTATTTGAAAGACCGGTTTCAAAAAAAAATATTCAATAGTTGTTTTTTTGACTTATATTGCCTACACCAAGTGTGACTAGTGTATTGGGCACGAAAACATGTAGCAATATAGCCTCCAGGGACTTCCAGTTTGGTGTTTATGACGTTTTGTACCATTTTTTTTCCTGAAATGAGACTTTTCACTCACTCCTGTCACATTGAATTACAAATAGTGTTTAAATACCATGAAAATTAATTAACAGTAGTGCGATGAATTGGACCACACTTGTATGGGAGGCAGAAAAGCTGATATTACTTTTTGCATAGCGATAAAATAACGTTTTTTGTTGATTTAATGTGTACATGGCGAAAATCGTAAAATGTCAATTTGGTGAGCCTTCCGATCCATTTAAAAAGCGTTCTATAGCAGAACAGCACTCTTACTAAGGGTAACCCACAGTTAAACTTTAAAAATTTGAGTCAAAATATTTTTTGCCTTACACCAATTTTTCTCTCGGGCCTAAACAGAAAGTTTCATATGTACTTTACCGGCGATAACGTATTTGAAAGACCGGTTTCAAAAAAAAAATATTCAATAGTTGTTTTTTTACTGATATTGCCTACACCAAGTGTGACTAGTGTATTGGGCACAAAAAGAGGTAGTAATAGAGCCTCCAGGGACTTCCAGTTTGGTGTTTATGATGTTTTGTACGATTTTTTTTTGATATGAGACTTTTCACTCACTCCTGTCACATTGAATTACAAATAGTGTTTAAATAACATGAAAATTAATTAACAGTAGTGCGATGAATTGGACCACACTTGTATGGGAGGCAGAAAAGCCGATATTACTTTTTGCATAGCGATAAAATAACGTTTTTTTTAATTTAATGTGTACATGGCGAAAATCGTAAAATGTCAATTTGGTAAGCTTTCCGATCCATTTAAAAAGCGTTCTATAGCAGAACAGCACTCCGACTGAGGGTAACACACAGTTAAACTTCGAAAATTTGAGTCAAAATTTTTTTTTGCCTTAAACCAATTTTTCTCTCGGGCCTAAACAGAAAGTTTCATATGTACTTTACCGGCGATAACGTATTTGAAAGACCGGTTTCAAAAAAAAATATTCAATAGTTGTTTTTTTACTTATATTGCCTACACCAAGTGTGAGTAGTGTATTCGCCACAAAAACATGTAGCAATATAGCCTCCAGGGACTTCCAGTTTGGTGTTTATGATGTTTTGTACCATTTTTTTTCCTGAAATGAGACTTTTCACTCACTCCTGTCACATTGAATTACAAATAGTGTTTAAGTACCATTAAAATTAAATAACAGTAGCGCGATGAATTTGACCACACTTGTATGGGAGGCAGAAAAGCTGATATTACTTTTTGCATAGCGATAAAATAACGTTTTTTGTTGATTTAATGTGTACATGTCGAAAATCGTAAAATGTCAATTTGGTAAGCCTTCCGATCCATTTAAAAAACGTTCTACAGCAGAACAGCACTCCTACTGAGGGTAACCCACAGTTAAACTTTAAAAATTTGAGTCAAAAAATTTTTTGCCTTAAACCAATTTTTCTCTCGGGCCTAAACAGAAAGTTTCATATGCACTTTACCGGCGATAACGTATTTGAAAGACCGGTTTCAAAAAAAATTATTCAATAGTTGTGTTTTTTACTTATATTGCCTACACCAAGTGTGACTAGTGTATTGGCCACGAAAACATGTAGCAATATAGCTTCCAGGGACTTCCAGTTTGGTGTTTATGATGTTTTGTACCATTTTTTTTCTTGAAATGAGACTTTTCACTCACTCCTGTCACATTGAATTACAAATAATGTTTAAATACCATGAAAATTAATTAACAGTATTGCGATGAATTGGACCACACTTGTATGGGAGGCAGAAAAGCTGATATTACTTTTTGCATAGCGATAAAATAACGTTTTTTGTTGATTTAATGTGTACATGGCGAAAATCGTAAAATGTCAATTTGGTAAGCCTTCCGATCCATTTTAAAAACGTTCTATAGCAGAACAGCACTCCTACTGAGGGTAACACACAGTTAAACTTCAAAAATTCGAGTCAAAAATTTTTTTTGCCCCAAACCAATTTTTCTCTCGGGCCTAAACAAAAAGTTTCATATGTACTTTACCGGCGATAACGTATTTGAAAGACCGGTTTCAAAAAAAATTATTCAATAGTTGTTTTTTTACTTATATTGCCTACACCAAGTGTGACTAGTGTATTGGCCACGAAAACATGTAGCAATATAGCCTCCAGGGACTTCCAGTTTGGTGTTTATGATGTTTTGTACCATTTTTTTTCTTGAAATGAGACTTTTCACTCACTCCTGTCACATTGAATTACAAATAGTGTTTAAATAACATGAAAATTAATTAACAGTAGTGCGATGAATTGGACCACACTTGTATGGGAGGCAGAAAAGCTGATATTACTATTTGCATAGCGGTTTTTTGTTGATTTAATGTGTACATGGCGAAAATCGTAAAATGTCAATTTGGTAAGCCTTCCGATCCATTTAAAAAACGTTCTATAGCAGAACAGCACTCCCACTGAGGGTAACCCACAGTTAAACCTTAAAAATTTGAGTCAAAAAATTTTTTGCCTTAAACCAATTTTTCTCTCGGGCCTAAACAGAAAGTTTCATATGTACTTTACCGGCGATAACGTATTTGAAAAACCGGTTTCAAAAAAAATTATTCAATAGTTGTTTTTTTACTTATATTGCCTACACCACGTGTGACTAGTGTATTGGGCACGAAAACATGTAGCAATATAGCCTCCAGGGAATTCCAGTTTGGTGTTTATGATGTTTTGTACCATTTTTTTCCCTGAAATGACTTTTCACTCACTCCTGTCACATTGAATTACAAATAGTGTTTAAATACCATGAAAATTATTTAACAGTAGTGCGATGAATTGGACCACACTTGTATGGGGGGCAGAAAAGCTGATATTACTTTTTGCATAGCGATAAAATAACGTTTTTTGTTGATTTAATGTGTACATGGCGAAAATCGTAAAATGTCAATTTGGTAAGCCTTCCGATCCATTTAAAAAGCGTTCTATAGCAGAACAGCACTCCTACTGAGAGTAACCCAAAGTTAAACTTTAAAAAATTGAGTCAAAAAGTTTTTTGCCTGAAACCAATTTTTCTCTCGGGCCTAAACAGAAAGTTTCATATGTACTTTACCGGCGATAACGTATTTGAAAGACCGGGTTCAAAAAAAATATTCAATAGTTGTTTTTTTTTACTTATACTGCCTACACCAAGTGTGACTAGTGTATTGGGCACGAAAACATGTAATATAGCCTCCAGGGACTTCCAGTTTGGTGTTTATGATTTTTTTTACCATTTTTTTTCTTGAAATGAGACTTTTCACTCCCTCCTGTCACATTGAATTACAAATAGTGTTTAAATACAATGAAAATCAATTAACAGTAGTGCGATGAATTGGACCACACTTGTATAGGAGGCAGAAACGTTGATATTACTTTTTGCATAGCGATAAAATAACGTTTTTTGTTGATTTAATGTCTACATGACGAAAATCGTAAAATGTCAATTTGGTAAGCCTTCCGATCCATTTAAAAAGCGTTCTATAGCAGAACAGCACTGCTACTGAGGGTAACCCACAGTTAAACTTCAAAAATTTGAGTCAAAAAATTTTTTGCCTGAAACCAATTTTTCTCTCGGGCCTAAACAGAAAGTTTCATATATACTTTACCGGCGATAACGTATTTGAAAGACCGGTTTCAAAAAAAAATATTCAATAGTTGTTTTTTTTACTTATATTGCCTACACCAAGTGTGACTAGTGTTTTGGGCACGAAAACATGTAGTAATATAGCCTCCAGGGACTTCCAGTTTGGTATTTATGATGTTTTGTACCATTTTTTTTCTTGAAATGAGACTTTTCACTCCCTCCTGTCACATTGAATTACAAATAGTGTTTAAATACAAAGAAAATCAATTAACAGTAGTGCGATAAATTGGACCACACTTGTATGGGAGGCAGAAACGCTGATATTACTTTTTGCATAGCGATAAAATAACGTTTTTTGTTGATTTAATGTGTACATGACGAAAATCGTAAAATGTCAATTTGGTAAGCCTTCCGATCCATTTAAAAAGCGTTCTATAGCAGAACAGCACTGCTACTGAGGGTAACCCACAGTTAAACTTCAAAAATTTGAGTCAAAAAATTTTGTGCCTGAAGCCAATTTTTCTCTCGGGCCTAAACAGAAAGTTTCATATGTACTTTACCGGCGATAACGTATTTGAAAGATCGGTTTCAAAAAAAATTATTCAATAGTTGTTTTTTTGACGTATATTGCCTACACCAAGTGTGACTAGTGTATTGGGCACGAAAACATGTAGCAATATAGCCTCCAGGGACTTCCAGTTTGGTATTTATAATGTTTTGTTCGATTTTTTTTCCTGAAATGAGACTTTTCACTCACTCCTGTCACATTGAATTACAAATAGTGTTTAAATACCATGAAAAATAATTGACAGTAGTGCGATGAATTGAACCACACTTGTATGGGAGGCAGAAAAGCTGATATTACTTTTTGCATAGCGATAAAATAACGTTTTTTGTTGATTTGATGTTTACATGGCGAAAATCGTAAAATGTCAATTTGGTAAGCCTTCCGATCCATTTAAAAAGCGTTCTATAGCAGAACAGCACTCCTACTGAGGGTAACCCACAGTTAAACTTTAAAAATTTGAGTCAAAAAATTTTTTGCCTTAAACCAATTTTTCTCTCGGGCCTAAACAGAAAGTTTCATATGTACTTTACCGGCGATAACGTATTTGAAAGACCGGTTTCAAAAAAAATAAATCAATAGTTGTTTTTTTACTTATATTGCCTACACCAAGTGTGACTAGTGTATTGGGCACGAAAACATGTAGCAATATAGCCACCAGGGACTTCCAGTTTGGTGTTTATGATGTTTTGTACCATTTTTTTTTCCTGAAATGAGACTTTTCACTCACTCCTGTCACATTGAATTACAAATAGTGTTTAAATACCATGAAAATTAATTAACAGTAGTGCGATGAATTGGACCACACTTGTATGGGAGGCAGAAAAGCTGACATTACTTTTTGCATAGCGATAAATACCGTTTTTTGTTGATTTAATGTGTACATGGCGAAAATCGTAAAATGTCAATTTGGTAAGCCTTCCGATCCATTTAAAAAGCGTTCTATAGCAGAACAGCACTCCAACTGAGGGTAACCCACAATTAAACTTCAAAAATTTGAGTCAAAAAATTTTTTGCCTGAAGCCAATTTTTCTCTCGGGCCTAAACAGAAAGTTTCATATGTACTTTACCGGCGATAACGTATTTGAAAGACCGGTTTCAAAAAAAAATATTCAATAGTTGTTTTTTTGACTTATATTGCCTACACCAAGTGTGACTAGTGTATTGGGCACGAAAACATGTAGCAATATAGCCTCCAGGGACTTCCAGTTTGGTGTTTATGATGTTTTGTTCGATTTTTTTTTCCTGAAATGAGACTTTTCACTCACTCCTGTCACATTGAATTACAAATAGTGTTTAAATACCATGAAAATTAATTGACAGTAGTGCGATGAATTGAACCACACTTGTATGGGAGGCAGAAAAGCTGATATTACTTTTTGCATAGCGATAAAATAACGTTTTTTGTTGACTTAATGTTCACATGGCGAAAATCGTAAAATGTCAATTTGGTAAGCCTTCCGATCCATTCAAAAAGCGTTCTATAGCAGAACAGCACTCCTACTGAGGGTAACCCACAGTTAAACTTTAAAAAATTGAGTCAAAAAGTTTTTTGCCCTAAACCAATTTTTCTCTCGGGCCTAAACAGAAAGTTTCATATGTACTTTACCGGCGATAACGTATTTGAAAGACCGGTTTCAAAAAAAATAAATCCATAGTTGTTTTTTTACTTATATTGCCTACACCAAGTGTGACTAATGTATTGGGCACGAAAACTTGTAGCAATATAGCCTCCAGGGACTTCCAGTTTGGTGTTTATGATGTCTTGTACCATTTTTTTTCCTGAAATGAGACTTTTCACTCACTCCTGTCACATTGAATTACAAATAGTGTTTAAATACCATGAAAATTAATTAACAGTAGTGCGATGAAATGGACCACACTTGTATGGGAGGCAGAAAAGCTGATATTACTTTTTGCATAGCGATAAAATAACGTTTTTTGTTGATTTAATGTGTACATGGCGAAAATCGTAAAATGACAATTTGGTAAGCCTTCCGATCCATTTAAAAAGCGTTCTATAGCAGAACAGCACTCCAACTGAGGGTAACCCACAGTTAAACTTTAAAAAATTGAGTCAAAAATTTTTTTGCCTTAAACCAATTTTTCTCTCGGGCCTAAACAGAAAGTTTCATATGTACTTTACCGGCGATAACGTGTTTGAAAGACCGGTTTCAAAAAAAAATTATTCAATAGTTGTTTTTTTTACTTATATTGCCTACATCAAGTGTGACTAGTGTATTGGGCACGAAAACATGTAGTAATAAAGCCTCCAGGGACTTCCAGTTTGGTGTTTATGATGTTTTGTACCATTTTTTTTTTCTTGAAATGAGACTTTTCACTCACTCCTGTCACATTGAATTACAAATAGTATTCAAATACCATGAAAATCAATTAACAGTAGTGCAATGAATTGGACCACACACGTATGGGAGGCAGAAAAGCTGATATTACGTTTTGCATAGCGATAAAATAATATTTTTTATTTATTTAATGTGTACATGTCGAAAATCGAAAATTGTCAATTTGGTAAGCCTTCCGATCCATTTAAAAGGCGTTCTATAGCAGAACAGCACTCCTACTGAGGGTAACGCACAGTTTAATTTCAAAAATTTGAGTCAAAAATTTTTTTGCCTTAAACCAATTTTCTCTCGGGCCTAAACAGAAAGTTTCATATGTACTTTACCGGCGATATCGTATTTGAAAGACCGGTTTCAAAAAAAATTATTCAAAAGTTGTTTTTTTAACTTATATTGCCTACACCAAGTGTGACTAGTGTATTGGGCACAAAAACATGCAGTAATATAGCCTCCAGGGACTTCCAGTCTGGTGTTTATGATGTTTTGTACGATTTTTTTTCTTGAAATGATACTTTTCACTCACTCCTGTCAGCTTGAATTACAAATAGGGTTTAAATACCATGAAAATTAACTGACAGTAGTGCGACGAATTGAACCACACTTGTATGGGAGGCAGAAAAGCTGATATTACTTTTTGCATAGCGATAAAATAACGTTTTTTGTTGATTTAATGTGTACATGTCGAAAATCGTAAATTGTCAATTTGGTAAGCCTTCCGATCCATTTAAAAAGCGTTCTATAGCAGAACAGCACTCCTACTGAGGGTAACCCACAGTTAAAACTCAAAAATTTGAGTAAAAAAAAAATTTTTTGCCTTACACCAATTTTTCCCTCGGGCCTAAACAGAAAGTTTCATATGTACTTTACCGCCGATAAAGTGTTTGAAAGACCGGTTTCAAAAAAAATTATTCAAAAGTTGCTTTTTTGACTTATATTGCCTACATCGAGTGTGACTAGTGTATTGGGCACGAAAACATGTAGCAATATAGCCTCCAGGGACTTCCAGTTTGGTGTTTATGATGTTTTGTACGATTTTTTCTTGAAATGAGACTTTTCACTCATTCCTGTCACATTGAATTACAAATAGTGTTTAAATACCAAGAAAATTAACTGAAAGTAATGCAATGAATCGGACCACACACGTATGGGAGGCAGAAAAGCTGATATTACGTTTTGCATAGCGATAAAATAACGTTTTTTGTTTATTTAATGTGTACATGTCGAAAATCGAAAATTGTCAATTTGGTAAGCCTTCCGATCCATTTAAAAGGCGATCTATAGCAGAACAGCACTCCTACTGAGGGTAACACACAGTTTAATTTCAAAAATTTTAGTCAAAAAATTTTTTGCCTGAAACCAATTTTTCTCGTGGGCCTCAACAGAAAGTTTCATATGTACTTTACCGGCGATAACGTATTTGAAACACCGGTTTCATGAAAATTGGTTCAACAAAAGTTTTCTACATTAATATGGCCTACACCAAGTGTGATTAGTTAAGTAGACACCAAAAAATGTAAGAGTAAGGCCTCCAGAGATTTCCAGCCTTTTGTTTATAATGTTATATTCGATTTTTCTGACTTGATATAAGTCTGTTCACTGACTCCAGCCACATTTAACTATACATAGGATTCAAATACAACAAAAACTAATTGCAGTTGACAGGTTGAGTGGGGCCATACACCTAGAGAACACAGAAAAGTTGGTCTTACGTTTTGCGTAGCGATAAAATAACGTCTGCACTTATTAAATGTACACATGGCGAAATTCGTAAATGGGCACTTTTGCTAGCGTTTCGATTACTTTAGAGAGTGATCTATAGCAAAGCAGCACTCTTTCTGAGGCTAAATAAAAAACTGAGCTAGATCTTTGTCATTAGAACAACAATTCTTGTTTCTGAAAACAATGAAAAGAGGTTTTGTTGATTTTTTTCAATCAAAAAAGTCATTTTTAACAAGTTTAATCAGCGTGAAAAACAACTTCAAGCGTTTTTGCAATTTTTTAATCCAGTGAACCGCTTGTTCGTGTCTTGTTACAGCCGAGGAAAGCTCAAGATTGTTTTAAAAGAAATTTTTGCGTGAAAAAATGTGTTAAAACATCAAAAAACTTAAATTTTCTTCAGCTGTTTTAAAAGCTAATTTAGAGGTATCTAATAGAATATAGCACTTCCAGAGCACTTCTTCTTCTTCGCTAGCTCTTAAATGTTGTATGCCAACAGAACCTCATCAGAAAACGACAGAACAGTCAGATTTTTAGTTCTTTTTTGACTATTTTTTTACGATTTTGCTCTACTCCTTCACGTCCTGCTCAAAACATTTTCCAAAAAAATGTGTCACTTAGTCAGTTACTGACCGTCAGAGTGGTATTGCTGAGTCACAATCAAGTCTCCCCTTGGAGTGTTGGGTATATTTCGTATGCAACTTGTGTTTGGACTACATTTTTCTAATGTAACAGAAAAAGAAAATTGAAGAAAATTTTGTCTTTCGTTTTTAGTGAAACTGATGCATTAATCATGTTTTCAAGTGATGGTTTAGCTATCAATTGACCCTATTAATCTCTCAGTAGGGAGTTTCTATTGTTTGTATCGTGATTTGATAAGGTTATTCGTCGCCTTCATTTTTTGCTAACAAAATTGGTTCAACAAAAGTTTTCTACATTAATATGGCCTACACCAAGTGTGATTAGTTAAGTAGACACCAAAAAATGTAAGAGTAAGGCCTCCAGAGATTTCCAGCCTTTTGTTTATAATGTTATATTCGATTTTTCTGACTTGATATAAGTCTGTTCACTGACTCCAGCCACATTTAACTATACATAGGATTCAAATACAACAAAAACTAATTGCAGTTGACAGGTTGAGTGGGGCCATACACCTAGAGAACACAGAAAAGCTGGTCTTACGTTTTGCGTAGCGATAAAATAACGTCTGCACTTATTAAATGTACACATGGCGAAATTCGTAAATGGGCACTTTTGCTAGCGTTTCGATTACTTTAGAGAGTGATCTATAGCAAAGCAGCACTCTTTCTGAGGCTAAATAAAAAACTGAGCTAGATCTTTGTCATTAGAACAACAATTCTTGTTTCTGAAAACAATGAAAAGAGGTTTTGTTGATTTTTTTCAATCAAAAAAGTCATTTTTAACAAGTTTAATCAGCGTGAAAAACAACTTCAAGCGTTTTTGCAATTTTTTAATCCAGTGAACCGCTTGTTCGTGTCTTGTTACAGCCGAGGAAAGCTCAAGATTGTTTTAAAAGAAATTTTTGCGTGAAAAAATGTGTTAAAACATCAAAAAACTTAAATTTTCTTCAGCTGTTTTAAAAGCTAATTTAGAGGTATCTAATAGAATATAGCACTTCCAGAGCACTTCTTCTTCTTCGCTAGCTCTTAAATGTTGTATGCCAACAGAACCTCATCAGAAAACGACAGAACAGTCAGATTTTTAGTTCTTTTTTGACTATTTTTTTACGATTTTGCTCTACTCCTTCACGTCCTGCTCAAAACATTTTCCAAAAAAATGTGTCACTTAGTCAGTTACTGACCGTCAGAGTGGTATTGCTGAGTCACAATCAAGTCTCCCCTTGGAGTGTTGGGTATATTTCGTATGCAACTTGTGTTTGGACTACATTTTTCTAATGTAACAGAAAAAGAAAATTGAAGAAAATTTTGTCTTTCGTTTTTAGTGAAACTGATGCATTAATCATGTTTTCAAGTGATGGTTTAGCTATCAATTGACCCTATTAATCTCTCAGTAGGGAGTTTCTATTGTTTGTATCGTGATTTGATAAGGTTATTCGTCGCCTTCATTTTTTGCTAACAAAATTAGTGTTAATTAATAGTATTTTTGATTGACAAAAATATCGAACATATGCATGTTTTATCAAGTGCTCAGTTGCTTTACGTGCACGTGATGTTGCACGTTTATATTACACAAATGCATGCTTAGTACCTGTCTCTCAATTGTGTAGCCCAATCACTCGTTTGAGTGGGCTTTCCTGCTTTTTTGTAGATAAGTAGTTTGCATGAGCAGAAAAATTCGAGTTCACTTGCTTTGTGATACAATTTCTCAGCGGTTTTTCAGCGAAACTTGTCGGGACATATTCCGTTAGACTCCCCATAAACTGGGAGTGCTGTGCGATGTTGGTTATTGAGCTCGTTTGCTCTTGTGGTACCGTTATTATTGTCGGAATTTGATATTTAGCTCGTTTTGGTGCATATCTGAAATTGGTGCATACCCTAAAATTTCGGTACCTGAAAAAAGCCATTTTAGCTGTTTACAATGTCTGGGTTTTACTTATAGATGTACCCCGAGTAATTCTCGGCCATTTTTCTGCATGGTTTTTAGTGATCTTCAAAGTGAACTTGGTCAATTTTGGTGATGCTTCGCGCTTCTTTTCCTGATTTGGTACATTCCCTTTAATGTTGAATAACTCTGCGTAGAGTGAACCGATTTTCAATATTGATAGCCCGTTGAACTCAACTTGAGCCTTGCTTTAATTTTAATAGGGTCCTTTATAGTGTTTTACCAACCAGTTTCGAGAAATTGACCGGTATACCCCCAACTGCGTTTTTGCCATGGAAGCTGAAGCGTTTAGGAAATTGACGTGGAAAACCTTTCCATTTCAGTATTCACATGTATATTTATAGCTCAAAACATCGGGTTTTATCTCTTGAGTGTAATGGTGTATAGTTTGTTGTGTTTCTGAAGGTTTTAGATGTCTATTTTAGCCCAAACTCGTTGGGTACCAAGTCATATTGGCTAACCCGGTACGAAACGCTAAATCCTTAATAACTTTTTACTGAGTGGACCGATTTTGTTTGTTGATAACCCGTTGAACTCAACTTGGATTCTAGTTTAATTTGAGATATATTACGTTTTTTGTAATGCATGTACAGCCGAAAACTTAGCCAGTAGTCGTCATGCCCGTTTTTGACCCATTTGACCTGTTGTCCCAGGAAATTGACCTTGTGAACAGTTGTAAACAGTGTTGTTATAAATATTTATAGCTCTTTACATCTGCGATTTCACCAGGAGTCTAATGGTGTATAGTATGTTGCCTGGTTATAACTTTTAGATGGTTATTTTAGCCGATACACGTTGTGTACCATGTCACTAGTGGGACCAGGTACAAAACGCTAAATCCTTGATAACTTTTCATTGCGTGGACCGATTTTGCTCATTGATAGCTCGTTGAACTCAGCTTGGATTCTAGTTTCATTTGGTATATAGTACGTTTTTTTTAGTGCATACAATGTGGAAATCTTAGCCGATACGTATCAGGCCCATTTTGGCCCATTTGACACCTGTTCTGACGTGTATCGGTAATAAAATAGCTGTTTTAGAAAGTTTCAAGCTGTTCTGTATGTAGCTACAGTACTGTGGAGTTCCCCTGAACGTTTTATCAAAGTTTGGATGTTATAACTAATTTCTATAACTGATTATGATGGTCATTCTGCGAGGAGAGTTGGCTATTAGGTACTTTTGGTACCAAACGCTAGATGTTGAATATCTCGTACTAGAATTGGCGAACTGTTGGTCTGGTAATTAAAAGTAACGCAGCATGGAATGTAGTTTTGCTCATATGAAAGCCGTTGGTTTTCGTTTTTTGGGTTTTGAATGATTAGACTTTTAATGTATGGTCATATTACCAATTTTCAGCCATTTCTTCAATAGAAATTACTTGTTATATGTCGTATTTATGATACAGTTGGTTCGAGAGTGAGTTCATTGTAGCTGTATACAAGTTTCTGTAATGCTATTAGCTAGATTTTGGCATGCTGGTAGTCAATCCGAGTTTTTTATATTACTTTTGACATGATAGTCAAAGTGACATTTGGCCATGGTGTACCGTTCATAAAAAGTTTAATTGTTCTGTGTATATCTGATCAATTTAATCCTGTTTGTTGATACAAACTCATTGCGTTCTGAGTGATCTCTTCTTATTGAACCAGGGAGGATTGATTTTTCAGTAAGTTTAAGTTTTTCAGCGAAAACTACGTCTTAATTTTTTTCCCGTTTCTGCCCATTCTGTATCAGAAAATGGCATTTAAAGTTGTAATTGTTTAGTCAAATCTCCTCTGGAATGACCATCAAACTCGATTCCAACTCTGTGAGTGCACATGGCTGACAGAGTTGAGTTTTAAAGTTCTTTTGGTGTCAACAAACCTTTATTTGATAGTATCGTAATAGTGTAACTGCTTTCAGATTTGATAATCAATTTGAACAATCTTGTTCTTTGGCAAATTTGCGAATTTGAATTATTGACATTGTTATAACCACGCAGCTTCTCAAAGACAGCACCAGTAAGTTCCTTTCATGATCTGGTATTCTAATTCTGCTCTTACGATATTTTTGCGTGTGGTTCAATGGTAGCATTGGACCGATTGTTTTTTTTAGTTTTATTGATATTCTATTTTCAAACTCAAGTTTCCTCTTGTGTTCTAGCGACTCCACAATGAGGTAAGATCAACTCCTTTATGTTTATAGTGACTGCCTGAGGTAGCTGAGACAGTCAAAACCGCATTTTTGTCAAAAGTTTGGCATAAAAAATAAGAAAAAATGTATTTGGTTTTTGTTTCGTTGTAGTTCTCTTCTGCTTGCTATTAGCTGCGCAAAGTGTTTCTTTTCCCTACAAATTGATTAGATATCTTGAATCATTTGCTGTAGGTGACTTGAAACTTAGCGCAAATGTCAAATTAATTCAAAATCAGAATGTCTTTTTTTGTTCTTGTCTTTTTTTTTCTTTCAATTTCTTTGTCTTTTTTTCCAATTTTTCTCTTCCAATTCTTTCTTTTGGTTCTCTGAATGTCCTATTGTTTGCCTTTTAAGTCTTTGATGCTAGGCTTTAAAGGATTCTGGATTTTGGGATTTCTGATTTCAAATGTTTATGAAAATTGTTATAAAAAATTTGTTTCTATTTTCTGTTTTTCCTTTTTGAACCATTTTCTTTTCTCATTTGTGTTAGCATTAACCTAACATGAACTCGTTTTTGATTCCTCACGGAAAAGACAAAATTGTTATTTTACATCTATCTGGTTTTTTGTCTACTTTTCGCAAAAATCTTGTTTTGCATGTTTATCTTAAGAATTTTAATATTTGATCTACTTCGACTTTTTTCTGATCGAAACTTGTTTTTGAAACCTTTTTCTTGTTTTTAGATGACTTCTACACAGACAAAATCAAAATCTAAAGGAGTAGCTGCTCAGAAGTGTACTCCTATAACATCGAGAAAAAAGTCTGTGCGAAATCTTCAAAAAGAGGAGGATGTCGAACTTCCTCCAGGATACAAGTTTCTGGTTTACTTCGAATGTGACAATAGTTTTGACATTGTAAAGGCACACCATGGTGGCTGGCCTAATCACCTATCGAATAAAATTAAGTTCTCTATGAAGTACGAAGACGTTCCGTTCAAGTCAGACAAAAACCCTAAACATTTTATCAACGGCCTTGTTATAACGAATGGGCCTAAACCGATTTTCAAACGATTGGGTGATTACATGAATATGCAAATGCTCAAAGGTATTAAAATTGTGGACATGGATCTGACGCAAAACTTTGAAACTGCTCGTCAGGAGGTTGAAAAGGAGATTAGCGGTGTTTCAACTCAACAGTCTTGCAATAAAAGTCGTGAAGTTTCTGCGGTCGTTGAGGAATCTGATGAGGAAAGTTGGGCTGATGAAAATGATGAGGAAGAAGCTGACATGCCGGCTTCTGAAGTTCTCCAAAGGCCAGTTGTTCGGAGAACCGAAGCCAGTGTACCCATAGAGTACAATTAAATGGTATATATTTAAAACAAGTAGTAAGACCTCATTACTGTCAAACATTTTTGCAGTTGGTAGCAGCTGTTTCCCCTCTCACTGTTCACTCCGTTTTTTAGAAAAATTTATTAAGATTCTGGAACTGTATTTTTTATTTTTCAGTCATTGCACTGTATTGATAACTTAATCTTAGGAAAGATTTTTGATAGAAATAATAAAAATAAATAGGGAATTTTTTGCTGATGTCCGTTGTGGTTGGTAGCAACCATAATTTATTTCTTAGATGGAGCTGACACGACGATTCGAAAGAGTGATATGTAGACTTGAGGCGCGAATGGACCGGAGTGATCGTTTGCTTGATGAGTTGTCGAAATTTTCCAGGAGAGCCCTAGACGAAATTTATCGCATGTCGGAAGCACCGGTGTATATATCGCGTCATGCAGAGTTGGCTACTTCGGAGAAGGAAAAAATTGAAACTGAGGAAGAGGTTCTGATGTATAAAGACAAGAATTTGTACGATCAAGGTGGTGTGTCGTTAGTTGAAAAGGCGTACAATGTTGTCAAAGCATTGTGGGATGAAGATGAGAGGCGAGAATTGTGCATCGATCCTAAGAAAACTCTGTCGGATAAAGGTGGCAGAAAAGCCGGGGATGCAGAGCGTACTTATTTGTATCAAACGGCTGTAAAGTATCTCTTCGGAGAGGAATACAGTGTTAAAACATACCAAAGCATTCTCAAGCTCGTTAACCAGCGCCTTCGTGAGAAGCGTTCTAGTCATGGTGCTCAATTTTGATCTTCGCTTTAATAATGGTCCAATTGTTTCATTTTGTTAGTTTTCTTTTGATATTCTTGCAGAAATTCATTTGTTGACCACTCATTTGTTTTCGCACTTATTGTTTTGCTCTCGTTTTTTTAAAGACATTGGTTTGCTTGAAAAGTATTTGAATTTGTTTTTGAATGCTTCAGAGATTGAAATGTTATCATTTCCTGATGCAGTTGATTCGTTGAATACTTGTATGGAATCTCTAGAAACAACGCTTCGACGAAGTAATGTCGTTGAAGTTGATGCGCGGAACAGAATGATGGAGGTACTTCGTGGTCTGAAAGTTCTTGTAAGTTTTTTTGTTACATTGCGGTTGTGTTATAATAATTTTCTTCAGCATGATTGCAAGTTGTTGCGGTGTTTTAGAATGATAGACAAGTGAAAGCACAGAACTCGGTTCCTACAAGAACCCTTATGTATAAAGGCGTTAACTTGTTGTCTTATGAAGGTAGATTTTTAGCTCGGTCTTGCGATGACTACGCTGCAGTGGGTAGATTTTTAGCTCGGTCTATTTTGACGAAGGAAGAGAGGTTGACCACTTGTTGGTTGGGTCAACGAAGCAATCATAATTTTGCTGATAGAACGTTAGCATCAGCTGAGGATGAGGCTTATTTCAAAGGTCTTATTTTTTAGCTGTCAATTTATTTATTATTATTTTTTAATTCATCTTTTTTTTAAGAAGCCATAAAACTTCTGTGTGGAAACAGCCTGTATGCTCTAAGACGCGCCAAGGACGCCGCCAATTCGCTTGGTAGACATGAAAAATTTCATAATCGAAACTCTCTTGCTTGAGATCTTATTTTGTCTGTGAATTGCTTCTGATTAATTCAGTTCAACTACCTTTCTTCTTGTTTTTTTCTCAAAAGTTTCTTCTTGTTTTTTCACAAAAGGTTGTTCTAATTTCAAATTGTTAAACTGTTCTTCGTTTTAAGATTAAAATGTCATTTCTTGATCACAAGAAATACAAACAGTACCTCAATCTCGCTCAGCAAATCAGCAAGTTACCACTGACTTGGCAGCAACTGGCTTACGTTGACGGATACTTACACAGAAGTGGGTCGATTCGAATGAAATTTTTCTGCATGGTTTTTAGTGATCTTCAAAGTGAACTTGGTCAATTTTGGTGATGCTTCGCGCTTCTTTTCCTGATTTGGTACATTCCCTTTAATGTTGAATAACTCTGCGTAGAGTGAACCGATTTTCAATATTGATAGCCCGTTGAACTCAACTTGAGCCTTGCTTTAATTCTAATAGGGTCCTTTATAGTGTTTTACCAACCAGTTTCGAGAAATTGACCGGTATACCCCCAAATGCGTTTTTGCCATGGAAGCTGAAGCGTTTAGGAAATTGACGTGGAAAACCTTTCCATTTCAGTATTCACATGTATATTTATAGCTCAAAACATCGGGTTTTATCTCTTGAGTGTAATGGTGTATAGTTTGTTGTGTTTCTGAAGGTTTTAGATGTCTATTTTAGCCCAAACTCGTTGGGTACCAAGTCATATTGGCTAACCCGGTACGAAACGCTAAATCCTTAATAACTTTTTACTGAGTGGACCGATTTTGTTTGTTGATAGCCCGTTGAACTCAACTTGGATTCTAGTTTAATTTGAGATATATTACGTTTTTTGTAATGCATGTACAGCCGAAAACTTAGCCAGTACTCGTCATGCCCGTTTTTGACCCATTTGACCTGTTGTCCCAGGAAATTGACCTTGTGAACAGTTGTAAACAGTGTTGTTATAAATATTTATAGCTCTTTACATCTGCGATTTCACCAGGAGTCTAATGGTGTATAGTATGTTGCCTGGTTATAACTTTTAGATGGTTATTTTAGCCGATACACGTTGTGTACCATGTCACTAGTGGGACCAGGTACAAAACGCTAAATCCTTGATAACTTTTCATTGCGTGGACCGATTTTGCTCATTGATAGCTCGTTGAACTCAGCTTGGATTCTAGTTTCATTTGGTATATAGTACGTTTTTTTTAGTGCATACACTGTGGAAATCTTAGCCGATACGTATCAGGCCCATTTTGGCCCATTTGACACCTGTTCTGACGTGTATCGGTAATAAAATAGCTGTTTTAGAAAGTTTTAAGCTGTTCTGTATGTAGCTACAGTACTGTGGAGTTCCCCTGAACGTTTTATCAAAGTTTGGATGTTATAACTAATTTCTATAACTGATTATGATGGTCATTCTGCGAGGAGAGTTGGCTATTAGGTACTTTTGGTACCAAACGCTAGATGTTGAATATCTCGTACTAGAATTGGCGAACTGTTGGTCTGGTAATTAAAAGTAACGCAGCATGGAATGTAGTTTTGCTCATATGAAAGCCGTTGGTTTTCGTTTTTTGGGTTTTGAATGATTAGACTTTTAATGTATGGTCATATTACCAATTTTCAGCCATTTCTTCAATAGAAATTACTTGTTATATGTCGTATTTATGATACAGTTGGTTCGAGAGTGAGTTCATTGTAGCTGTATACAAGTTTCTGTAATGCTATTAGCTAGATTTTGGCATGCTGGTAGTCAATCCGAGTTTTTTATATTACTTTTGACATGATAGTCAAAGTGACATTTGGCCATGGTGTACCGTTCATAAAAAGTTTAATTGTTCTGTGTATATCTGATCAATTTAATCCTGTTTGTTGATACAAACTCATTGCGTTCTGAGTGATCTCTTCTTATTGAACCAGGGAGGATTGATTTTTCAGTAAGTTTAAGTTTTTCAGCGAAAACTACGTCTTAATTTTTTTCCCGTTTCTGCCCATTCTGTATCAGAAAATGGCATTTAAAGTTGTAATTGTTTAGTCAAATCTCCTCTGGAATGACCATCAAACTCGATTCCAACTCTGTGAGTGCACATGGCTGACAGAGTTGAGTTTTAAAGTTCTTTTGGTGTCAACAAACCTTTATTTGATAGTATCGTAATAGTGTAACTGCTTTCAGATTTGATAATCAATTTGAACAATCTTGTTCTTTGGCAAATTTGCGAATTTGAATTATTGACATTGTTATAACCACGCAGCTTCTCAAAGACAGCACCAGTAAGTTCCTTTCATGATCTGGTATTCTAATTCTGCTCTTACGATATTTTTGCGTGTGGTTCAATGGTAGCATTGGACCGATTGTTTTTTTTAGTTTTATTGATATTCTATTTTCAAACTCAAGTTTCCTCTTGTGTTCTAGCGACTCCACAATGAGGTAAGATCAACTCCTTTATGTTTATAGTGACTGCCTGAGGTAGCTGAGACAGTCAAAACCGCATTTTTGTCAAAAGTTTGGCATAAAAAATAAGAAAAAATGTATTTGGTTTTTGTTTCGTTGTAGTTCTCTTCTGCTTGCTATTAGCTGCGCAAAGTGTTTCTTTTCCCTACAAATTGATTAGATATCTTGAATCATTTGCTGTAGGTGACTTGAAACTTAGCGCAAATGTCAAATTAATTCAAAATCAGAATGTCTTTTTTTGTTCTTGTCTTTTTTTTTCTTTCAATTTCTTTGTCTTTTTTTCCAATTTTTCTCTTCCAATTCTTTCTTTTGGTTCTCTGAATGTCCTATTGTTTGCCTTTTAAGTCTTTGATGCTAGGCTTTAAAGGATTCTGGATTTTGGGATTTCTGATTTCAAATGTTTATGAAAATTGTTATAAAAAATTTGTTTCTATTTTCTGTTTTTCCTTTTTGAACCATTTTCTTTTCTCATTTGTGTTAGCATTAACCTAACATGAACTCGTTTTTGATTCCTCACGGAAAAGACAAAATTGTTATTTTACATCTATCTGGTTTTTTGTCTACTTTTCGCAAAAATCTTGTTTTGCATGTTTATCTTAAGAATTTTAATATTTGATCTACTTCGACTTTTTTCTGATCGAAACTTGTTTTTGAAACCTTTTTCTTGTTTTTAGATGACTTCTACACAGACAAAATCAAAATCTAAAGGAGTAGCTGCTCAGAAGTGTACTCCTATAACATCGAGAAAAAAGTCTGTGCGAAATCTTCAAAAAGAGGAGGATGTCGAACTTCCTCCAGGATACAAGTTTCTGGTTTACTTCGAATGTGACAATAGTTTTGACATTGTAAAGGCACACCATGGTGGCTGGCCTAATCACCTATCGAATAAAATTAAGTTCTCTATGAAGTACGAAGACGTTCCGTTCAAGTCAGACAAAAACCCTAAACATTTTATCAACGGCCTTGTTATAACGAATGGGCCTAAACCGATTTTCAAACGATTGGGTGATTACATGAATATGCAAATGCTCAAAGGTATTAAAATTGTGGACATGGATCTGACGCAAAACTTTGAAACTGCTCGTCAGGAGGTTGAAAAGGAGATTAGCGGTGTTTCAACTCAACAGTCTTGCAATAAAAGTCGTGAAGTTTCTGCGGTCGTTGAGGAATCTGATGAGGAAAGTTGGGCTGATGAAAATGATGAGGAAGAAGCTGACATGCCGGCTTCTGAAGTTCTCCAAAGGCCAGTTGTTCGGAGAACCGAAGCCAGTGTACCCATAGAGTACAATTAAATGGTATATATTTAAAACAAGTAGTAAGACCTCATTACTGTCAAACATTTTTGCAGTTGGTAGCAGCTGTTTCCCCTCTCACTGTTCACTCCGTTTTTTAGAAAAATTTATTAAGATTCTGGAACTGTATTTTTTATTTTTCAGTCATTGCACTGTATTGATAACTTAATCTTAGGAAAGATTTTTGATAGAAATAATAAAAATAAATAGGGAATTTTTTGCTGATGTCCGTTGTGGTTGGTAGCAACCATAATTTATTTCTTAGATGGAGCTGACACGACGATTCGAAAGAGTGATATGTAGACTTGAGGCGCGAATGGACCGGAGTGATCGTTTGCTTGATGAGTTGTCGAAATTTTCCAGGAGAGCCCTAGACGAAATTTATCGCATGTCGGAAGCACCGGTGTATATATCGCGTCATGCAGAGTTGGCTACTTCGGAGAAGGAAAAAATTGAAACTGAGGAAGAGGTTCTGATGTATAAAGACAAGAATTTGTACGATCAAGGTGGTGTGTCGTTAGTTGAAAAGGCGTACAATGTTGTCAAAGCATTGTGGGATGAAGATGAGAGGCGAGAATTGTGCATCGATCCTAAGAAAACTCTGTCGGATAAAGGTGGCAGAAAAGCCGGGGATGCAGAGCGTACTTATTTGTATCAAACGGCTGTAAAGTATCTCTTCGGAGAGGAATACAGTGTTAAAACATACCAAAGCATTCTCAAGCTCGTTAACCAGCGCCTTCGTGAGAAGCGTTCTAGTCATGGTGCTCAATTTTGATCTTCGCTTTAATAATGGTCCAATTGTTTCATTTTGTTAGTTTTCTTTTGATATTCTTGCAGAAATTCATTTGTTGACCACTCATTTGTTTTCGCACTTATTGTTTTGCTCTCGTTTTTTTAAAGACATTGGTTTGCTTGAAAAGTATTTGAATTTGTTTTTGAATGCTTCAGAGATTGAAATGTTATCATTTCCTGATGCAGTTGATTCGTTGAATACTTGTATGGAATCTCTAGAAACAACGCTTCGACGAAGTAATGTCGTTGAAGTTGATGCGCGGAACAGAATGATGGAGGTACTTCGTGGTCTGAAAGTTCTTGTAAGTTTTTTTGTTACATTGCGGTTGTGTTATAATAATTTTCTTCAGCATGATTGCAAGTTGTTGCGGTGTTTTAGAATGATAGACAAGTGAAAGCACAGAACTCGGTTCCTACAAGAACCCTTATGTATAAAGGCGTTAACTTGTTGTCTTATGAAGGTAGATTTTTAGCTCGGTCTTGCGATGACTACGCTGCAGTGGGTAGATTTTTAGCTCGGTCTATTTTGACGAAGGAAGAGAGGTTGACCACTTGTTGGTTGGGTCAACGAAGCAATCATAATTTTGCTGATAGAACGTTAGCATCAGCTGAGGACGAGGCTTATTTCAAAGGTCTTATTTTTTAGCTGTCAATTTATTTATTATTATTTTTTAATTCATCTTTTTTTTAAGAAGCCGTAAAACTTCTGTGTGGAAACAGCCTGTATGCTCTAAGACGCGCCAAGGACGCCGCCAATTCGCTTGGTAGACATGAAAAATTTCATAATCGAAACTCTCTTGCTTGAGATCTTATTTTGTCTGTGAATTGCTTCTGATTAATTCAGTTCAACTACCTTTCTTCTTGTTTTTTTCTCAAAAGTTTCTTCTTGTTTTTTCACAAAAGGTTGTTCTAATTTCAAATTGTTAAACTTTTCTTCGTTTTAAGATTAAAATGTCATTTCTTGATCACAAGAAATACAAACAGTACCTCAATCTCGCTCAGCAAATCAGCAAGTTACCACTGACTTGGCAGCAACTGGCTTACGTTGACGGATACTTACACAGAAGTGGGTCGATTCGAATGAAATGGTGTCTCATAGAATTTCTATTGAAGTTGATTGTCCTGCATTTGTGCAAGATGTTGAAAACTCTCTGGATTGTGAATACGGCAAAAGTCTTCGGTGGGTGACTTACAGTCCTGTAAGATACTTGCACACAGAAAATTTTTCTCAGATTCGCCTTTTTGCGAGAAATGATATTAACATCAACACAGAAATTCCTGGCGTCATTGGTTACTTGGTCAGTATTCCTGAAGACGATATTTTAGAAGGTTATAATGATTTTTCGATTGTACAAAGTTCTCGCGTTGGAGTGCAGTGGCTAATGCTGGGTCCCATTTCTTTTATCAATGCCTCTTGTAAATCTAATGTTGCCTATGTAAACGTTAAAAATATTCTGGTTTGCGTTCCTCTGCGGCAAATAAAGGAAGGAGAAGAGTTAACTATTTCCTATCAAAATCATTTTTTTGGTCCCAATAACCAGTTTTGCTTGTGTCCCTATAAAAGTATGCATGGTAATCCTTTCCCCGAAGTTCCCTCCAAAAAACGAAAAGTTGACAAAAATGATAACAAAAATGCTTTTCTTCAAAAGTCAGAGGAGACAACAGTTCGCTCGAGCAAAAGTTTGTCTAGGCAAAGTTTCCCCACTCGATTTAGAATGTTTTTTCCTGAGGAACAAAATTCTGATGTTTTGGATTATGTTAGCTATGGAAGCTTTTTTAGTTCAGTTCCGGCGTCGCCTAGAAGAGCTATGTTTTCTGATGAGCCCCCGCTAATTACAGATAATTCTTTTAATGATGAAAGTACTGTTGCTCCCGAAATTTTTGATCTGTCACAGCCAATAGTTTCAACTTCCTCTCCAATTGTTGAGCACAATAACAGCTTTCGAGCTTCCTCACCAGTTAACTTAGTTAATTTTGAAGAATCAGATTCACAAAATCCAACACACATTGAACCACCCCTATTTGACAACTTAGATTTTGGTTTATATGAGGCCTGTAAGGTTTCACAAGATGAGTTTAACAAAAGATTTGATCGAATTGATGACAGGCATCACCTCTCGGATATAGCTAAGAAGGGCATTTTAAAATTGATCGCTTCTATTTTTCCTCAACCGAACCAAGTTTTCGCAAAAATTCCTATATCTGATCTATCCCTCGTAACAATAACTTCTGTAGGCACATCCAAAATGATATTTGTAGACCTAATTGCTCAGATAAACCGCATTTCTAGCAGAAATGCGAATTTTATACACGAATCGTGGTCAAATGATTGTAGCTGGGAAATGCAAACTGATTTGTTCTGTCACGGCGAACTCCAACTCGTTTTGAATACCGACGGTGCCCCCGTTTTCAAATCAAATAAATTGTCAGTGTGGCCCCTTTGGGTTCAATTATATAATTTGCCTCCGCTTTTGAGAGCTAGTTATGCTAATATTTGTCTTCTTGGTTTGTGGCACGGAGAGTCAAAGCCCGATTTTAATTACGTCTTAAGAAGCGTTTCTTCCGAATTAGAAAATTTGTCAAAAGGAACGTCAAACAATCATTTAGGTCCTCTTCGTTTTCGATTTCGAAGTATAGTTTGCGATGCCCCCGCCAGGGCTTATGTTTTGTGCATGAAGCAGCATATGGGATATGAAAGTTGCTCTCATTGTTTCATCAAAGGGTTGCATGAAAACAGACGGATGCTTTTCAAGGTAACGAAAGCTTTCTTTGGTCGCGAAAATGAACATTTTGTTAGATGCGGAGAGCTGGCTGAAGAGAAAAAAGTATTCACGCACGGGATAAAGTCCAAAACTCCTCTCAATAAATTTTTTTGCTTGCCATGGGATTGTACCATAGACCCGATGCATCAAGTTTTTCTTGGAACAGGAAAAGTTCTCTCAAAATTTTTGATATCTTTAACTAAAGGCCGTTTGCTTGCAGATTAGGAAAAACGGATTTTTTCATGCATGGTTCCTTTTGACATCCAGCATCGCACGCGAAAAATTAGGGAACTTCATTTTTGGAAGGCATTTGATTTTAAATTATTTTTTTTTCATGTTGCACCTCTTGTATTTTTCGATTTAGGAGTGTCTGCATCGCATTATCTAAGCTTCTGTAACTTAAGTTTTGCTGTACGTCTGCTATCTGATGTTAACTTTGAAACACAAAATTTAGAAAAGAAATGGTCCTCTTTGGTTGTTTTCAGCTTTTTCTTTCGAATCGGCTAACAATCAACTACTTTCAGCTTTATCGAGGACAATAAAAAATCCTGAAAAGATGGTCGACAGGTTTTTGCGACACCAAATTGCTTACGGAGAATATTTACAAGAGGAAAAGGCAGCTAAGATCACTTGCCTCGATAATTTTACAAAACTTACAGAAGAAGCAAAGAATTTTTGCCGTGAAAAAAATATTGAAATAGTGTTTTCTCGGCATGTTAATTATCTCGGGAAAAAGTTTTGTTCTGTTTCGTAAACTAGATTAAACGGCAATTTAAGTGAATGTGTGTTTCAATTGAAAGATGAGACCTTTGTGAAAGTTGATTGTTTTGCTAAATTTTCAGACTCTGTTTTTGCTATTGCTGGAAAATTTCTGACTGTGAAAGAACTAAATATTTTACCCGACAAAACTAATGCCTCCTTTAATTACTGCTTTGAGTTAAGTGAGTTGAGTTCTCTTAATTTACTTGATGTTAGTAAAATAAACTTCAAAACAGTTGTACTGCCTTTGGACAGTTGCCTACGAGTTAGTGTGCTTAAAGAGGGGTTTGAGCACAATTAGGTGCTTTGCATTTGATTGGAGAATCAGATGCCAGTTTTTTTTGAAATATTGCTTGGAGAAGCAATATTTTTTATCAAGTAGTTTTTTCTCCGGCCATTTTATTGAATGCACTTAATATTTCACTCAGTCAAACGATTTCTGGATTCATCGATACTGCGCTAGCATTGTTTAGGGACCAATTTGACACATGGTTCAACAAAATCCAGATTGCTTCATCTTCCTTCTGTAAGTGGCCTTTGAATAAATTTCACTCATTGCTCTTGGTTTTCTATAATTCAGTTTTCTCTTATAACGAGTCGATTCAGCATAAAGTTTTTTAAGTTCTTCAAATGATTAGCGGTTTTGACTGTCTCAGTCTTTGTCTTTGCTCTTTAATTTCTAAATTTGTTTAATGTATGCCCAATTTGTTTCTTGTATTTATGTTTTTTTGTGTTTAGTTCTATCCTTCTTGTTGGCAATTCAAATATTCGAAATCTGAGAAACGATATTCAAGTTGATCCACTTCTTTGACAGCATCAAATCGATGTACTTGCGTTTGGCGGTATGAGAAGCAACGAGCTTGGACCAAACGTGAGCTTGACAGCAAGACAATATAACTATGTTGTCGTTGCAGTGGGTAGTAATGATCTCACTGAATATAGAGATATAAAGGCAAAGTCCCCGTTCGAAATTATGTTTAACCTCGTAAGTTTTGCGCGCTGTGTTGCTCGGTACGGAACCGAAGTGTTTGTTGTTGGTGTCTGGAAACGAAGAGACGTTGAAAGTAATTTGGTTGAAGAGACAAATAAACTTTTGTTCGATCAGTTGCAGCAGAAAATTGTTCCTCCAAAACTGAAAAACAAGCACTGTTACTCAATTGATACTTGTCATTTGAACCGAAATGGCCGTCTAGAAGTTCTTGCTTTGCTTAATAGAACCATTTCTAATCGCTTTTAAATTATTCGATTTGTTATTGTTCTTTTGGTTGAGTTAATAGATTGTTGACTCCCTTCATTTTTGTTGAAGTAAGTTTTTGAGGCTGGTTGGAGATCCAGTCTCTCAGAGTTTGTTTCTTTGAATTGATGTTTGCTATACTTGCCTATAATGTTCATTGTTGTTTTTTATATGCTTTTGAAAGCTCTGTTATTCAAATGGCAAAGTTTGAGTTCTGTTTTTTTATGTTGTGGAGATCTGTGATTCAATTAGTGTATGAGCATCCCGATAGTTTCAATGTTCTATTTTGACTTATGAAATACTGACAGAAATTGTTTTTTTTTAAAATGAGTTCTTTTGTTGTCTTCTGGTTTTCATTTGTGAAATAAAGAAGTGCTGTGAGAAAACTAATAGTCGTATAATGTGTGTATATTAGTTTTCTTGGCTTGTTGGCGAACAAAACTGATAGCCATTTTTTTCTTGACGCCTGATAAGTTGATCTGCCGAGTTGAATCATGATACATGGCAGAAATTTTTTTGGTTGTGATGCTTTTTTTCATTACGTTTGAAACCGGATGGAGATCCGGGTTCTTTGTTTTTATTGCACGTTATGTTTGCTTTTCCTTGTTTGTTGTTTTTATAATGCGAAAAGCGTTGTCACTATAGGAGAAAAATTCGGCTCTTTTTCTCTGCCTCCTTGATTCAAGATAGATGGCAGAAATCTCTTTTCTCTCATGTTTTTTCTCTGCTGTTTTCTCTTTTTGTCTGATTTTTTTTCTCTGTAGCTCTTTAGTCGCTTGCTTGTCCCTATGCTTTCTGGTCTTCCTGCTTTTGCAGGTTCTGCTTGTTTTTTTTCTTTGGTTCTATAGGTGCGCTATGATGGGAACATCCAATTTTCTGAGCGCTGACAGTGATGAAATACCACAGAAATCATTATCAATGATTACAAATTTCTGATTTACTGCTATCTCTTCTTTTTTGCCTCTCTGTCTCTCTCTCTCTCTCTCTCTCTCTCTCTTCTCTCATGTTTTTCTTCTGTGCTGTTTTTTTTGTTCTATTGTGTTTGTCTGATTTATTTTTTCTCTGTGGCTCTTTAGTCGCTTGCTTGTCCCTATGCTTTCTGGTCTTCCTTGTTTTGCAGGTTCTGCTTGTTTTTTTCTTTATGGTTCCATAGATGCGCTATGATGGGAACATTCAGTTTTCTGAGCGCTGACAATGATGAACTACCACACAAATCATTATCAATGATTACAAATTTCTGATTTACTCTTTTCACTTTTCTTTTTTGCCTCTCTTTGTCTCTCTCTCTCTCTCTTCTCTCATGTTTTTCTTTTCTGGTTTTTTTCGTTCTCTTGTGTTTGTCTGATTTATTTTTCCTCTGGTTCTCTAGTGGCTTCTTTGTCACCATGCTTTCTGGTCTTCCTTGTTTTGCAGGTTCTGCTTGTTTTCTTCTTTGTGGTTCCATAGATGCGCTATGATGGGAACATCCAGTTTTCTGAGCGCTGAAAGTGATGAACTACCACACAAATCATTATCAATGATTATAAATTTCTGATTTACTTCTTTCGCTTTTCTTTTTTGCCTCTCTCTGTCTCGTTTTGTGTTTGTCTGATTTATTTTTTCTCTGTGGTTCTCTAGTGGCTTCTTTGTCCCTATGCTTTCTGGTCTTTCTTGTTTTGCAGGTTCTGCTTGTTTTTTTCTTTATGGTTTCATAAATGCGCTATGATGGGAACATCCAGTTTTCTGAGCGCTGATAGTGATGAAATCCCACAGAAATCATTATCAATGATTTCAAATTTCTGATTTACCGCTATCGCTTTTCTTTTTGCCTCTCTCTCTCTCTCTCTCTCTCTCTCTCTCCTGTGGTCTCTCTTCTCTCATCTCTCATGTTTTTCTTCTCTGCTGTTTTTTTGTTCTATTGTGTTTGTCTGATTTACTTTTTGTCTGGTTCTCTAGTGGCTTCTTTGTCCCTAGGCTTTCTGGTTTTCCTTGTTTTGCAGGTTCTGCTTGTTTTTTTTCCTTTATGGTTGCATAGATGTGCTATGATGGGAACATTCAGTTTTCTGAGCGCTGGCAGTGATGAAAACCCTCAGAAATCATTATCAATGATTATAAATTTCGGATATATTGCTATCACTTTTGCCTCTCTTTTTTTCTGGCTCTCTTCACTCTTCTTTGTCTCTATACTTTTTGGTCTTCCTAGGTTTGCGGGTTCGCATGCTTTTTATTATAGTTCCTTGGATGCGCTATGATGAGATTATCCAGTTTTCTGAGCGCTGACGGTGATGAAATCCCACAGAACTCATTATCAATGATTATAAGATTCTAATTTACTGTTATTGCTTTTCTTTTTTGCCTCTCTCTCTCTCCCTTGTTTTTCTCGTTGATTATACTGTTTGGTCTTTCTTGTTTCGCGGTTTTTGCTCTTGTTTTAATCATGGTTTCCTAGATGCGCTATGATTGAAACATCCAGTTTTCTGAGCGCATATAGTGATGAAATCCAATAAAAATGATCATTGATTTTCTTTCTTTTCTCTTTTTTTGCCTCTCTCTCCCTCTCTCTCTCTCTCTCTCTCTCTCTCTCTTTCTTTCTCTCGCTCTCTCGTTTTCCCTCTGTCACTCTTTCTCTCTCTCTCTCTCTCTCTCTCTCGGTATCTCTCTCTCTCTCTCTCTCTCTCGGTATCTCTCTCTCTCTCTCTTTCTCGCTCTCTCTCTCTCTCTCTCTCTCTCTCTCTCTCTCTCTCTCTCGGTATCTCTCTCATCTCTCTCTCCCCTCTCTTCTCTTTCTTTCTTTATTCTTTGTTTTTCTTTGTCTCTCTCTCCCTCTCGCTCTTTTTCTCTCTCTCTTTCCTTCTTTCGTTTCTTTTTGTTTTTCTCTCGCTCTTTCTCTCTCTCTCTCTCTCTCTCTCTCACACACATACACTCTCATTCTCTCTCGCTCTTTCTCCCTCTCTCTCTCTCTCTTTCCTTCTTTCGTTTTTTGTTTTTCTTTCGCTCTCTCTCACACACACTCTTTCTCTCTCTCTCTCTCAGTATCTCTCTCATCTCTCCCTCCTCTCTCTTCTCTTTCCTTCTTTATTCTTTGTTTTTCTTTGTCTCTCTCTCCCTCTCGCTCTTTCTCTCTCTCTCTCTCTCTCTCTCTCTCTCTCTCTTTCCTTCTTTCGTTTTTCTTTTTCTTTCGCTCTCACTTTCTCTCTCTCTCACACACTCTCATTCTCTCCTCTCTCTCTCTCTCTCTCTCTCTCTCTCTCACTTTCTCTCTCTTTCACAGACTCTCATTCTCTCTCTCTCTCTCTCTCTCTCTCTCTCTCTCTCTCTCGCTTGCACGCGCGCCTGCGCGTGCTCTGCCTTACGGGCATTTTCTTTTTTGTTTTTTGTTCTTTTTTTTGTGAGTTTTTTGTTCTCGTTTCGCTCTCGCTCGCTTCAGCACTCTCCTTGCTCCTTTTCGCGCTCGTTCTCGCTCGCTCGTCGTCGGTTGCTCGTTCTGCCAGCTCGTTCTCGTTCGCTCGTCTTCGTTTGCTCGGTTTTGCTTGCTCGCTCGCCGCCGGTTGTTCGTTCGCCGCCGCTTGTTCGCTCGCTCGCCTCTTCTGTTTTTCCCCCTTGCTGATTTCTTCCCATCCCCTTTCGCCTATGGCGATGTGCTTTTCTTTTGTTTGTGTTTGTTCAGCCCCCACCCTTCTCTCTTTCGCTCCTTTTCCTTCGTGCTTCACCCCCGCCCTTTTCTGTGCCCCCTCTCATGTGCTTGTGTTTTGCTGATGTTCTTATTTATATTTGTTTGCTTTCTTTTGCAGCACACAAACCCCCTGCCCTTTCTGTGACCCCTGCTGCAGCGCAAAAAACCCCCTGCCCTTTCTGTGACCCCTTCTGCGCATTTAAGATGATGTTCCTATTTATACGTTTTAGCCTTAGCAATTTTAGGGTCTCTCTTCTTTTCTTTGACGGTTAGAGAATAGGTCGAATCCTATTCTCTAATCTTCAAAGAAGCCAAAGAGGCCCATGCAGCAGCTAGGGCACGTTTCCGGCGCTTCTTGCAAGACGGTTATCTTGCAAGAGTCTTACAAGATAGACGGTTATCTTGCAAGACTCTTGCAAATCGGACGGTTATCTTGCAAGATCTTGCAAGAATCTTGCAAGATCTTGCAAGATAACCGTCCTAATTTGACTGGGGAAAGTCATGAAGCATGAAACATCAATTAAATTAAATGATAATTGGGACGGATTTTGAAATTTGCCCCTGTTAACAAACAAATTTTCGCAGTTAGTTGAATAGTTTTCAAAATTTTGTAATAATGCTTACTTTGCTCTAAGTGAAAGTTAACCTTCACTGAATAATACTAATAAATTTTTCTATAAACATTTACTTATCCACCGGTTATGTAATAAATAAAAAAATTATAATGGTTATGAGAGCTAGTATTAGAAATTTGCAGAACGATGAGAACATTACACTGTATATGCAGTTTTGAAACAACGTTCCGTATTTGCTTTTCATTTTCTGCTTCAAGGATTGACAATTTGCGTTCGGCTGGCAATTTTTACCTAGGATTGGGCTCCGCAGTATATATCGTATCGGCGGTTTCATTGCGGTTACATACAGAACATTAATTGAGACTTTCTCTACTTATTGGTCAGAGACGAGAGTGAACAAAATCACGTACGATCTTTGAGCACGATGTTGCAGATTCATCTGAAATTGTCACTCAGAGCCATTGAGATTGGCAGAGCAACCCTTTCGATTTTTTTGGCGTTTCGATATTGAAAAATAGCAAACTGATTAAAACCTTTGTTGGTCCTTGAGTGTTTTCTGTGTTGGAAGCACACGTTGGATTTGAAGACAAGTCCAACGTTGGAAGAGCTTGAATTGAAAATGTCTGTTCAACGCGCCCTGGAAATGAAGCTGATATTTGGGAAACGCACTTGGATGGCCTTTGCAATAATTGTTGATTTATTCGAAAAACTGAGCAATTCACGTTTCAATTTCAGTGTTTTGTTTTCTTTTTATTCTTCTTTTACGCTGTCTTTTATGTTATTGTGTCTTTGTTTCCGTTTCCCTTTTCTAAATTGCATAGCGTATTCAGCTAGTGGTATGCCCTGATTTGATAACAGAGGCCGAATTTGGCAAAATCCAATTTTCCCACTTTGGCTGTAGGTTTGCATAGTCCATTTAATAGCGCAATATTTGGCAAAACTCCAAAAACTGTGGAGTTCTGATGCAGAACAGGAAAAGACTCTCCAGAACTTTCATAGATCTTTTGCCAGTGTTTTTGTTGCCGGATTTTCCCTTGTGACGGATTTTTGGGCATGGCCCGGGCCGAGGAATGAGCGGAAAAAAAATGCAAGAAATGAGCGGAATTTGAGCGGACAGTTTAGCAAATTCCGCTCAAAGCCCTTACATTTTTTTGACCGGAATGAGCGGAATTTGAGCGGAAAAAAAGTGCAAGAAATGAGCGGAATTTGAGCGGAATAAAAAATGCAAGAAATGAGCGGAATTTGAGCGGAATCAAAAATGCAAGATATGAGCGGAATTTGAGCGGAATCAAAAATGCAAGAAATGATCGGAATTTGAGCGGAAAAAAATGCAAGAAATGATCGGAGAGACGTTTCGACCGCACTTTTGTCTGATCAGAGGACGTTTCGAGAGCTGAAATAGGTTAAATACTGTCGGAAAAAATCTACAGTTGAACTAACGAACAACTCTTTGAGATTTTCCAGTATGTTTTGGGTGTGTTCCCCTCCTCCTTTTCTCAACCGGGCTGGGGACCGGCTACGGCGGAGTTACAAACAAACAACTATAGGAGAATTGAGCAGAGCTAGCTAAAAAAACTAGGCTCGAAAAGCTCTCTCCAAAACAGAAACACTAAACAGACCAGACAAAGTATAAAATATTAATAAAAGTATAATAATGTCATAAATATAATAATAAATATAATAAAGATTAAAACCAGAATGAAACAAGGAGGTTCGTTTATGTGCGACTGCACATAATGTTCCAACTATTCTCATTGTCGAACTTTTTTTCTATACAAGCTAAACCAAAAAATGTTTTTCCACTACAACCCACACAAAAAGTGGGACTCCTACGTTGCTTTTCGTTAGCATTCGACAACTCTAAGATCCGATTGAAAAAAAAGACGTTTTAAAATAAAATTTTCAAATAAGCGAAAAATCCAACTAAGAGACTAACTTTTTTTCTATACAAGCTAAACCAAAAAATGTTTTTCCACTACAACCCACACAAAAAGTGGGACTCCTACGTTGCTTTTCGTTAGCATTCGACAACTCTAAAATCCGATTGAAAAAAAAAAGACGTTTTAAAATAAAATTTTCAAATAAGCGAAAAATCCAACTAAGAGACTAACTTTTTTTCTATACAAGCTAAACCAAAAATTGTTTTTCCACTACAACCCACACAAAAAGTGGGACTCCTACGTTGCTTTTCGTTAGCATTCGACAACTCTAAGATCCGATTGAAAAAAAGACGTTTTAAAATAAATTTTTCAAATAAGCGAAAAATCCAACTAAGAGACTAACTTTTTTTGCTATACAAGCTAAACCAAAAATTGTTTTTCCACTACAACCCACACAAAAATTGGGACTCCTACGTTGCTTTTCGTTAGCATTCGCCAACTCTAAGATCCGATTGAAAAAAAAGACGTTTTAAAATAAAATTTTCAAATAAGCGAAAAATCCAACTAAGAGACTAACTTTTTTTTCTATACAAGCTAAACCAAAAATTGTTTTTCCACTACAACCCACACAAAAAGTGGGACTCCTACGTTGCTTTTCGTTAGCATTCGACAACTCTAAGATCCGATTGAAAAAAAGACGTTTTAAAATAAAATTTTCAAATAAGCGAAAAATCCAACTAAGAGACTAACTTTTTTTCTATACAAGCTAAACCAAAAATTGTTTTTCCACTACAACCCACACAAAAAGTGGGACTCCTACGTTGCTTTTCGTTAGCATTCGACAACTCTAAGATCCGATTGAAAAAAAGACGTTTTAAAATAAAATTTTCAAATAAGCGAAAAATCCAACTAAGAGACTAACTTTTTTTCTATACAAGCTAAACCAAAAATTGTTTTTCCACTACAACTCTAGCTGAGTTAAAAAAACAATAAACGACACAACTAAAAACAATGACGTTTCAAAATTAAAACAGCAAAAAAGTTAGTTTTTCGTATGGAAATTTGCGAATTTCGCGATTAGCGAATTTTAATCATAGTTATTTTAGATTGGGTCAAAAAGTTGTCCAAATTGAACTAAATCTGGCATGGAGTATCCACTGTATAGGTAGAGTGTAGGGTAAAAAGAATTTTGCTATAGCTTTTCCAGGAAAAAAGTTAGTTTTTCATACGCAAATTCGCGAATTTCGCGATTAGCAAATTTTAACTATAGTAATTTTTGATTGGGTCAAGAAGTTGTCCAAATTGAACCAAACCTGGTATGGAGTATCCACTGTATAGGTGGAGTGTAGAGGAAAAAAATTTTTACTATAGCTTGTCTAGAAAAAAGTTAGTTTTTCATAAGGAAAATTCCTAGAGTTTCCGAATAATTTTGAATAGGTAACTTTTTAAATAAGTCTTTTTCATCGGGTCAAGAAATTGTCCAAATTGAATCAAACTTGGTATGGAGTATCCGCTGTATAGGTAGATTGTTAAACAAAAAGAATTTTTGGTAAAGCCTGCCTAGCAAAAAAAGTTAGTTTTTCGTATGGAAATTTGCGAATTTCGCGATTCGCGAATTTTAACTATAGTAATTTTTGATTGGGCCAAGAAGTTGTCCAAATTGAACCAAAACTCTTTTTACGCTACACTCTACCTATACAGTGGATACTCCATACCAGGTTTGGTTCAATTTGGACAACTTCTTGACCCAATCAAAAATTACTATAGTTAAAATTCGCTAATCGCGAAATTCTCAAATTTCCATACGAAAAACTAACTTTTTTGCTAGGCAGGCTATACCAAAAACTCTTTTCGTTTAACAATCTACCTATACAGCGGATACTCCATACCAACTTTGGTTCAATTTGGACAATTTCTTGACCCGATGAAAAAGACTTATTTAAAAAGTTCCCTATTCAAAATTATTCGGAAACTATAGGAATTTTCCGTATGAGAAACTTACTTTTTTCTAGACCAGCTATAGTAAAAATTCTTATTCCTCTACACTCTACCTATACAGTGGATACTCCATACCAGGTTTGGTTCAATTTGGACAACTTCTTGACCCAATCAAAAATTACTATAGTTAAAATTTGCTAATCGCGAAATTCGCGAATTTGCGTATGAAAAACTAACTTTTTTCCTGGAAAAGCTATAGCAAAGTTCTTTTTACCCTACACTCTACCTAAACAGTGGATACTCCATGCCAGGTTTAGTTCAATTTGGACAACTTTTTGACCCAATCTAAAATAACTATGATTAAAATTCGCTAATCGCGAAATTCGCAAATTTCCATACGAAAAACTAATTTTTTTGCTAGGCAGGCTATACGAAAAATTCCTTTTGTTTAACAATCTACCTATACAGCGGATACTCCATACCAAGTTTGGTTCAATTTGGACAATTTCTTAACCCGATGAAAAAGACTTATCTAAAAAGTTACCTATTCAAAATTATTCGGAAACTATAGGAATTTTCCGTATGAGAAACTTACTTTTTTCTAGACAAGCTATAGTAAAAATTCTTTTTCCTCTACACTCTACCTATACAGTGGATACTCCATACCAGGTTTGGTTCAATCTGGACAACTTCTTGACCCAATCAAAAATTACTATAGTTAAAATTTGCTAATCGCGAAATTCGCGAATTTGCGTATGAAAAACTAACTTTTTTCCTGGAAAAGCTATAGCAAAGTTCTTTTTACCCTACACTCTACCTATACAGTGGATACTCCATGCCAGGTTTAGTTCAATTTGGACAACTTTTTGACCCAATCTAAAATAACTATGATTAAAATTCGCTAATCGCGAAATTCGCAAATTTCCATACGAAAAACTAATTTTTTTGCTAGGCAGGCTATACGAAAAATTCTTTTTGTTTAACAATCTACCTATACAGCGGATACTCCATACCAACTTTGGTTCAATTTGGACAATTTCTTGACCCGATGAAAAAGACTTATTTAAAAAGTTACCTATTCAAAATTATTCGGAAACTATAGGAATTTTCCGTATGAAAAACTAACTTTTTTCTAGACAAGCTATAGTAAAAATTCCTCTACACTCTACTTATACAGTGGATACTCCATACCAGGTTTGGTTCAATTGGGACAACTTCTTGACCCAATCAAAAATTACTATAGTTAAAATTCGCTAATCGCGAAATTCGCAAATTTCTGTATGCAAAACTAACTTTTTTTCCTGGAAAAGCTATAGCAAAAATTCTTTTTACCCTACAATCTACCTATACAGTGGATACTCCATACCAAGTTTTGTTCAATTTGGACATCTTCCTGACCCAATCTAAAATAACTATAGTTAAAACTCGCTAATCGCGAAATTCTCAAATTTCCGTATGAAAAAATTACTTTCTTGCGAGGCAAGCTATACCAAAAATTCTTTTTTTAACACTCTACTTATACAGAGGATACTCCATACCAAGTTTGGTTCATTTTGGACAACTTCTTAACCCAATCAAAAATAACAATACTTTGGCTACGGCAGAGTTACCAACAAACAACTATGGGAGAACTGAGTCCGAGCAAACGGTAAAAATCCGCGCTCTAAGACTCTCCCCAAGTCACAAAACAAATTATAACACATAGCTTACAGGATCACTGGAAAACCGCATTGTTTATTAGCATTCATATACCGCAGTAGGTAAAAGACCTACTGGAAGACCGCAAATTTTTAACTATGTCTATTCCGCAGCAGGTAAGAGACCCACAAAAACACCGCAATGTGTTAAATTACTGTACCGCAATAAATAACAGACTCACTGGAAAAGCCGCAGTAGGTAAAAGACATACTGGAACACCGCAAATTTTTAACTATGTCTATTCCGCAGCAGGTAAGAGACCCGCAAAAACACCGCAATATGTTAAATTACTGTACCGCAATATATAACAGACTCACTGGAAAAGCCGCAGTAGGTAAAAGACCTACTGAAAAACCGCAAATTTTTAACTATGTCTATTCCGCAGCAGGTAAGAGACCCGCAAAAACACCGCAATATGTTAAATTACTGTACCGCAATAAATAACAGACTCACTGGAAAAGCCGCAGTAGGTAAAAGACCTACTGAAAAACCGCAAATTTTTAACTATGTCTATTCCGCAGCAGGTAAGAGACCCGCAAAGATACCGCACTGTGTTACATGTCTGTACAGCAATAAATTAGTAAGATTTACTGGAAAACCGCACTGTTTATTAGCCTTCTTCTACCGCAGTAGGTAAAAGACCTACTGAAAGACCGCGAATTTTTTTAAACTATTTGTCTATTCCGCAGCAGGTAAGAGACCCACAAAGATACCGCACTGTGTTACATTACTGTACCGCAATAAACAAGTACAGATTTACTCGAAAACCGCATTGTTTATTAGCATTCTTATACTGCAGTAGGTAAAAGACCTACTGGAAGACCGCGAATTTTGTTTAACTATTTGTCTATTCCGCAGCAGTAGCGATAAATTATTTCTTAGGCCAATTAGACCAAAAAACTTTATACATTAAAATCAACTAGGATGATGAAATCGCTAATAAACCCTCGAATCGTTGAAACTACTCCTCTAAAACGAACTGTCACATCGAATTGTCTTCCTTAAAACATTAAAAACAGCTTCGAGATTTACAATGCTAAAATTAGTCGTGCTCAAAATGATTCAATAAACTCAGTAAATACACCAGATTTCGAAACTCAAACTTAGCAAGTTTTCGCGTTATTGAATTAACACTGACTTGTTTTTTCTCGACTGTTTCTCCGATAACATAAGCAAGCGGTCTAAACAATTTCTCAGCACTTTCGAAAACTGTACCCTGCAAGTCAAGCCTGATAACGTCTACAACATTGAAGCATTCAACATAACATTTAATACTGTTGCTTTCTTCAAAAAACAGAAGTATTTGAGCCGCCTCGGGTGGATCTTCGCGAAGCAGAACGAAGCTGTTTGAATTGGACCTCCTATAACTTAGGGAATCGAGCAAACTTGGAAAAGGCGACTTCAGACGATATCGACAAAACAATCGGGACTGTGGGAATAGTCTTCTAATAAAAATGGTGTTAGTGTTTTCTTCCAAATTGTATCCTTCCCAAAACTCCATTGAAACTGACGATTTATTAAGCATTAATTTAAGCGCGTCGTCTTTTATTCGTGAGCATTCAATCTTTTTTTTCGAATATATCGCTGAACAAGAAGATTACAGATATTCACTGTTCCTGAGACAGGTTGTATCAAATGATGGTTAGCAGATTCAAATGACATTGCGGATGTCACCCAAAGCGGTCCAAACAATTTCACTTGCCATGCAAGATGACGTAGAAGGTGAAAATTAATAGAATCGAAAGATTTTAGAGGGTACTTCTTGCTCATGCTTAAACAAAAAGCTTCAAGTAAATTACCACACATTTTAGCGTTTTGGTCGGTCTCGTACATCGATCGCAATGCAAAAAAAAGATAAGACACGTCACGAATGTTGCTTTTAGAGAATTCGTTTGTTTTTATATGAGGAAAAATGATCGGGAACAAATACAACAGGAAAACTTTCATTTCATTGGCTTTAAAATAGCTTCTATATTTTAGTGCTCTAATTCGCCGCTTAAATTCGTTGGGAGGCTTAAAAATTTCAATTGCGCAATCTACTGATGAAATTGATCCATTCAAGGTCACAAAAAAATCAAGCATATCTTTGGCCACTCCTTTATACAACTGATGCATTGTGTCCACTGGGCTTGTAAGGGGTAAGTTGCTGATGACGTTGAAAAGCTTGGGATAGCCTTTAACCCCGAGAGTATTAATTTCGGGATCAGCCTCTTTGGCTCTCTTAATGTGATCTTTCCTGATATAGAAATCAGCACAAACTTTTTGTTTATTTGGACTGCGCATTTCAAAGGATTTTGAGTGAGGATAAAAGTGTGCCCCGAATCTATGCACACCACGCAGTGTACATAACCAGCAGCCATAATATCCATTAAACTGTTTCATCTGCAAAACTTCAGCTTTACACACAAGATCTGCAACGTGCAGTACCGTAACAAACTCAATCTTGTATGTTGTAGAATCGACGCTCACTTCTATTGGCTTCTCTAATTCCAAGCTGTAGTGCTCAAAAATTTTATCCCAATCGACATCTTTATTCCCGTACCAAACGCTTGCTAAGGTGATATTTTTAAAGCTAGACCTCATGATTGGGGGAAGATCAGCAATAGAGATCCAAAGCGGGTAGGCTGATTCAGCAGAAGATTTTCTAACTTTTGCGCCATCCGTGTTTATGATGAGGCGTATTCTCAATTTGTCGAAACTAATTAAAGGTTCTAATTTTATATCTGCGTTAGAACTTTTACATTTAGAATATTTAATAATCTGATCAATATTAGAAGTGACTACTCTAGATAAGTGAGTAAAGAAAGACATTAAGATAAGCTCACCCTTAGGATACAAACGATGAGTGAAATTATATTTTTCATACACTGCTGAAAGAACTTTCTTCACAAAATGATAACTGGGAAAAGTCTTTGAATCATCAATTAATCTTTCTCGCTTTATAAGGTCATATAGAAGCTCGTCCGGTGCAGAATGGTTCGTTGTAATTGAAAGAAGCGACATAACTGAGTTTTGGACTGATATATTGTTCTTCATGATTTCCAGGCCAAAATCAAAACCAGGAACATCAGAATCAGCTACAACATTTATTATCGAGGAGCTGTCTGAAACGGATGAATCGGTTGACGAAGACGATTGAGAATTTGCATCCGATGCAATGAGTTCTGTCTCGGAATCAGAATTTAGGTGAACATCAGTTTCAACTTCACTATTCGCAGTAAAATAAATCTCATCAGAGCTTTCATCAATCTCTTGGGTCTGATTATCAGAAGGCGAGTCAAAAAATCTGGCCTCCCTCTGTGTTTGTGACAATAAGAGAGAAGCTTCGTTAGTTTCAAAGCTAGATAAAAATTTAATGCGTCGTTTCCGCTGTAACTTTGCAGTGCGTTTACGTGAAGTAGAACCCTGGGTCTGCAAATGTTCATTGAACTCAAGATTTATCTCAGGAGTTTCTGAAGTTGCGGCGTCGGATGACACTTGTGTGGGGGCCAACGGCGTACTAGTAAGCTGTGATATTCCAGACGGCACCTCTGTTTCGTCTTCGGAATCATGATGATAGCTTGGAAAATCGCACAAGCAATCCTTGTTACCGTTGCCGAAGAAAGAGTCACCATAGAACACAGTAAGTTCTTCATTAGGCTCGATTGACTTCAAAACTTGTAAACGCACACAAAGATACGGCAGATCGCAACTAAAGCCTTGAAAGTATTTGACATTAGGAGAGCAAGAATGGTTACTAAATCTACAGGATCCAAGTAAAACTTTCCCTGCGCTGTCTCTACTGCTTCGCATGATAGATAATTCCGTCACTTCTGCTCTTAGAGCAGAAGGCAATTTTTCGACAATTCCGAGCGGAAATTCAAGCGGTGTGAACGAAGGCTTTATAACTTTGTTGCTTTTATTGAAGATGCCGAAACCTCCAAATCTATCCGGCAGAATATGAAAACCTTTTTGGTGGGTCTGTTCATATATTGAGAAAAAAATTCGACTGACCTTATTCAAAACTTTGTCTTTGCTGAGGCGCTCAGAGAAAACATTTTCGCAAGATAAATCCACCATTGCTTGCGGCTCACCCAAATTATTAAGGAATTTTTTCGCTGCAAAAGCATCGCATAAAATCAAATCTTTGACAGAAATCATATCTAAAAACAAATTAAATGAATAGATCTCTCAGGTGAAAATTACATATGAATAACGCATATCACTGATTTCTAAATGGCGTAAGCAAACAAGGGGTAAAAGACGTCTTTGCAATTTAGAAATGTTTCTACCTGTCAAACGGTATAGCTTACTAATTCCGAAAAACAAAATCCATGCAATCCCTTAATTCATCTCTCAGACAAAGACAAGATAAAACGCGAAAATTATTTTAGTTTTTACTCAAAGGATGCATACTACAGTAAAACTAAGTATGAACTAAATAATTGCAATAAATTGATGTCTTCATTATACTGCGATTGAAGTATTAAGGATGTATTAATTATAGAATCAAAATCTTGCTCAACTTAGTGGACAAAAAAGAAGGATGGAACATTGCTGCACAAGAAACAGATTCACTCGGATAGGTTTTTGAGTTTTCGGTTATTCAAACACATGTCAAAAGCAATAGACACTCAGATGATAGTTCCGAAGGAGTCAAGAATTGTAAAACAATTACAAAAAACAGCAAAGTAGAAGACACCTAAATCTAATTTAAGAAACGATTATCATCAACTAGCTAGGCATTAGCAACTAATCATAGCTAGGCATTAGCAACTAATCATGTAGTACTGTATTCGAAATACTAAGCAAACTAAGCTGAACCAGTTCACTGATTAAAAAACATTGAAATGTTTACATGGCAGCAAAAGAATATCAGAAGTCTAATCAGTCGAACCCTGTGAAACATTCTTGTCATTTTTTCCTCTGACTGAATCTCTCAGCATTTGATTTACTGAACTTCTAGCAGCTTCATACGCAACAAGAGGTGTTAGCGGGTACTTCTGCTCAATGACAGCTGAAAACCAATAACACAAAATGAAGTTACGTAGCATAAAAAGAATAGGACAGCTACCTAGTCTATCAAAAATTTTAAGACTTTTTGAGCTACTTATCGAGGAAAAAATTATTTTTGAACAGCCGTCAAAAAACTTGCAAGCATTATAATGACAGAAATTACCTCGAAAATTTTCTTGGACATCATCGTCAAGAGCAGTTCGGAAATCCACTTTTTTTGAAAGTTTACGCGGTGAGAGCATCTTGAATTCCAGATCTTTTTTTCAATTAGTTTGTCGGCTAAACTCCTGGCAAAATGCTGTACATCACTGCCGGCAAAAAATTTCATTAGGTCTTCTCCCTTGTGAATCACAGGTTTGATTGTTTTACTACAAAGCTCCGGATGTCCATCAATACTCATGAAGCCATTGACTGCAACGTCGTACTTCTCTTTACTTTTTGATGACTAAATACAGAAGTCAACATTTAGAGAGGAAAAACAGCCTAAGGAAACAAAACATTTTCATCAACGAAAAGACGGTAAAACCACAGCTACATTAAAAAGACAAAACCGTTAGCAGAACGTAACCCCGAGAGATGTTTTGACTAGATAAGACAAAACAAACTTACACATTTTGAGATGGCATCGAGAAGGTTTCTGCTTTTCTTTAGCTCAGTGTTCCGTTTCAGCTCAAAGGCCTCGGCAATTGCTTTCATGTTCTCTTCGTGAGAAGCCAGAAAATTTTCAAAGGGATCACAAATTGCCTCACAAAAGTTGGTATCGCGAACAATCGGCGAAGACGAGTGGACCAAGATAGGGTACTCAGGATGTTGAATAGTCTGAGACGGGACCTTAAAAAATCTTGAGAATGACTGAATGGACAATTTAGTTTCAGAACATAACTTGTTTTTACCCGGAACGGAATCATTTTTAGAACACAGAGTTAGGTTACTTACGAAAAAGGTTAACGGAAAACGATTACCTCTGAATGCAACTCTGCTGGTTGCTCATTATTTTTTCCCCCTCCAAGACTAAAATTGGAGACTACGACTGAAGACATGCTATCACGCAAGAAATCGTCATTGTCTCCAGAGGAAACATCATTTTCTTCCAAAGGTTCAAGATCGTCATTTTTACTTTTCAGTTCTGACGGATTGGCACCACCATTCAACACGGCAAGATAACAATCCTCGACTCCTTTCAAACTGACCTCTGGCCCCTTGCAAAGAAGTCGACATTCGTACTCCTTAGATTTGAAAGTGAGAAAAATCTTTGAGTCAACTAACATTGTATATTTTTCGCAGTAACTCATTTTTGGCCAAGAATCGCTTACTGGAGTAAGGGTTAAAACACTGATATCGTCGACAAAAATCCATCTAAATTTTTTCTTCAAAAGCATGAGTCTGACAGACTCTTCGCTCTCAAACTCTGAATCGGATTCATTCAATCTTTTTTGAGGATGTTGCCTCAGAATGCGCTGAGATCCTTTTGATTGAGACGCGTCACGCTGACTGGATGACAATTCCCATGAATCATCAGTTGTTTGTCCCTGACTTGATTTAATGTTGTTCTGCGAGATTTCTGGAAGTTTTCTCAAAATCTTTTTTCTTTACAATTAATTGCATAACTCAATCTTCGTTTATAAATTCTTCCCATTTGTCTTAAATACTATGGTAGGGAAAAGACACTTGAAGATTACAAAACAAAATGCCAGACCACTGATCATAAATCAGCTAATGTGAGTTCAAAAGAATGTATTGATATTTCTAACTACTTAGATTTGATTACACAATGCATGAAAAATTTGATTGCATCATGTTAACCTCGGAAGAGAGGCACCCACAATTCAGGGCCCTACCGTCTCAAATTTTATAGGATCAGACTTGTTTTATAAAATTTACTCATTTGGTAAACAATTCCCAGTTTGGAAAAGGCCAAAAAACCCGGCAGTGTTTTCCTTTGAAGAGCTCAAAAATTTGAAAAGAAAGATCAATCAGAACATGTTCAGAAACTACAGCGATGGACTACTTGTCTAAAATAAATAGGATATGAGACGTAAAATTTGCCATTTTAAAGCACATTTTGAACTCAAAAGCATCTCAAATAAGTTCAACTATCTAAATTATCTGAAAAACCGTAAAATTTTTACAACATTACAAACAAATGGCACATCGAAATTAAAATTCAGTGGTCTTTGATAAATCTAATTTTTTCGCCATTGATTTTTACCTATCAGACTCTAATAAAACTAATAACATTAGCAGTCTAAAGTAAATAAAAAGAAGAACGCATCAAACATTAAGAGCAACAATTAATCCTGAGGAAAATTAGCATAACAGTTGTACGTTCTTTTCTTCACTCATTTTGGTTCAAATCCTTAAACAACTTCTTTTTTCTCAACTGAAATCTTTTGCGATCGTCACCGGCTTTATTGGCTGCCTTCTGGGCTGTGTCATACGCATCTGGGTATTGGTTAGGTGGGAACAACGCGTTGATTTCGGCTACAAACAAAACAAAAAAGTTCATTTTTATTGAATTCTGATATTAGCCTACATTTTCCAGATGAGTAGAAAACTAATAATTTTAAGAGGATTTGGGCAGAAATTTGATGAGTTAAATATTGGAGAACATGCAAATCAAAACGACGCAAAAAAATTTTTTGGAAAAATTAACAACCTTTAAACTTCTTAGTTTTTTCTGAGTCTGCAGGTTTTCTTTGCTGTTTCTGATCCTTTGATGGTGATATCAGCTCACTGATCAAACCTTCCTGTCCAAACATTTTGATCCTCAGAGCCTTCACGGCTTTCGCCGGGTCACTGAATGATCCAGGCGCAAATAGTGGAGTACTAGTTGCCTCAAGTGAAGTTCTCTCTGGGCTCGTGCTTTTGATTTCTTGGACCTCTGTTTTTAAACGGGTCTATAATAATTTTTTTGTTATGCAATCTAGACATCAGACAGCCAATAGAATGCAAAAACTACACTAACTATATCTTTTATCTCCTTTAATTTGGAGGCAAGCCGACTATTTAGGCTTTGCATATCTTTGTGGAAGTTCGCAAAGACCTTTTTCATAGATTCCTCATCTTTTTCTAGCACTCGGGCTATTTTCTTGTGCGTTTCACAACACTAAAAAAAAACACCTCAAAATTCTGGAAAACCAAAGCAATTTATCTAAAAAAAACACCTCGACTTCAGGTTTTCTTTTAGAGCCCTTCGCTTGACGCTCTTTGTGACTGACCTCATCATCTCCCTCAGATCTTTCCGTGTTTTTGTCCTAAGGAGAAAGAGAACAAGCAGTTACTATATTTCAAAAGCGACGATAAATTCTCTATCTGACAATAAAAACCAACTGCAAAATCAAAAGAAAAAAAAGCAAGTCAATCAGAGTTTTTACCTCAATTTCAGTTAACTTTGCCTTCGAGATCACACTCTTTCTTGATACTGCTGTCTCATGAACTACATCTGTCCCTTTCTGCGACAAACAATCGAACAAACCCTTCATTAGGCAATCAAAAAACTTCAGAATTTACTTGAAAAAGTTGCTACCTACTCAACTTAGAAACGACCTTACCTCAAGATTAGTTTGCTCTTCTGGAGCGCTCTTTCTCGATAAGTCATTTCGTTCTGCATCTCCATCCCTTTTTTCCTGCCAAAGGAACCAAATGAGATTCATTAGACTACCAAAAATCTACCACAAACCACTCAATTTAGACCACTTTAGTAAAGATAAACGCAAATCTACACCAATGAAACTGACAAACAGAAAGTATATCTAAAAATTCTCACTAAACCACTTTGCTTTCATGAATCACCTGAATGCAAATTACCTTAGCCAGTCTGCCCTCATTTTTTTCCCGAAGACACCTTGCGTACTCAGCTGTCACTTCATCTTGAGTACCCTTCAAAATTAGGAAATAACTTTCATAGACTTTTCGGGCTTTGATTTTTACTTCGGCATGATCGCCGAGCGTTCTCCTAAATGTAATTGTACTTTCCGGCCATCGATCATCAGTAAGTGTTAGAATTTGATAATCATGCTTCTCATTCATGAACAAAAAACAGACCAAAGTATTGAGCGGCATTTTCTGAAAAGTTCGAAAAATGAGAAAGAAAAACATTTTGATCCTTATGAAACTTTTTTAAACCACTACAACTCATTCTGGAGACAAAACCAATTCACCAACAGAAAACCACGAATTCTAATGAACTACTCGCCTATTTCACTGCAGGTAGACCCACAAAGTAACCGCAGAATGATATATAACTCTTCCGCAGTGAGTAACAGACTCACTGGAAAACCGCTTCTATAAGCATTCTTATACCGCAGTAGGTAAAAGACCTACTGGAAAACCGCAAATTTTTAACTATGTCTATTCCGCAGCAGGTAAGAGACCCACAAAAACACCGCAATGTGTTACATTACTGTACCGCAATAAATAACAGACTCACTGGAAAAGCCGCAGTAGGTAAAAGACCTACTGAAAAACCGCAAATTTTTAACTATGTCTATTCCGCAGCAGGTAAGAGACCCACAAAAACACCGCAATGTGTTAAATTACTGTACCGCAATAAATAATAGACTCACTGGAAAAGCCGCAGTAGGTAAAAGACCTACTGGAACACCGCAAATTTTTAACTATGTCTTCCGCAGCAGGTAAGAGACCCGCAAAAACACCGCAATGTGTTAAATTACTGTACCGCAATAAATAACAGACTCACTGGAAAAGCCGCAGTAGGTAAAAGACCTACTGAAAAACCGCAAATTTTTAACTATGTCTATTCCGCAGCAGGTAAGAGACCCACAAAAACACCGCAATGTGTTAAATTACTGTACCGCAATAAATAACAGACTCACTGGAAAAGCCGCAGTAGGTAAAAGACCTACTGAAAAACCGCAAATTTTTAACTATGTCTATTCCGCAGCAGGTAAGAGACCCGCAAAAACACCGCAATGTGTTAAATTACTGTACCGCAATAAATAACAGACTCACTGGAAAAGCCGCAGTAGGTAAAAGACCTACTGAAAAACCGCAAATTTTTAACTATGTCTATTCCGCAGCAGGTAAGAGACCCACAAAAACACCGCAATGTGTTAAATTACTGTACCGCAATAAATAACAGACTCACTGGAAAAGCCGCAGTAGGTAAAAGACCTACTGAAAAACCGCAAATTCTTAACTATGTCTATTCCGCAGCAGGTAAGAGACCCGCAAAAACACCGCAATATGTTAAATTACTGTACCGCAATAAATAACAGACTCACTGGAAAAGCCGCAGTAGGTAAAAGACCTACTGAAAAACCGCAAATTTTTATTTGTTTGTCTATTCCGCAGCAGGTAAGAGACCCACAAAAACACCGCAATGTGTTAAAATACTGTACCGCAATAAGTAAAAGATTCACTGGAAAAATGCATTGTTAATTAGCCTTCTTAAGCCGTACTTTTTAAAAACGTTAACAAATCTTGGTAACAAAAGTTGTTATCATTGTAAACAAACACTTGGGTATCAAACAGTATCAAAATAGCGTATCAAACATTGGTAATAAACATGATGGTTTTACTGCACAATCATTTCAAATTCTTCTCTCGAAAAACTTTATTGATCCCGCAGGCTAGGGCGCGATACCCCTCTTCGGTTAGATGAATCCCGTCAGTTTCCTTGAAAAACTTCGCTTTACTGACTTCCTGGTGCATCCTGAAGGATGGCATCGGGGCTAGGTTCAACAATGTGTTGAATCGAGTGATGTTGTCGTGATTAGCTTTTAACCTCTTCAGCACCGTACATGCAATCACAGTGGGCTTTTTGGGGAGTTCAGTCAATTTCTTACGGAATTCTTGAATCTTTTTCAATACTTCTTCCGGCTCTTCGCCTGGTTTGTCGTAATATGACAAATTGTTTCCACCAATCATAAAAATTATGTTCCGATAAGCTGCTAAGGTGTCCAGCAAATACAAGAAGTCTTCAACTTTCCCGCCAGACAGGGAGTAAACAACACAATGATCAACACACAAGGAATCCACAATCGAGTCCCCGACAACAGCCGTGTGCGTTTCCAAGTCATTGCCAAAATTATTGAACAAGAACTGGAGTGTTCTTCCGGATGACGTTAATTTATTCAACCTGTCTTGGTGCTGCACAGGTGAAAATGCCGGCTTGAACTTTTTTGGCGGGGCGTTGCATTGGTTGGCAAATTTGGGTCCAACTCTGTCAGGGTTCATATCAACTTAAAAAAAAGCTAGTGAAAGTTTCAGCAGTGATTTTTTCTCGTATGAAACCGATATTGAAATCTATATAGTAATTTATAGGTCGAAAATTGTTAAAAACTTCGGAAAAACTAAACCAATCAAAACGCGACCTTGCTCATTAGCTCTTCTCTAAACAACCGAAAAAAGAAAAGACAAAAAAGAAAAAAAAATTGAACATAGTTTTGCCACCATCTTAATCTTATACCCCTGATACCCGGGGCTGAGTGGTCCCACTTCGACCCGTGGTGGGTGGTCCCAGTTCACACATGGTGGCGTCCCCTGATACCCGGGGATGGGTGCTCTCTATATATAATTTTTGTTAAAGATAGTTTTTTAAGCGCGAAATCTGACAACGTGTTAATTTCTTCTATCTCAGACCACTTAGAACGATAATTCCTTCTGCTTTAGAATTTATTTGAACTTTCCCACTCCTACTTAGGCGCTCAATTGATTTGAGTAAGTCCTTCACTATATTGAAAAACACTTTGTTAAACTGTTTGAAGATAGTATTTTGAGTGCGAAATCTGACAACGTGTTAAGTTCTTCTATCTCAGACCACTTATATCGATAATTCCTTCTGCTTTAGAACCTATTTGGATTTTCCCACTCCTACTCAGGCGCTCAATTGATTTGAATAAGTCCTTCACTATATTGAAAACACTTTTTGTTAAACTGTATAAAGATAGTATTTTGAGTGCGAAATCTGACAACGTGTTAAGTTCTTCTTTCTCAGACCACTTATAACAATAATTCCGTCTGCTTAAGAACCTATTTGGACTTTCCCACACCTACTTAGGCGCTCAATTGATTTGAGTAAATCCTTCACTATATTGAAAAACACTTTGTTGAACTGTTTAAAGATAGTATTTTGAGTGCGAAATCTGACAACGTGTTAAGTTCTTCTATCTCAGATCACTTAGAACGATAAAACCTTCTGCTTTAGAACCTATTTGGACTTTCCCACTCCTACTTAGGCGCTCAATTGATTTGAGTAAGTCCTTCACTATATTGAAAAACACTTTGTTAAACTGTATAAATATAGTATATTGAGTGCGAAATCTGACAACGTGTTAAGTTCTTCTATCTCAGACCACTTAGAACGATAATTCCTTCTGCTTTAGAACCTATTTGGACTTTCCCACTCCTACTTAGGCGCTCAATTGATTTGAGTAAGTCCTTCACTATATTGAAAAACACTTTTTGTTAAACTGTTTAAAGATAGTATTTTGAGTGCGAAATCTGACAACGTGTTAAGTTCTTCTATCTCAGACCACTTAGAACAATAATTCCTTCTGCTTTAGAACCTAATTGGACTTTCCCACTCCTACTTAGGCGCTCAATTGATTTGAGTAAGTCCTTCACTATATTGAAAAACACTTTGTTAAACTGTATAAATATAGTATATTGAGTGCGAAATCTGACAACGTGTTAAGTTCTTCTATCTCAGACCACTTAGAACAAAAATTCCTTCTGCTTTAGAACCTATTTGGACTTTCCCACTCCTACTTAGGCGCTCAATTGATTTGAGTAAGTCCTTCACTATATTGAAAAACACTTTTTGTTAAACTGTTTAAAGATAGTATTTTGAGTGCGAAATCTGACAACGTGTTAAGTTCTTCTATCTCAGACCACTTAGAACGATAATTCCTTCTGCTTTAGAACCTATTTGGACTTTCCCACTCCTACTTAGGCGCTCAATTGATTTGAGTAAGTCCTTCACTATATTGAAAAACACTTTTTGTTAAACTGTTTAAAGATAGTATTTTGAGTGCGAAATCTGACAACGTGTTAAGTTCTTCTATCTCAGACCACTTAGAACAATAATTCCTTCTGCTTTAGAACCTAATTGGACTTTCCCACTCCTACTTAGGCGCTCAATTGATTTGAGTAAATCCTTCACTATATTGAAAAACACTTTTTGTTGAACTGTTTAAAGATAGTATTTTGAGTGCGAAATCTGACAACGTGTTAAGTTCTTCTATCTCAGATCACTTAGAACAATAATTCTTTCTGCTTTAGAACCTATTTGGACTTTCCCCACTCCTACTTAGGTGCTCAATTGATTTGAGTAAGTCCTTCACTATATTGAAAAACACTTTGTTGAACTGTATAAATATAGTATATTTAGTGCGAAATCTGACAACGTGTTAAGTTCTTCTATCTCAGACCACTTAGAACAATAATTCCTTCTGCTTTAGAACCTATTTGGACTTTCCCACTCCTACTTGGGCGCTCAATTGATTTGAGTAAGTCCTTCACTATATTGAAAAACACTTTTTGTTAAACTGTTTAAAGATAGTATTTTGAGTGCGAAATCTGACAACGTGTTAAGTTCTTCTATCTCAGACCTCTTATAACGATAATTCCTTCTGCTTTAGAACCTATTTGGACTTTTCCACTCCTACTTAGGCGCTCAATTGATTTGAGTAAGTCATTCACTATATTGAAAAACACTTTTTGTTAAACTGTTTAAAGATAGTATTTTGAGTGCGAAATCTGACAACGTGTTAAGTTCTTCTATCTCAGAACACTTAGAACGATAATTCTTTCTGCTTTAGAACCTATTTGGACTTTCCCACCCGTACTCAGGCGCTCAATTGATTTGAATAAGTCCTTCACTATATTGAAAAACACTTTTTGTTAAACTAAATAAAGATAGTATTTTGAGTGCGAAATCTGACAACGTGTTAAGTTCTTCTATCTCAGACCACTTAGAACAATAATTCCTTCTGCTTTAGAACCTATTTGGACTTTGCCACTCCTACTTAGGCGCTCAATTGATTTGAGTAAGTCCTTCACTATATTGAAAAACACTTTTTGTTAAACTGTTTAAAGATAGTATTTTGAGTGCGAAATCTGACAACGTGTTAAGTTCCTCTATCTCAGACCACTTATAACGATAATTCCTTCTGCTTTAGAACCTATTTGGACTTTCCCACTCCTACTTAGGCGCTCAATTGATTTGAGTAAGTCCTTCACTATATTGAAAAACACTTTTTGTTAAACTGTTTAAAGATAGTATTTTGAGTGCGAAATCTGACAACGTGTTAAGTTCTTCTATCTCAGAACACTTAGAACGATAATTCTTTCTGCTTTAGAACCTATTTGGACTTTCCCACTCCTACTCAGGCGCTCAATTGATTTGAATAAGTCCTTCACTATATTGAAAAACACTTTTTGTTAAACTGTATAAAGATAGTATTTTGAGTGCGAAATCTGACAACGTGTTAAGTTCTTCTATCTCAGACCACTTAGAACAATAATTCCCTCTGCTTTAGAACCTAATTGGACTTTCCCACTCCTACTTAGGCGCTCAATTGATTTGAGTAAATCCTTCACTATATTGAAAAACACTTTTTGTTGAACTGTTTAAAGATAGTATTTTGAGTGCGAAATCTGACAACGTGTTAAGTTCTTCTATCTCAGATCACTTAGAACGATAAATCCTTCTGCTTTAGAACCTATTTGGACTTTCCCACTCCTACTTAGGCGCTCAATTGATTTGAGTAAGTCCTTCACTATATTGAAAAACACTTTGTTAAACTGTATAAATATAGTATATTGAGTGCGAAATCTGACAACGTGTTAAGTTCTTCTATCTCAGACCACTTAAAACAATAATTCCTTCTGCTTTAGAACCTATTTGGACTTTCCCACTCCTACTTAGGCGCTCAATTGATTTGAGTAAGTCCTTCACTATATTGAAAAACACTTTTTGTTAAACTGTTTAAAGATAGTATTTTGAGTGCGAAATCTGACAACGTGTTAAGTTCTTCTATCTCAGACCACTTAGAACGATAATTCCTTCTGCTTTAGAACCTATTTGGACTTTCCCACTCCTACTTAGGCGCTCAATTGATTTGAGTAAGTCCTTCACTATATTGAAAAACACTTTTTGTTAAACTGTTTAAAGATAGTATTTTGAGTGCGAAATCTGACAACGTGTTAAGTTCTTCTATCTCAGACCACTTAGAACAATAATTCCCTCTGCTTTAGAACCTAATTGGACTTTCCCACTCCTACTTAGGCGCTCAATTGATTTGAGTAAATCCTTCACTATATTGAAAAACACTTTTTGTTGAACTGTTTAAAGATAGTATTTTGAGTGCGAAATCTGACAACGTGTTAAGTTCTTCTATCTCAGATCACTTAGAACGATAATTCCTTCTGCTTTAGAACCTATTTGGACTTTCCCACTCCTACTTAGGTGCTCAATTGATTTGAGTAAGTCCTTCACTATATTGAAAAACACTTTTTATTAAACTGTTTAAAGATAGTATTTTGAGTGCGAAATCTGACAGCGTGTTAATTTCTTCTATCTCAGAACACTTAGAACGATAATTCTTTCTGCTTTAGAACTTATTTGAACTTTCCCACTCCTACTCAGGCGCTCAATTGATTTGAATAAGTCCTTCACTATATTGAAAAACACTTTTTGTTAAACTGTATAAAGATAGTATTTTGAGTGCGAAATCTGACAACGTGTTAAGTTCTTCTATCTCAGACCACTTATAACAATAATTCCGTCTGCTTAAGAACTTATTTGGACTTTCCCACTCCTACTTAGGCGCTCAATTGATTTGAGTAAATCCTTCACTATATTGAAAAACACTTTTTGTTGAACTGTTTAAAGATAGTATTTTGAGTGCGAAATCTGACAACGTGTTAAGTTCTTCTATCTCAGATCACTTAGAACGATAAATCCTTCTGCTTTAAAACCTATTTGGACTTTCCCACTCCTACTTAGGCGCTCAATTGATTTGAGTAAGTCCTTCACTATATTGAAAAACACTTTGTTAAACTGAATAAATATAGTATATTGAGTGCGAAATCTGACAACGTGTTAAGTTCTTCTATCTCAGACCACTTAGAACGATAATTCCTTCTGCTTTAGAACCTATTTGGACTTTCCCACTCCTACTTAGGCGCTCAATTGATTTGAGTAAGTCCTTCACTATATTGAAAAACACTTTTTGTTAAACTGTTTAAAGATAGTATTTTGAGTGCGAAATCTGACAACGTGTTAAGTTCTTCTATCTCAGACCGCTTAGAACGATAATTCCTTCTGCTTTAGAACCTATTTGGACTTTCCCACTCCTACTTAGGCGCTCAATTGATTTGAGTAAGTCCTTCACTATATTGAAAAACACTTTTTGTTAAACTGTTTAAAGATAGTATTTTGAGTGCGAAATCTGACAACGTGTTAAGTTCTTCTATCTCAGACCACTTAGAACAATAATTCCCTCTGCTTTAGAACCTAATTGGACTTTCCCACTCCTACTTAGGCGCTCAATTGATTTGAGTAAATCCTTCACTATATTGAAAAACACTTTTTGTTGAACTGTTTAAAGATAGTATTTTGAGTGCGAAATCTGACAACGTGTTAAGTTCTTCTATCTCAGATCACTTAGAACGATAATTCCTTCTGCTTTAGAACCTATTTGGACTTTCCCACTCCTACTTAGGTGCTCAATTGATTTGAGTAAGTCCTTCACTATATTGAAAAACACTTTTTATTAAACTGTTTAAAGATAGTATTTTGAGTGCGAAATCTGACAACGTGTTAATTTCTTCTATCTCAGAACACTTAGAACGATAATTCTTTCTGCTTTAGAACTTATTTGAACTTTCCCACTCCTACTCAGGCGCTCAATTGATTTGAATAAGTCCTTCACTATATTGAAAAACACTTTTTGTTAAACTGTATTAAGATAGTATTTTGAGTGCGAAATCTGACAACGTGTTAAGTTCTTCTATCTCAGACCACTTATAACAATAATTCCGTCTGCTTAAGAACCTATTTGGACTTTCCCACTCCTACTTAGGCGCTCAATTGATTTGAGTAAATCCTTCACTATATTGAAAAACACTTTTTGTTGAACTGTTTAAAGATAGTATTTTGAGTGCGAAATCTGACAACGTGTTAAGTTCTTCTATCTCAGATCACTTAGAACGATAAATCCTTCTGCTTTAAAACCTATTTGGACTTTCCCACTCCTACTTAGGCGCTCAATTGATTTGAGTAAGTCCTTCACTATATTGAAAAACACTTTGTTAAACTGTATAAATATAGTTTATTGAGTGCGAAATCTGACAACGTGTTAAGTTCTTCTATCTCAGACCACTTAGAACAATAATTCCTTCTGCTTTAGAACCTATTTGGACTTTCCCACTCCTACTTAGGCGCTCAATTGATTTGAGTAAGTCCTTCACTATATTGAAAAACACTTTTTGTTAAACTGTTTAAAGATAGTATTTTGAGTGCGAAATCTGACAACGTGTTAAGTTCTTCTATCTCAGACCGCTTAGAACGATAATTCCTTCTGCTTTAGAACCTATTTGGACTTTCCCACTCCTACTTAGGCGCTCAATTGATTTGAGTAAGTCCTTCACTATATTGAAAAACACTTTTTGTTAAACTGTTTAAAGATAGTATTTTGAGTGCGAAATCTGACAACGTGTTAAGTTCTTCTATCTCAGACCACTTAGAACAATAATTCCTTCTGCTTTAGAACCTAATTGGACTTTCCCACTCCTACTTAGGCGCTCAATTGATTTGAGTAAATCCTTCACTATATTGAAAAACACTTTTTGTTGAACTGTTTAAAGATAGTATTTTGAGTGCGAAATCTGACAACGTGTTAAGTTCTTCTATCTCAGATCACTTAGAACGATAAATCCTTCTGCTTTAGAACCTATTTGGACTTTCCCACTCCTACTTAGGTGCTCAATTGATTTGAGTAAGTCCTTCACTATATTGAAAAACACTTTGTTAAACTGTATAAATATAGTATATTGAGTGCGAAATCTGACAACGTGTTAAGTTCTTCTATCTCAGACCACTTAGAACAATAATTCCTTCTGCTTTAGAACCTATTTGGACTTTCCCACTCCTACTTAGGCGCTCAATTGATTTGAGTAAGTCCTTCACTATATTGAAAAACACTTTTTGTTAAACTGTTTAAAGATAGTATTTTGAGTGCGAAATCTGACAACGTGTTAAGTTCTTCTATCTCAGACCACTTATAACGATAATTCCTTCTGCTTTAGAACCTATTTGGACTTTCCCACTCCTACTTAGGCGCTCAATTGATTTGAGTAAGTCCTTCACTATATTGAAAAACACTTTTTGTTGAACTGTTTAAAGATAGTATTTTGGGTGCGAAATCTGACAACGTGTTAAGTTCTTCTATCTCAGAACACTTAGAACGATAATTCTTTCTGCTTTAGAACCTATTTGGACTTTCCCACTCCTACTCAGGCGCTCAATTGATTTGAAAAAGTCCTTCACTATATTGAAAAACACTTTTTGTTAAACTGTATAAAGATAGTATTTTGAGTGCGAAATCTGACAGCGTGTTAAGTTCTTCTATCTCAGACCACTTATAACCATAATTCCTTCTGCTTTAGAACCTATTTGGACTTTCCCACACCTACTTAGGCGCTCAATTGATTTGAGTAAATCCTTCACTATATTGAAAAACACTTTTTGTTGAACTGTTTAAAGATAGTATTTTGAGTGCGAAATCTGACAACGCGTTAAGTTCTTCTATCTCAGATCACTTAGAACAATAAATCCTTCTGCTTTAGAACCTATTTGGACTTTCCCGCTCCTACTTAGGCGCTCAATTGATTTGAGTAAGTCCTTCACTATATTGAAAAACACTTTGTTAAACTGTATAAATATAGTATATTGAGTGCGAAATCTGACAACGTGTTAAGTTCTTCTATCTCAGACCACTTAAAACAATAATTCCTTCTGCTTTAGAACCTATTTGGACTTTCCCACTCCTACTTAGGTGCTCAATTGATTTGAGTAAGTCCTTCACTATATTGAAAAACACTTTGTTAAACTGTATAAATATAGTATATTGAGTGCGAAATCTGACAACGTGTTAAGTTCTTCTATCTCAGACCACTTAGATCAATAATTCCTTCTGCTTTAGAACCTATTTGGACTTTCCCACTCCTACTTAGGCGCTCAATTGATTTGAGTAAGTCCTTCACTATATTGAAAAACACTTTTTGTTAAACTGTTTAAAGATAGTATTTTGAGTGCGAAATCTGACAACGTGTTAAGTTCTTCTATCTCAGATCACTTATAACGATAATTCCTTCTGCTTTAAAACCTATTTGGACTTTCCCACTCCTACTTAGGCGCTCAATTGATTTGAGTAAGTCCTTCACTATATTGAAAAACACTTTTTGTTAAACTGTTTAAAGATAGTATTTTGGGTGCGAAATCTGACAACGTGTTAAGTTCTTCTATCTCAGAACACTTAGAACGATAATTATCTCTGCTTTAGAACCTATTTGGACTTTCCCACTCCTACTCAGGCGCTCAATTGATTTGAAAAAGTCCTTCACTATATTGAAAAACACTTTTTGTTAAACTGTATAAAGATAGTATTTTGAGTGCGAAATCTGACAACGTGTTAAGTTCTTCTATCTCAGACCACTTATAACCATAATTCCTTCTGCTTAAGAACCTATTTGGACTTTCCCACTCCTACTTAGGCGCTCAATTGATTTGAGTAAATCCTTCACTATATTGAAAAACACTTTTTGTTGAACTGTTTAAAGATAGTATTTTGAGTGCGAAATCTGACAACGCGTTAAGTTCTTCTATCTCAGATCACTTAGAACAATAATTCCTTATGCTTTAGAACCTAATTGGACTTTCCCACTCCTACTTAGGCGCTCAATTGATTTGAGTAAATTCTTCACTATATTGAAAAACACTTTGTTGAACTGTTTAAAGATAGTATTTTGAGTGCAAAATCTGACAACGTGTTAAGTTCTTCTATCTCAGACCACTTAGAACGATAATTCCTTCTGCTTTAGAACCTATTTGGACTTTCCCACTCATACTTAGGCGCTCAATCGATTTGAGTAAGTCCTTCACTATATTGAAAAACACTTTTTGTTAAACTGTTTAAAGATAGTATTTTGAGTGCGAAATCTGACAACGTGTTAAGTTCTTCTATCTCAGACCACTTAGAACAATAATTCCTTCTGCTTTAGAACCTAATTGGACTTTCCCACTCCTACTTAGGCGCTCAATTGACTTGAGTAAATTCTTCACTATATTGAAAAACACTTTGTTGAACTGTTTAAAGATAGTATTTTGAGTGCAAAATCTGACAACGTGTTAAGTTCTTCTATCTCAGATCACTTAGAACGATAATTCCTTCTGCTTTAGAACCTATTTGGACTTTCCCACTCCTACTTAGGTGCTCAATTGATTTGAGTAAGTCCCTCACTATATTGAAAAACACTTTGTTAAACTGTATAAATATAGTAAGTAGTAATAGGGTGAGCAAGTCACCCGGGGGGGGGGGGGGGGGGGGGTGTAGACCCCATGTATTAAGATAGGGTATAGGAGTAATTTTTGAGAGAGGGTCTACACTAATGTATTAAGATAGGGTATAGGCGGCGTACATGTTTTAAGATTAGTAATAGCGGCCGCCACGTATTAAGATTAGCGGCCGCCACGTATTAAGATTAGTAATAGCGGCCGCCACGTATTAAGATTAGTAATAGCGGCCGCCACGTATTAAGATTAGTAATAGCGGCCGCCACGTATTAAGATTAGGAATATCCTCCGCAATGTATTAAGATTGGGGATAAATCTAGGGGTGTTCCAGGGGGTGAGTAGTAAGGTGGGAGCAGATCAGGGTGATTTTTCGGAGCCACTTGTCACGTGATTTTAGAGGTCATTTAGGGATTAGCAGGGAATTATACATGCAGCGCGCAGGGAATTGCACAGTCAGCGCGTACGTACAGACGGGGAATTATACATGCAGCGCGCAGGGAATTGTACAGTCAGCGCGTACGTACAGGCGGGGAATTGTACAGGCAGCGCGCATTAACGGATAATTTCCCTCGCAGTAAACTTCAACATTTTTTGGTTTAACCACAGCAATGTATTAAGATTAGGTATAGCCGCCGCAATGTATTAAGATTAGGTATAGCCGCCGCAATGTATTAAGATTAGGTATAGCCGCCGCAATGTATTAAGATTAGGTATAGCCACCGCAATGTATTAAGATTAGGTATAGCCGCCGCAATGTATTAAGATTAGGTATAGCCGCCGCAATGTATTAAGATTAGGTATAGCCGCCGCAATGTATTAAGATTAGGTATAGCCGCCGCAATGTATTAAGATTAGGTATAGCCGCCGCAATGTATTAAGATTAGGTATAGCCGCCGCAATGTATTAAGATTAGGTATAGCCGCCGCAATGTATTAAGATTAGGTATAGCCGCCGCAATGTATTAAGATTAGGTATAGCCGCCGCAATGTATTAAGATTAGGTATAGCCGACCCTAAATAGCAAGATGGCGCAGCGGAAGCGTGCTGGGCTCATAACCCAGAGGTCGGTAGATCGAAACTACCTCTTGCTGATCTGGCATTGTCACAGTACTAGTGGACTTTTACGCGCTCATAGCATGGAAAAAAGTTAAATAAAAGTAAAAAAATTGAATTAATAAGTACAAAATAACAGACACAGTACAAATTAAGCACATGCAAATACAAATTTAATCAAACGTTTACATGATGATAGTACAAAAGAAAAGAGTATTAAAGTACATTTAGCCGAGTAGTTAATAAAGTCGACAACAAAAATTTGAGTAACTAACGAAGAATTAAGGAGTTTAGAAAAAAATTACTGTCGACTTTATTACACTTCGAGGTATTTTACATTAAATTTATCTAATTCACATATAATTACTTATAAAGTTTAAAACATGAACGTCATGAACCTTGTTCAGTTTTGTTTGAAAAAATTTAAATAGTTGAAATGCTGCAAATATTGTGTAAAATCCACACAAATTATCAGTTTTCTGAACTGGTTGTTGTATCATTTTCTGATACTTTTTATTCAAAAATTTGTATTTTGTGATTGGACGAGCCAAAGAATCAGCATAGTAATAAGTTCGATTGAGTCGAGCAATCATTATCCAATGCTCTCCAGCTTCACTGCTCGGAGAAGTGTTGATGATAGCAAAACTGAATGTGGGTAGCCTTGGAACACAATCTGCTGGAAACGATCTAATATAGCGGTATTTGAGTTCTGGGATTCGTTAAATAATCTGTATCAGGGAAGTGTTATCCATGACAAACAATTTTTCTCTGCTTTATTTCGCAAGTACCATTAACACACGGATTTCTAACTGTACAGTCAAGCTGAAAAGACTCATTCTCTTCATAAAAGCAACAATCATTGGCCTTTTTTTCTTGCTCTAATAAAAGGTTGCTTGACTTTTTAATTTTGTCAACAGAATTGTTATGGGATTTGGGGTAGAATAAAATAATTATAAAAAGAAGTACCAGAAAAATTAGGAGAGGAACGTAAACAAAAAAGTTCGAATTAGATCGCCCCCAGTTAACGTCCATTTTAAGAAATTATTTGGTGGAGAGAATGGCAACTGGGTGACGATAATATATAACCCAAAAATGTTCCAATGCAGAAAGCAATGATGTAAAACCCATAAAAAACTGAAAAAAATATGAAAAAATTTTCGTTAACGCAAAAATCTTCAGACATTTTTAGCAACCGTTCCGAACTGATCAATTTTAACAGTGGACATCCTTTCTCCTAGAACAATTAATTCTGTCACGCTTCTTAGCGGGCGGTCGAAAAACGTTTCTAATCGGATACTTTCACCGCTGAGCTCAGGATAATGAATACTTTCTCCAGCATCTTGAAGTGAAGTGAGATCAAGTACAAGCACGTAATGGTTCTGAAATAGATTATGTGGTAACGCGGGAATCTCTTCGTTAAAATTCATTGCTTTCATTGTTGTTACATATGCCCTACAGTCATTGGTTGTATCAACTGATACTATAGCTCTACCTCCTCGAACAATTCTTAGTTCTCGTAAACCAAATTTCTAATAATGGAAAGGATTTTCTTGAAAATGTCCTGTGAATGCTGAATTTGTGTTCATCGCAATAGCTACTCTTCTGATTGGAGCATTGTTCAAAACATTTTCCTGAATAAACTGGTTCTGTCCTGAAGGAATAATAAATGTGCGTGCAATTGTTTCCATAAAGTTGTAACAAGCAGGTTGATGAGTTAATTGATATTTGATAGTCTGGTGATACACTTCGTTAACAACAACACGTCTTGTAAACAGGGAACAGTCAAGAATTTTAAGGGAGACGTGAGGATTGTAGGAGATCATGTAAAAATTGGGTCTTGCACGAATCAATTTCAGTCTAACTTTTGTATTTGGAAGCAGTAACTTTTCACATTGGAACAAATCAATTGCTAATTTACCGTAATAAGTAGTTCCATTTTTCAGCAAAAGTTCTTCCTCTCGATCTATAAAAGGGCTTTTCTCAAAATCGCTGGGTTCTTTTTCAAATTCATATCCATGACAAACCAAAATACCTTCATTATTTCTTGTGGAAGCGTTAAATTCAATGGAAATTATAGCTTTGTGTTCATAGAGACCATTTGAGTTGTAAACCTGTTGATTGTTCAGATACACCTCACAGTTGGAAAAGAGCGAGTGCAATAAATTGTTGACGTGAGTTAGATAATGTAAATCATCATCTGTGAAAGACATTCCCATATCTGCTTTTCCATGCTCGTCTTTTTTCATAAAGTCATCAAACAATCTTCCCTTTTGTAATCCAACTTTGATTTGAAGGTGGATATCTCTCATATCAAGATATATGCTTCTATCTGTTTCAAACTCGAACTCAATGCTGCTTTCATCCAATGAAGTACTTGGATAAACTTCTTGAACGTGAGAAGATTCAATTGGTTCCAAAACAGGAATTTTGTCAAAAATCTTCAAGCAAGAGTTCGTAAAGTGACCATAACGAAAGTTGCTATCGTTTGTTGATCTAGTAATCATTTTAGCTTAGAAAAAATATCTCTTCTAGTTCAACGACGTCGACTGGTTTTTGGGGTAATTCTTCGAATTATGCGCCGTTTCCTAATTTTTCCACCACCTAGCTGTTTACGTAATGTTTTCTTTCCAACATCTGCAGCCACAGATTTGAATTTTTTCTTTCCAGTTAGAACATTTCCAATTTCTGGTGCAGCTATATCAAGCAAATCAACACCAACTCTTTTTGCTGCTGGGACAACATATCTCCTCAAGAATGGAATAGCTGTCCTCCCAATTGTTTGTGCTAACGCTCCGAATCCTCTTCCCCTCTGTCTTGAATAACCACGAAAATACGGTAAATCACTATCAGCAACCATTTTCTACAACTTTAAACCTAAAAATGATTGTCAGAAGTTTTTCTAAACATTAGTACCGCTCTTGTCACACCAACAGAGTTGAAAGGAACTTTTTCACCATAAGAGTCCCGGAGCTCGAGTTTTATGCAGTGGAATGAGTTTTTTAGAATTTTTTTAAATTGTAAGTTAGGAAAATTCTGATAATTCATGTATTGTCCCGTTGAGATGATATCTCCATTCTTAACTTTTGATATGAACGGAATGCATCGTAAAAGAGCAGCTTTTGTATCACCCACAATATTGTATTCAACAATATCACTATATATCATTAAGGTGTGTATTCGTACAATATCATAAGGAAACTTGGGAAAATGTGGACCACCACCACTCATGAAAACACCCATACCATAAACAGCTTCTTCGCATCCAAAGACATGACAAAGATCGGCACTAAAAATGACAAGTAAAGAGTTCTGATTTGGAAGACTCAAAGAAATTCGCTGTGTAATTTTGTTAACGTGTAACTTGATGGGCGTTTTTTCATATTTTTCACGTTCTTGAATTTTTCTATTCATTTCATTGACAATATCAGAGATCGAGGGGTATAGACCTGGATCAAGTGTGTAATAATCCGATGGTTTTGTATCTGGTGTTGCTTCATCTAGATAGAAGAATTTACCCTCTGTTATGTTTTTGTACAGGGAAGGATACGACAGTTCTGTTATCGCTACCTCCCATTCTCCATCAGGATTAATTTGTTCAGGTAGAAAATTCGTGAAAGAACTTAGTGTATTGTTTGGGTAACAATCAAACGACGCATTGGAAACCAACTCAACAGTGAAAGAACTCATCTTTAAATGATACACTTTGAAAGCTCTTGTTCATAAAATTTACCTAGAATTTCATCACCTTGTTCTCCACAAAGGTTATAGGTTGGCGGTTTAAAAGTAGCAACTTTAACAATTTTGAATATTTCATTTGTGAACTGTGATTTATAACCTTTTCTGAATGGAATATCTTTTTTTGATATACGAACATTTTCACCAACTTTAAAACGTGGTCGTTTATATTGGTTAATTGGGTTTCTGTAAAAAATTGACAAAAAGTCTTTGTTTGTTACATTTTTTGGAGCTTTACCTGTTGAGCGATTAACTCTTGTGTTCATAGTTTTGACAAAGGAATCCATTTTTCTCATGTATTTGTCACCATTTTCTTCCATATAGCGATAAATAATGTTTTTCAGGGATTTAATGGCTCGTTCTGCTACAGCAGCTTTCGTTTCACTTCTAGTAGAGTAAATTTTAATTTTCTTGTCCATACAAAACTTTCGAAACTCACCACTAAACTCTGTTCCCTGGTCAACCCATACTTTCGCGGGCATACTTTTTTTACGCAACATTTTTTTGAAAGCTACAACTGCATCGGTAGAGTACTTTGACTTCATTGGTTGCACACGAAAAAGCGAGAAAAGACGTCAACACATAATAATAAATACTTCACTCCATTATTAGTATCCGATAATTTATCCATAAAAGCTAGATCGAGACACCAGATCTCATTGATTCGCTTAGCAAATGCTGGTAATCTTTTGAAATGTCGTGTTGCATGACGATACTTTGTGTGGGAATCTTTACTGTGTAGAAAGTAGGCAACTTTCTTTTTGGATAACCCACTTGCCTTTTGTAGATTTTTAATTGATCCATATGCGGCTTTTCCATCTCTATACAGCCTTTGTAGCTTGGCTTTTTCAGATTTTGAAAGGAATCCAGCTCCCTCTGTCTTTGCTTTTGGCATCTTTGTTTATTACTTTTTGCGGATTTATTCCGGTAGCATCAAGTATTGTGTAATATATGTCGGGAAAATCAACGTTCTTTCTTTTTAATGCAAAAATAAAATCTGCAAAAGCTACTTCTGTATCTCTTCCATCTAATAAAATTGTGTCGTTGAGAGATAGCTTGACTCGCGGTGAATTCAAAATTTGATCTACAATTGATTCGTTCTTTAAAGATCTGGTTTTGTTGCTGATTTCCTTGCAATTAGAGTTCAAATGTGTTGGGACAGAAACTGGTTTCTGCTCAAAAGTGTCCAACTTTTTAACTTCTAATTTGAATTTTTGTTCGTAAAGGTGTTGAGGAATCAAAACAAACTGTTCCATTTCAAGACAATCGATTAATGATAGATGGTGTCAAAATTGATATGAGCTCTACTCCTTTTCGTGAACTTAAAATTGCTCTTTTTTTTATTCCGGTTCTTTTTAGCACGAGTTGATGAATTTCGTCTCTGTACTTTATTACGTCTTGTTTTTGTATTTCCTGTAGTTGTCCCCCGAGAAGGTTTACTATGCATTCGTTTAGAAACTGAATGAAATCTTTTGGACAATTTCTTAGGAACAATTTCTTGAAGTTCTGGGAATACGTTTGGAACGTTATCAGCGTAGAGAGATGTTGTGTGTTCATCGTTCAAAAAAGTAATCTCTTGTTTCGTTTTAGGGAGAAAAAAAATAGTGGGAATAGAACCACTGTTTCTGCAAAATCTAAGAGAGTCGACTGTTTTCGGAGTTAAATCAATGAGTAAGTGACCATACGGGATTGAAGTAGCTTTTGTATACCAATCTTTTAATTGTGATCCTAACCCGAGCTGTTGACTAAGAGTGTTAATCTGGAGAACATCTCTAGGAGACTTGAATAAAACTATATGAGTATTTTGTAACTCAATATCTCTTCCCAACCTACTCTGATGAAAAAGATTATGCTTTATATATATTGTACTAAGACCTTTGTGTCTTCCAGCTGTCGCGATTTTAACAAATTCTTTCGAGCTTGAGATTTCTTTACAAGAATCATCAAAAATCAGCAAATACTTTGTTCCATTATTGGGTAGACTCTGAATGAACTCAAAGTCAACTCCTTGAATAAATTGAATGTTTTTAATGTTTTTGGACATTAGACCGTAAAGTGATCGATAATGTTGATAAAAATAGTAAATTTGATCAAAATCGGGTTGAAAAGTTCCAATAATTAGCCAATCATGGATAAGATGAGATTTTCCAGACCCGCTTGGTCCCACCAATGAAATAAAAATGCGTTCCTTAGTAGAGATTATTTTGTTCATAGTTTAGGAGAAGGTAAAATATAACCGACTGTACTAGATAAGATAGCAATCCAAACTGTTGTTTCTTCACAGGTTTCGGCAAGAGTTATTCTTACTATACAGCACGCTAATATTAACAGAATAACAAAAAATTGGGAAAAAAGACCACCAGAGATCTATTACAAGTCTGTCCAAAACATTTCCACGATTGTCGTTCCTGGTTATTATCATCAAAGACAAAATTACCTAAATTTAAACCGTTATCTGTATGCTCGGTCATTTATACCTTATTTTTAAGGGAAAATCAATTTTTTGAACTGGGAATGCAACTTCTCTCTAATTTCAAAAGTAGTAAAATAAAAATAATAAATTACAAAACGATCACAAATACAAATAGAAATTACAAATAGAAATTACAAATATTATACGTTATCAAAAAAATTCAGAGTCCAAGTTCCGTAAGCATAAGCTTTCTTCTCTGCACAGTGAAATGTCTTTTTGTGTCGATACGGATAATTGCTACAATCCCAGTCAGGATCCGAGTTATTGAGAAGTTTGGAAACTTTTGGACAACCAAGATCATCTAGATTCTCCACATCTTTACACAAGTAATTTGAGAGAAGATTACACTTCTCTAACCCTTTTGCAAAGTATTCTGTTGTAGGTGAACAATGTTGGTGAATGATTGATGACAACTCAGTGTATTCCAGTTTTCCATTGTTCCAATTAATCCCATGTAAATTTTTAGTGTTCCATTTTGCTTGAAAAGTAGGTTTATAGTCTTTGGGTGGGAGGAAACTGTATCCCAATACAATTCCATCCTTGAAAACACCCAACTCCTTGACAATTTTCCCTTCCAAGCACTCAATATCAAACACAACGAGAGACATTCTTTTTTCTAGGTTGAATTATTACAAAAATGATTAGCAGTCTAGCATTTTGAAAATTTGAGGATGATAAAATTTAATAAAGACACAAAAGATTAACCCAGTTAAATGTCCCAAGAAACATGAGCTTGGAAAATTTGGTAACATGTAACAGTATCCTGGTCCCTTGTTTGTAGTTGCTTTAACCGCTCCAGCAGAATCGTGTAGTATAGCATGTAATCAAAAAATTTTCAATCTAGCAAAGAAAAAATCTAAAAAGGAATTTCCATAACCAATAAGTCCTCCATGAGGAAATTTTTGGTTAATTTCCTCCAAATTTATATTCTCGTCCCAAATTTTACAGGCCGCTAAAAAACAGTTTTTGCGTTTTTCATTTTCGGGAAACATTGGAAGGATGCTTCCGTAGCAATTGAATATGTTGACAAGAATGACAATATCCATCAACTTTGCGTTCCTTCATCCATGTCAATGCAAGTTTTCTTAAACTTTTCAACATAAGATAAAAGTGTAGGGAGATGCTCTAGTAAGTTCTCGTACTCTTCTTTTTTTAATTCAATATTTGTCAGAAAACTCCACTGATATCCGTTCCAACGATGTTGTGAAATGGTAACTTGTTGTTTATCTGAACGATATATAAGACTTGTTCTGCGTAATCCGTTGTGAATAACCCACTTAAATTCTGAAATTTGGGACTCTATGTCCAAATTTTCTAATTTGGGAAAATTTTGAGCTTCAAGAACAGCAGAGGAATATCTTTTAAGTTCGTAATGAAGTCTAACGTGAAAAACCTTTGACTTGTCTCTGAGACTCAAAAAAATGTTTCTTGAGCAGCCAATATCCCAACTCATTCTCAGATCAAAGATTTTTAAAATGAAAAATTTATTGTAGAGAAGACAAAGACATATTACAAAATCACACAACAATTATTATTGAAATGTACATTGTTCAATGTTAGAAAAGTCATTCAAATTTTGAATCAGTTCCTTGAACTCGTCCAAAGTGTAGCTGACATAAGTCACCTGCTTGAACTCATTGTTTTCCTTGCGACAAAAGAGCCGAATCTGCACATAAATGGAGGCTGGATTCTCCTGAACGTATTGAATGAAAGTCACATATATTCGTCGATTTCGTCCTATGCTGACCTCTCTGACTTTGTGACATCGTTGCAGCACATCCTCCATACATGGGTTCTTATCAAATTGAGTCGGGTGCTCACTCAGTTCCAACTCCCCATCCAGGATATTGTTCTTGAGGAAAAAGAATTTCTTGAATTCGTAATCTCCTATTCGAAGTTGTTGGTACTTCTCAAATGTTCCAGAATTATCTTTTTTGAAGACTTGGAAAGTTGGTTCGGAATAATTTTGTCCGTTTTTAAAAATCTGGGACACAGTAAATCTCCCAAATCTTTTTGGGTTAGAACCAAAGTCTATATAAAATGGAACCGAATCAGTTCCAGTTTTAGGTTGAGAATCGGTAAACATAGACGGAGCACTCGAGTAAAACGGAGAGACTTGAGAGAGAGACATTTTATCAACTTAATGTGACAGAGAGAAATTAATTGAATGAGTTGACTTGCAATTTTACTTCCTCTATTGTTTCCGATCACCTTTATTTGGTAATGATGTCATTATCTTTCTTTCATTTCCAAATATGGAAAGTTCAATTGCGTCATTTTGCAAAATTCCTTATAAGGAAACTTAGTCGGAAATTTTAAGTTGAGCCTGACTTTTATAAAAAATTTTGTGAGAAATCCTTGTTCATTTGCGTATCAGTTAAGGATTATAAACCTTACTTGCTTACTAGTGAATACTCTGTTGCGTCTCACAATTACACTTTTTGTCCTCTGAAAAATTGTTCTTATCACATAATTCTCATTTCATCTTCCATTAATGAATTACTCCAAAAATTGGATGATTTATCTTTTCAATATCAGACAGTGGACTGCTTATACACCTTATATAAACATCAGTTTTTTGGTCACACAAACGAAGAAGCAGGACTTGTTTTCACCCAATTGAAGAGAGCGGTACAACATAATTCGGAAAACAAATTTGTTGAAAAACTACCCAGCGTGTCTAAGAAGAGATTGAGTAGAAAAAAGTTCAAGAGACATCTACTGAGAGATGAGCAAAGAAATGCAAGCACACAAACATTGAGATCATCCTTCTTCGACCGAATTCAGTCTCTTAAGAACTCAAAGTTTGAGAGTGAATTAATAAAAATTGTTGATTGTTTACTAGATGGTCATGGAATAATTGATAACCCCATGTTGTACTTTGAAGTTAGAAAGTAATAAAGTGTTTGTACTAAAAAGTTTTATTATTAGTGTATATTCTAAAAGTCGATATTTTAAGTCGATTTGTTTGTTAAATGTCGAATTTTCACACAACATTTTTTGTTAAAAGTCAAAAATAGAACCTCCGATTTTTCATTAAAAATCAAAAATGTTACCAAACTGTGCGTGCAAAATGTGCACTTTTTTCTCAATTTTCTTAGTTTTACGGTATGATTTTAAGCAAAAAACATAAATTTTAATAATTTTTAAAATGACAAGTTTTGAATTTGTTCTTGCAGCTTAAAAATCGGATTTGTAACAGTAATTTTTTCTTAAAAATCGAATTTTTTCTCGACATTTTTTGTTAAATATCGAAAATAAATTCGACAATTTTCTTAAATATCAAAATTAAATCCGATATTTTTCTTAATCGTCGAAAAACAAATTTTCAATAATAACCAAGTACCTAAATTATCAAGTAACCTTTCGTGTTAATCTTTTATTCTGGAAAACTATAAAAAATTATAAAATTGAAAATGTAAATTTAATACGAAACACCCAAAAGGTATTCAGAAACTTAATTATTTTTACAAACAAATACAAAATAGTTTCCAAAATTGAACATAGAAATCATTCAAAAAGAGTTTCAATAACATATTCTGGTAAGTTCTGAATTTCATTACCGAAACCTCTTTGTCGCTCAGTTCTACCAGGTAGTTGAGTTGGTTGAACAGTGACTGGGGTATTAGGTACATCACTCAAAAAGATAGGGTTGTGAGCTGTTCCTTTCTCAATCGATGGGCTTGTCATCGAGGGTGTAGTTGACATGTCAGTAGATCCATAGTACTGCGCTGGATCAAAGTTTTCCAGATCGTTAAATGACGTGGTGGTACTAGTATCAATACTCAACTCGCTATGTTCTCTTCTATGAGCTCTTGAAGCTATTTGGAGAAGATTATTTTCCACCTCCGGGCCTAATACCTCACCTACATCCGGTGTAGTGAACCAACTGTTTGGAATTTGCCCTTCCTCCCAAGGAAATGTGTACTGAATATTTCCAGCTACGTAGTTGGCAGGAAAATCAGATCCATTAACGTGAGGATAGTTGTGTCCACTGACAACAGCAACTTCGTGTCCCATCGCGTGAGTTCCGAGTTGATTCTCTTTGATTGGGACCTGTCCCTGATGATATGTATCAAACTGTTGTCGCTGGTGCTCAATAATGTGCCACACAGTAATGGGTAAAGTGATCAGAAACTCATACAGTCCGTTTGATAAATCTCGAACTCCTATCCGAGCAATATCCTCAGTAAAAGGAAATGAGTACAGAAGGTTATTATTTTGAACGGTGAACTCCATTTTGGAATAAATGATAGAAGAGGTTTTTGTTAGAAAGTGATGAGAATAGATGAAAAGATTCTTGTCGAGAACGTGATAAAAGCAATCAGTGGAGAGAAAGTTATAAAGCAGCAAATTTCCTTTTTAGGAAGGGAACAGGATATATAAATTAGATTTAAACAAAAGTTAGAACTAAAGTAAGTATTTTTAAACAAAAAGAAAGTGAATGTTGGAGCTCGATAGCAGGATAAAATGTTGAGGAGCAGTTAGTATAATGTGAGAAAGTAGTGATGATGTTTTCAGAGAAGTTGGATCAAATGATAATGTCAAAATCAACAACCTCTATATATAGTGTGCTCTGTCCAATCAGACAACAGTAACCAAAGATGGAAGATTTTATGAGAAAAAGTGACGTTTAGCTTGAAATTTCTGGACGAACTGAAATTCAAATCCAAATTTGGGTAAAATTTTCTAACAAGGTAGGAAGTGAAGGATACATACAGGTTTCCGACTATGCTTTTACCTAAAATGGTCTATTTAAGTTGAAATGAAGTGACAAAAAAGTCAAGCTTTGATAAATTTTTTCCAATTCGTCAAATTTCAGATCAATCTCGGAAAATGTTCCATTTTTGGAATCAAATTTCTGTATATATACGTTAGGTAAACGAATTCCGAACCTGATCAGTACTCCCACTGCATTGTAGTCGTTGTAATAATGGAAGTACAAAGCACTCTGTAGTGAAGAAGTTATTGTTATTGGTTCTGGGAGAGGAACAAAGTTTGTTTGTGAAATATTTCTGTACTGTTCCAATATATCGGGGACGGAGTTCAAAATGAACAACAATTCGTATTTGCTTACATGCAATTCTGAGGATAAATCGAAAGACTGTTTCGCAATAAACTCCTCATATTCAAATTTTTTAATAGAGAACGTTGCATACTCAAGTCCTTTACTAAATCGGATTATTCTGTTGGATTTTGTGAAAATGTCCAAAAAATTGTAAAAAAAGTATGAATCTACATCAATTTCGTCAATTTTGTATGAATCAGGTATACCTTCTTTTCTCTTGTAAATCTTCTCCAATATTTGTAAGTGGTTTTTGATCAACATGTTTCACAAATGAGTAAAATTTCACGTATTAATCTATTAAAATAAAAAAATGTTAAAAGAGAGAATGAGATAAGCAAAACGATATCATTAACTTTTACAACAAGTTTCTTAATACTAAAATTTGATTGGTTTGTAGTTTGTAATATAATCACGTTAACGTCAATTGTATATAAGTTATCTTCAATTGAAGTAGGAGTTTTCTTCTCTAATGTTTTAATATTATTGTAAAAACACATTTAGTATTTTATCGATGAAATTACAAAATTAGTTTGTTTACAATAATATTTGTATTCTCTAAGTGAGCAAGCATCTGACAGATAGATTTTGTTAAGAAGTCTGTTTTGGGATGAATAGTATTGTTTTGTAAAAAAGTAACACAAATCAGCAATATGACAAATAAATATAACTTAAGATTTCCGATTTTCCTCCAAGGAATAAGGTTACACATTTTTGATGTTTTCTGGATTTAAATACAATGTATAATGTAACACTGAGACTGCTTCGTAGGAAGTTCTTGAACTTTCGTATTGCGTAATGTTACTAAAAATAGAAATTACGTCATTTCCTTATATGGAAATAATTAGTCATAAAAGTTATTGTAACTAAAAAACCAAAAATTGTATTCATTCTCACTTTGTTATCAGATACAGTTGCTCAGCAATTTACTTAAAATTTATTCAATTTATTTTAGATCACAACAATACAATGCCTTCTCTTGATAGAAATCTACCTGTCAAATGCTCAAAGTGCGAGAAAATGGTTGTCAAGCAGCAAATGGCTCGACACAAAAAATCGTGTGATAGTGGGACTTTAAAATGTCCAAAGTGTCCACATTTCTACACAAAGAAGAAAGAGGACTTGAACTACCACCTTGCTAAGCATCACGCTCCTCAAGAAAAGAAGCTTAGTACAGTGTGCACTATATGCTTGGAGGAATTTCCAAGTTTTTATTCTCTTCAACAACATAAGAGACGGAAACACGGAACATCGACCAAAGTTGGAACCAAATCCAGCGAAAACTTGAAAGAAGTACTAGAATCGGAAGAATTGGATAGGAACAACGAACAATTACAGCAGGAACTTAGTGCCTGTCAACACTTCTTTGACAATACTGAGATGGAGAATGGGAGACATAGAGTATTCAATTTTAAATTGTCGAGACTTGATCCCAGCGAAATTAATGAAAAACTGAAGGAAGTGTTTGAAAAGCTTAACTGTGCTGCAAAAATAAATTTATCCCTGGGATTTATTTTACGAAATGTTGACACAGACGAATACCGATACTTTTATGCTCATGAGAACAACACCTTCTTTGAGAAGTCTCATTTACTTTGTTCTAAGGGAGACTTAGTCTCACTTCAGGATAGAGTAGAGAAATTGGATTTGATTGAGACTTGTGCTCAAGAAAGGGCAAACACAAAATGGCGGTATGCACTAACTAAGAATGTAACAGTTTTCTGTGCTCTTCTCAACAATATCCCAATGGGATCATTAGATGCTGTTATACCTGAACAGTTGTTGAAGAGAAACGATGTAAATTGTCTTGTTACGAATGGATACGGAGAAACCTACAAGGACTACCTTTGCTTGTTTAGAGCTGTGGCTGTTCACTTGTATGGATCAGCTGAGCTGGAAACAAACGCAGCTAAGTTGTTCAGTGACTTTCTCCACGAGTCTGGTCATGACGCAATTAACTTTAGAGGAGTGTCAATGGATCACCTTGTGTTTGTTGAAAATGCTATAAAACACAACATTTTCATTTATGACATTGACATTGAGGACGGGGATTTTGTAGGTGAACTTGCCAGAAGAAGTATTGAGATGTACGAGAACAACATTAATCTACTGCGCTACAACAACCACATTTGCTATGTTGATGATATCAACGCGTTTTTCAAACGATTCCGCTGTCCTAATTGTGATACCTTTATTAAGCGTGCTGGTAATTTCCACCGTCACGTGAAATCTTGTAAAGATAGGATACAGCACATTTATCCGAAGAGTGTTTACACTTTGAGAGAAACTTTGTTCGATAAACTTGACGGTTTTGGAATTGGATATGAGGAAGAACAAAAACTGTTCAAAAACTTGGCTGTATTTGACTTCGAATCAATCTGCGTTCCATCTAATGAACTAAAAGATACCAATACAACTACTTGGATAGGAAAACATGAACCAATATCTGTGTCAATTTCCTCTAATTTATTACAAGAACCTATTTTCCTTTGCAACAGAGACCCCAAGACACTGATTGTATCTTTTGTTGAAGCATTAGAAGAACTAGCTAGCAGAAGTAAAGCAGAAATGTTGCAAAAATTTTCCTCAATTGAAAATGCAATTAAAAACAGAGTAAGTTCTATTTTCGAGAAGCTAAATGGAAGGAAAGATGAGAGTACTCCAATGTTTGAATTTCAATATATCGAAGAAGAAGAAATTGATATGTCGACTCAATTCCTCCAAATTCAGAAAAATCAACTTGTCGAACTACAACAACATTTTGAACGTTATGTCAGCATTTTACCTGTATTTGGATTCAAAAGCGGGAAATATGATCTGAATCTTATCAAGTCTTATTTACTACCCTACCTCATTCACGAGCGCGATATTCAACCAACGGTTATTAAAAAAGCTAATCATTTTGTATCGTTTAAATTTGGCGATGTTCAGTTTCTCGATATTCTAAACTTTCTTGGTGGAGCAACATCACTAGATTCGTTCCTCAAAGCTTACAAGACAAATGAGACCAAAGGGTTTTTCCCTTATGAATGGTTCGACTCACCAAACAAATTGGATGTAACTTTCCTACCCCCTTACGAATGTTTCTTTAGTAAGTTGAGAGATCACAATCCCTTGGAAAAAGAATTTACGGATTTCACAAAATTGTTGAATAGTGGACTTTCCCAACAGGAAGCTCTGAAAAAACTTAGGTTGAAGGTAGTGCCCCCCTCGGGATTCGACAACTACAATTACCTGGAAAGTGTGTGGGAGCACGAACAAATGACAACTTTTCAAGACTTTGTCAGGTGGTATAATAACAAAGATGTTGTCCCGACACTAGAAGCGATGCAGAAAATGATGGAATTCTATCATAACAAAGGGATTGATATGTTAAAACTGGGTTGCACACTACATAATTTAGCAAATATTTGTCTACACAAATCAACTAATAGTAAATTCTATCCTTTCGTTGAAGCAGACAAAGATTTACATGATAAAATACGCGAAGATATGACCGGTGGTCCCTCTATTGTGTTTACTAGAAAAGCAATTGTGGATCAAACCTACATTCGAAACACAGAAAACATTTGCAAATCAATTGTGGGTATAGACGCCAGTCAACTTTACCCCTTCTCAATGTGTCAAGAAATGCCCACTGAGCTTTACACTAGATGGGAGTTTGATTCAGACTCTCAGAAGTTTAAAGCTAGACAAAATAAATCGAGGAAATTTGAGAACATGGTTATGTCGTACCTACAATCTCAACGTCCTAACTGCACTATTGAAAGCTACTACACAACTGGAACTCAGAAAAAGATTGATTGTTTTAATGTAGACGGATTTTGTGCTCACTGTAAAACTATTTTTGAAGCAATGGGTTGTTACTTTCACTTTTGTGCATGTCAGGAAGCAAGAGCAAGCATGTGAGAGGAAGAGACTCAGAAAGGATTAAAGAAACGGGAATACGATGAACTAAGACGAGACTATTTGCGAAACAAAGGATATAAAGTTGTTGAGATATGGGAGTGTAACTGGTGGGAAACTGTCAAAGGTGATGAATCTGTAAAAATTCACGTGAGAAACAATTTCCCATTCAAGCTACCTCTGACTCAAGAATCTCTACTTACAAAGATAAGAGAAGATAAACTATTTGGTTACGTTCAGTGTGATCTCGAAGTTCCAGATGGGTTGAAATACAAATTCTCGAACTTTCCACCAATCTTTAAAAACTATAATGTTAGTCGAGCAGATATTGGTGATTATATGAGGGATTATGCAATTGATAACGATTTACTCAAGCAACCGCAACGCATGTTAATTTCAAGCTTCAAGTTGGAGAATGGAACAGTCATAACACCATTACTCAATTTTTACCTTAGTCTTGGGCTAAAATGCACCAAAATTTATCGCTTCGTTCAGTACACACCCAAAAAATGCTTCAACAATTTTGTCCAATCGGTTGTTGATGCTAGAAGAGTTGGAGATAAAAATCCTGAATCAAGCGTTGTAGCAGAAACAATGAAATTGTTAGGGAATAGTTCCTCTGGTTACCAAATCATGGACAGACGCAGACATACAGAGACAAAATACTTGAACGATGAAAAGACACACAAAGCTATCAACGGGAAATTGTTTAAGAGACTTAACAGTGTGTCAAAAGAACTATACGAAGTTGAACTTGTAAAATCAAAAATTGAGCACCGTGAACCGATAATAGTCGGCTTTTTTATACTTCAGTACACAAAATTACGTATGTTGGAGCTTTATTACAATTTTTTTGATAAATTTTGCGATGTCGACACGTTCGAAGAGTTAGAAATGGACACTGACTCCTTATACTTAGCTCTAGCGCACGATAATTTGTACGATTGCATTCGTCCATCTAAAAAAGCAGATTGGAAAACTCTGAGGGAACACGATTGTGATGATTCTTTCAAAGCTGATGCTGTACAAAATTTCTTCCCTAGAAATTGTTGTGATAAACATAAAAAGTACGATAAGCGTGAACCAGGTCTGTTCAAGGAAGAATTTAGATGTACTGAAATGATTTGCCTCTGTAGCAAAACATATTGTTGCTACGATGCCAAATCGGATAAGTACAAATTCAGCAGCAAAGGACTGAACAAACGAACATTGGAAGAGACCGGAGATGGACCATTGGAAAAATATCGGCGAGTGATGGAAGAAATCATCAATTTAACATCTACAAATAGAGGATTTCGGACAATCAACCACTGCGTCGCTACCTATGAACAAACAAAGAAAGGACTCTCATATTTTTATCCTAAACGAAAAGTGTTATCTGATGGAATTCATACTGTACCCCTGAACTTGTAATTTATTGAATCAATTTTTGTATTGTGAGCGCTCTCTGTTGTGTTTAAAATTACTTATAATGTACTTGATTAATACTGTGTCTGTCTTTTTGTACCTTCATAATTCATTCTTTTAAAAAATTTCAATTTTCTCATTTTTAGTGGATATAATTGACCTTAATACATTGCGGCGGCTATACCTAATCTTAATACATTGCGGCGGCTATACCTAATCTTAATACATTGCGGCGGCTATACCTAATCTTAATACATTGCGGCGGCTATACCTAATCTTAATACATTGCGGCGGCTATACCTAATCTTAATACATTGCGGAGGATATTCCTAATCTTAATACGTGGCGGCCGCTAATCTTAAAACGTGGCGGCCGCTATTACTAATCTTAATACGTGGCGGCCGCTAATCTTAATACGTGGCGGCCGCTATTACTAATCTTAAAACATGTACGCCGCCTATACCCTATCTTAATACATTAGTGTAGACCCTCTCTCAAAAATTACTCCTAGACCCTATCTTAATACATGGGGTCTACACCCCCCCCTCCCCCCCCCCCCCCCCCGGGGTGACTTGCTCACCCTATTACTACTATAGTATATTGAGTGCGAAATCTGACAACGTGTTAAGTTCTTCTATCTCAGACCACTTAGAACAATAATTCCTTCTGCTTTAGAACCTATTTGGACTTTCCCACTCCTATTTAGGCGCTCAATTGATTTGAGTAAGTCCTTCACTATATTGAAAAACACTTTTTGTTAAACTGTATAAATATAGTATATTGAGTGCGAAATCTGACAACGTGTTAAGTTCTTCTATCTCAGACCACTTAGAACGATAATTCCTTCTGCTTTAGAACCTATTTGGACTTTCCCACTCCTACTTAGGCGCTCAATTGATTTGAGTAAGTCCTTCACTATACTGAAAAACACTTTGTTAAACTGTATAAATATAGTATATTGAGTGCGAAATCTGACAACGTGTTAGGTTCTTCTATCTCAGACCACTTAGAACAATAATTCCTTCTGCTTTAGAACCTATTTGGACTTTCCCACTCCTACTTAGGCGCTCAATTGATTTGAGTAAGTCCTTGACTATATTGAAAAACACTTTTTGTTAAACTGTTTAAAGATAGTATTTAGAGTGCGAAATCTGACAACGTGTTAAGTTCTTCTATCTCAGACCACTTAGAACGATAATTCCTTCTGCTTTAGAACCTATTTGGACTTTCCCACTCCTACTTAGGCGCTCAATTGATTTGAGTAAGTCCTTCACTATATTGAAAAACACTTTTTGTTAAACTGTTTAAAGATAGTATTTTGAGTGCGAAATCTGACAACGTGTTAAGTTCTTCTATCTCAGACCACTTAGAACAATAATTCCTTCTACTTTAGAACCTAATTGGACTTTCCCTCTCCTACTTAGGCGCTCAATTGATTTGAGTAAATCCTTCACTATATTGAAAAACACTTTTTGTTGAACTGTTTAAAGATAGTATTTTGAGTGCGAAATCTGACAACGTGTTAAGTTCTTCTATCTCAGATCACTTAGAACAATAATTCCTTCTGCTTTAGAACCTATTTGGACTTTCCCACTCCTACTTAGGTGCTCAATTGATTTGAGTAAGTCCTTCACTATATTGAAAAACACTTTGTTAAACTGTATAAATATAGTATATTGAGTGCGAAATCTGACAACGTGTTAAGTTCTTCTATCTCAGACCACTTAGAACGATAAATCCTTCTGCTTTAGAACCTATTTGGACTTTCCCACTCCTACTTAGGCGCTCAATTGATTTGAGTAAGTCCTTCACTATATTGAAAAACACTTTTTGTTAAACTGTTTAAAGATAGTATTTTGAGTGCGAAATCTGACAACGTGTTAAGTTCTTCTATCTCAGACCACTTAGAACAATAATTTCTTCTGCTTTAGAACCTAATTGGATTTTACCACTCCTACTTAGGCGCTCAATTGATTTGAGTAAGTCCTTCACTATATTGAAAAACACTTTGTTAAACTGTATAAATATAGTATATTGAGTGCGAAATCTGACAACGTGTTAAGTTCTTCTATCTCAGACCACTTAGAACAATAATTCTTTCTGCTTTAGAACCTGTTTGGACTTTCCCACTCCTACTTAGGCGCTCAATTGATTTGAGTAAGTCCTTCACTATATTGAAAAACACTTTTTGTTAAACTGTTTAAAGATAGTATTTTGAGTGCGAAATCTGACAACGTGTTAAGCTCTTCTATCTCAGACCACTTAGAACGATAATTCCTTCTGCTTTAGAACCTATTTGGACTTTCCCACTCCTACTTAGGCGCTCAATTGATTTGAGTAAGTCCTTCACTATATTGAAAAACACTTTGTTAAACTGTATAAATATAGTATATTGAGTGCGAAATCTGACAACGTGTTAAGTTCTTCTATCTCAGACCACTTAGAACAATAATTCCTTCTGCTTTAGAACCTATTTGGACTTTCCCACTCCTACTTAGGCGCTCAATTGATTTGAGTAAGTCCTTCACTATATTGAAAAACACTTTTTGTTAAACTGTTTAAAGATAGTATTTTGAGTGCGAAATCTGACATCGTGTTGAGTTCTTCTATCTCAGACCACTTAGAACGATAATTCTTCTGCTTTAGAACCTATTTGGACTTTCCCACTCCTACTTAGGCGCTCAATTGATTTGAGTAAGTCCTTCACTATATTGAAAAACACTTTTTGTTAAACTGTTTAAAGATAGTATTTTGAGTGCGAAATCTGACAACGTGTTAAGTTCTTCTATCTCAGACCACTTAGAACAATAATTCCTTCTGCTTTAGAACCTAATTGGCCTTTCCCACTCCTACTTAGGCGCTCAATTGATTTGAGTAAGTCCTTCACTATATTGAAAAACACTTTTTGTTAAACTGTTTAAAGATAGTATTTTGAGTGCGAAATCTGACAACGTGTTAAGTTCTTCTATCTCAGACCACTTAGAACAATAATTTCTTCTGCTTTAGAACCTAATTGGATTTTACCACTCCTACTTAGGCGCTCAATTGATTTGAGTAAGTCCTTCACTATATTGAAAAACACTTTGTTAAACTGTATAAATATAGTATATTGAGTGCGAAATCTGACAACGTGTTAAGTTCTTCTATCTCAGACCACTTAGAACAATAATTTTTTCTGCTTTAGAACCTGTTTGGACTTTCCCACTCCTACTTAGGCGCTCAATTGATTTGAGTAAGTCCTTCACTATATTGAAAAACACTTTTTGTTAAACTGTTTAAAGATAGTATTTTGAGTGCGAAATCTGACAACGTGTTAAGCTCTTCTATCTCAGACCACTTAGAACGATAATTCCTTCTGCTTTAGAACCTATTTGGACTTTCCCACTCCTACTTAGGCGCTCAATTGATTTGAGTAAGTCCTTCACTATATTGAAAAACACTTTGTTAAACTGTATAAATATAGTATATTGAGTGCGAAATCTGACAACGTGTTAAGTTCTTCTATCTCAGACCACTTAGAACAATAATTCCTTCTGCTTTAGAACCTATTTGGACTTTCCCACTCCTACTTAGGCGCTCAATTGATTTGAGTAAGTCCTTCACTATATTGAAAAACACTTTTTGTTAAACTGTTTAAAGATAGTATTTTGAGTGCGAAATCTGACATCGTGTTGAGTTCTTCTATCTCAGACCACTTAGAACGATAATTCCTTCTGCTTTAGAACCTATTTGGACTTTCCCACTCCTACTTAGGCGCTCAATTGATTTGAGTAAGTCCTTCACTATATTGAAAAACACTTTTTGTTAAACTGTTTAAAGATAGTATTTTGAGTGCGAAATCTGACAACGTGTTAAGTTCTTCTATCTCAGACCACTTAGAACAATAATTCCTTCTGCTTTAGAACCTAGTTGGACTTTCCCACTCCTACTTAGGCGCTCAATTGATTTGAGTAAATCCTTCACTATATTGAAAAACACTTTTTGTTGAACTGTTTAAAGATAGTATTTTGAGTGCGAAATCTGACAACGTGTTAAGTTCTTCTATCTCAGATCACTTAGAACGATAATTCCTTCTGCTTTAGAACCTATTTGGACTTTCCCACTCCTACTTAGGTGCTCAATTGATTTGAGTAAGTCCTTCACTATATTGAAAAACACTTTGTTAAACTGTATAAATATAGTATATTGAGTGCGAAATCTGACAACGTGTTAAGTTCTTCTATCTCAGACCACTTAGAACGATAAATCCTTCTGCTTTAGAACCTATTTAGACTTTCCCACTCCTACTTAGGCGCTCAATTGATTTGAGTAAGTCCTTCACTATATTGAAAAACACTTTTTGTTAAACTTTTTAAAGATAGTATTTTGAGTGCGAAATCTGACAACGTGTTAAGTTCTTCTATCTCAGACCACTTAGAACAATAATTCCTTCTGCTTTAGAACCTAATTGGATTTTCCCACTCCTACTTAGGCGCTCAATTGATTTGAGTAAATCCTTCACTATATTGAAAAACACTTTTTCTTGAACTGTTTAAAGATAGTATTTTGAGTGCGAAATCTGACAACGTGTTAAGTTCTTCTATCTCAGATCACTTAGAACGATAAGTCCTTCTGCTTTAGAACCTATTTGGACTTTCCCACTCCTACTTAGGTGCTCAATTGATTTGAGTAAGTCCTTCACTATATTGAAAAACACTTTTTGTTGAACTGTTTAAAGATAGTATTTTGAGTGCGAAATCTGACAACGTGTTAAGTTCTTCTGCCTCAGACCACTTAGAACGATAAATCCTTCTGCTTTAGAACCTATTTAGACTTTCCCACTCCTACTTAGGCGCTCAATTGATTTGAGTAAGTCCTTCACTATATTGAAAAACACTTTTTGTTAAACTTTTTAAAGATAGTATTTTGAGTGCGAAATCTGACAACGTGTTAAGTTCTTCTATCTCAGACCACTTAGAACAATAATTCCTTCTGCTTTAGAACCTAATTGGATTTTCCCACTCCTACTTAGGCGCTCAATTGATTTGAGTAAATCCTTCACTATATTGAAAAACACTTTTTCTTGAACTGTTTAAAGATAGTATTTTGAGTGCGAAATCTGACAACGTGTTAAGTTCTTCTATCTCAGATCACTTAGAACGATAAGTCCTTCTGCTTTAGAACCTATTTGGACTTTCCCACTCCTACTTAGGTGCTCAATTGATTTGAGTAAGTCCTTCACTATATTGAAAAACACTTTGTTAAACTGTATAAATATAGTATATTGAGTGCGAAATCTGACAACGTGTTAAGTTCTTCTATCTCAGACCACTTAGAACAATAATTCCTTCTGCTTTAGAACCTATTTGGACTTTCCCACTCCTACTTAGGCGCTCAATTGATTTGAGTAAGTCCTTCACTATATTGAAAAACACTTTTTGTTAAAACTGTTTAAAGATAGAATTTTGAGTGCGAAATCTGACAACGTGTTAAGTTCTTCTATCTCAGACCACTTATAACCATAATTCCTTCTGCTTTAGAACCTATTTGGACTTTCCCACTCCTACTTAGGCGCTCAATTGATTTGAGTAAATCCTTCACTATATTGAAAAACACTTTTTGTTGAACTGTTTAAAGATAGTATTTTGAGTGCGAAATCTGACAACGTGTTAAGTTCTTCTGTCTCAGACCACTTAGAACGATAAATCCTTCTGCTTTAGAACCTATTTAGACTTTCCCACTCCTACTTAGGCGCTCAATTGATTTGAGTAAGTCCTTCACTATATTGAAAAACACTTTTTGTTAAACTTTTTAAAGATAGTATTTTGAGTGCGAAATCTGACAACGTGTTAAGTTCTTCTATCTCAGACCACTTAGAACAATAATTCCTTCTGCTTTAGAACCTAATTGGATTTTCCCACTCCTACTTAGGCGCTCAATTGATTTGAGTAAATCCTTCACTATATTGAAAAACACTTTTTCTTGAACTGTTTAAAGATAGTATTTTGAGTGCGAAATCTGACAACGTGTTAAGTTCTTCTATCTCAGATCACTTAGAACGATAAGTCCTTCTGCTTTAGAACCTATTTGGACTTTCCCACTCCTACTTAGGTGCTCAATTGATTTGAGTAAGTCCTTCACTATATTGAAAAACACTTTGTTAAACTGTATAAATATAGTATATTGAGTGCGAAATCTGACAACGTGTTAAGTTCTTCTATCTCAGACCACTTAGAACAATAATTCCTTCTGCTTTAGAACCTATTTGGACTTTCCCACTCCTACTTAGGCGCTCAATTGATTTGAGTAAGTCCTTCACTATATTGAAAAACACTTTTTGTTAAAACTGTTTAAAGATAGAATTTTGAGTGCGAAATCTGACAACGTGTTAAGTTCTTCTATCTCAGACCACTTATAACCATAATTCCTTCTGCTTTAGAACCTATTTGGACTTTCCCACTCCTACTTAGGCGCTCAATTGATTTGAGTAAATCCTTCACTATATTGAAAAACACTTTTTGTTGAACTGTTTAAAGATAGTATTTTGAGTGCGAAATCTGACAACGTGTTAAGTTCTTCTGTCTCAGACCACTTAGAACGATAATTCCTTCTGCTTTAGAACCTATTTGGACTTTCCCACTCCTACTTAGGCGCTCAATTGATTTGAGTAAGTCCTTCACTATATTGAAAAACACTTTTTGTTAAACTGTTTAAAGATAGTATTTTGAGTGCGAAATCTGACAACGTGTTAAGTTCTTCTATCTCAGACCACTTAGAACGATAATTCCTTCTGCTTTAGAACCTAATTGGACTTTCCCACTCCTACTTAGGCGCTCAATTGATTTGAGTAAATCCTTCACTATATTGAAAAACACTTTTTGTTGAACTGTTTAAAGATAGTATTTTGAGTGCGAAATCTGACAACGTGTTAATTTCTTCTATCTCAGATCTTTTAGAACGATAATTCCTTCTGCTTTAGAACCTATTTGGACTTTCCCACTCCTACTTAGGTGCTCAATTGATTTGAGTAAGTCCTTCACTATATTGAAAAACACTTTGTTAAACTGTATAAATATAGTATATTGAGTGCGAAATCTGACAACGTGTTAAGTTCTTCTATCTCAGACCACTTAGAACAATAAATCTTTCTGCTTTAGAACCTATTTGGACTTTCCCACTCCTACTTAGGCGCTCAATTGATTTGAGTAAGTCCTTCACTATATTGAAAAACACTTTTTGTTAAACTGTTTAAAGATAGTATTTTGAGTGCGAATTCTGACAACGTGTTAAGTTCTTCTATCTCAGACCACTTAGAACAATAATTCCTTCTGCTTTAGAACCTAATTGGACTTTCCCACTCCTACTTAGGCGCTCAATTGATTTGAGTAAATCCTTCACTATATTGAAAAACACTTTTTGTTGAACTGTTTAAAGATAGTATTTTGAGTGCGAAATCTGACAACGTGTTAAGTTCTTCTATCTCAGATCACTTAGAACGATAATTCCTTCTGCTTTAGAACCTATTTGGAATTTCCCACTCCTACTTAGGTGCTCAATTGATTTGAGTAAGTCCTTCACTATATTGAAAAACACTTTGTTAAACTGTATAAATATAGTATATTTTGTGCGAAATCTGACAACGTGTTAAGTTCTTCTATCTCAGACCACTTAGAACGATAAATCCTTCTGCTTTAGAACCTATTTCGACTTTCCCACTCCTACTTAGGCGCTCAATTGATTTGAGTAAGTCCTTCACTATATTGAAAAACACTTTTTGTTAAACTGTTTAAAGATAGTATTTTGAGTGCGAAATCTGACAACGTGTTAAGTTCTTCTATCTCAGACCACTTAGAACAATAATTCCTTCTGCTTTAGAACCTATTTGGACTTTCCCACTCCTACTTAGGCGCTCAATTGATTTGAGTAAGTCCTTCACTATATTGAAAAACACTTTTTGTTAAACTGTTTAAAGATAGTATTTTGAGTGCGAAATCTGACAACGTGTTAAGTTCTTCTATCTCAGACCACTTAGAACGATAAATCCTTCTGCTTTAGAACCTATTTGGACTTTCCCACTCCTACTTAGGCGCTCAATTGATTTGAGTAAGTCCTTCACTATATTGAAAAACACTTTTTGTTAAACTGTTTAAAGATAGTATTTTGAGTGCGAAATCTGACAACGTGTTAAGTTCTTCTATCTCAGACCACTTAGAACGATAATTCCTTCTGCTTTAGAACCTATTTGGATTTTCCCACTCCTACTTAGGCGCTCAATTGATTTGAGTAAGTCCTTCACTATATTGAAAAACACTTTTTGTTAAACTGTTTAAAGATAGTATTTTGAGTGCGAAATCTGACAACGTGTTAAGTTCTTCTATCTCAGACCACTTAGAACGATAATTCCTTCTGCTTTAGAACCTAATTGGACTTTCCCACTCCTACTTAGGCGCTCAATTGATTTGAGTAAATCCTTCACTATATTGAAAAACACTTTTTGTTGAACTGTTTAAAGATAGTATTTTGAGTGCGAAATCTGACAACGTGTTAATTTCTTCTATCTCAGATCACTTAGAACGATAATTCCTTCTGCTTTAGAACCTATTTGGACTTTCCCACTCCTACTTAGGTGCTCAATTGATTTGAGTAAGTCCTTCACTATATTGAAAAACACTTTGTTAAACTGTATAAATATAGTATATTGAGTGCGAAATCTGACAACGTGTTAAGTTCTTCTATCTCAGACCACTTAGAACGATAAATTTTTCTGCTTTAGAACCTATTTGGACTTTCCCACTCCTACTTAGGCGCTCAATTGATTTGAGTAAGTCCTTCACTATATTGAAAAACACTTTTTGTTAAACTGTTTAAAGATAGTATTTTGAGTGCGAAATCTGACAACGTGTTAAGTTCTTCTATCTCAGACCACTTAGAACAATAATTCCTTCTGCTTTAGAACCTAATTGGACTTTCCCATTCCTACTTAGGCGCTCAATTGATTTGAGTAAATCCTTCACTATATTGAAAAACACTTTTTGTTAAACTGTTTAAAGATAGTATTTTGAGTGCGAAATCTGACAACGTGTTAAGTTCTTCTATCTCAGATCACTTAGAACGATAATTCCTTCTGCTTTAGAACCTATTTGGATTTTCCCACTCCTACTTAGGTGCTCAATTGATTTGAGTAAGTCCTTCACTATATTGAAAAACACTTTGTTAAACTGTATAAATATAGTATATTGAGTGCGAAATCTGACAACGTGTTAAGTTCTTCTATCTCAGACCACTTAGAACGATAAATCCTTCTGCTTTAGAACCTATTTGGCCTTTCCCACTCCTACTTAGGCGCTCAATTGATTTGAGTAAGTCCTTCACTATATTGAAAAACACTTTTTGTTAAACTGTTTAAAGATAGTATTTTGAGTGCGAAATCTGACAACGTGTTAAGTTCTTCTATCTCAGACCATTTAGAACAATAATTCCTTCTGCTTTAGAACCTAATTGGACTTTCCCATTCCTACTTAGGCGCTCAATTGATTTGAGTAAATCCGTCGCTATATTGAAAAACACTTTTTGTTGAACTGTTTAAAGATAGTTTTTTGATTGCGAAATCTGACAACGTGTTTAAGTTCTTCTATCTCAGATCACTTAGAACGATAATTCCTTCTGCTTTAGAACCTATTTGGACTTTCCCACTCCTATTTAGGTGCTCAATTGATTTGAGTAAGTCCTTCACTATATTGAAAAACACTTTGTTAAACTGTATAAATATAGTATATTGAGTGCGAAATCTGACAAAGTGTTAAGTTCTTCTATCTCAGACCACTTAGAACAATAATTCCTTCTGCTTTGGAACCTATTTGGACTTTCCCACTCCTACTTAGGCGCTCATTTGATTTGAGTAAGTCCTTCACTATATTGAAAAACACTTTTTGTTAAACTGTTTAAAGATAGTATTTTGAGTGCGAAATCTGACAACGTGTTAAGTTCTTCTATCTCAGACCACTTAGAACAATAATTCCTTCTGCTTTAAAACCTAATTGGACTTTCCCATTCCTACTTAGGCGCTCAATTGATTTGAGTAAATCCTTCGCTATATTGAAAAACACTTTTTGTTGAACTGTTTAAAGATAGTTTTTTGAGTGCGAAATCTGACAACGTGTTAAGTTCTTCTGTCTCAGACCACTTAGAACGATAATTCCTTCTGCTTTAGAACCTATTTAGACTTTCCCACTTCTACTTAGGCGCTCAATTGATTTGAGTAAATCCTTCGCTATATTGAAAAACACTTTTTGTTGAACTGTTTAAAGATAGTTTTTTGAGTGCGAAATCTGACAACGTGTTAAGTTCTTCTGTCTCAGACCACTTAGAACGATAATTCCTTCTGCTTTAGAACCTATTTAGACTTTCCCACTCCTACTTAGGCGCTCAATTGATTTGAGTAAATCCTTCGCTATATTGAAAAACACTTTTTGTTGAACTGTTTAAAGATAGTTTTTTGAGTGCGAAATCTGACAACGTGTTAAGTTCTTCTATCTCAGATCACTTAGAACGATAATTCCTTCTGCTTTAGAACCTATTTGGACTTTTCCACTCCTATTTAGGTGCTCAATTGATTTGAGTAAGTCCTTCACTATATTGAAAAACACTTTGTTAAACTGTATAAATATAGTATATTGAGTGCGAAATCTGACAACGTGTTAAGTTCTTCTATCTCAGACCACTTAGAACGATAAATCCTTCTGCTTTAGAACCTATTTGGACTTTCTCACTCCTACTTAGGCGCTCAATTGATTTGAGTAAGTCCTTCACTAAATTGAAAAACACTTTTTGTTAAACTGTTTAAAGATAGTATTTTGAGTGCGAAATCTGACAACGTGTTAAGTTCTTCTATCTCAGACCACTTAGAACAATAATTCCTTCTGCTTTAGAACCTAATTGGACTTTCCCATTCCTACTTAGGCGCTCAATTGATTTGAGTAAATCCTTCGCTATATTGAAAAACACTTTTTGTTGAACTGTTTAAAGATAGTTTTTTGAGTGCGAAATCTGACAACGTGTTAAGTTCTTCTATCTCAGATCACTTAGAACGATAATTCCTTCTGCTTTAGAACTTATTTGGACTTTCCCACTCCTACTTAGGTGCTCAATTGATTTGAGTAAGTCCTTCACTATATTGAAAAACACTTTGTTAAACTGTATAAATATAGTATATTTAGTGCGAAATCTGACAACGTGTTAAGTTCTTCTATCTCAGACCACTTAGAACAATAATTCCTTCTGCTTTAGAACCTAATTGGACTTTCCCACTCCTACTTAGGCGCTCATTTGATTTGAGTAAGTCCTTCACTATATTGAAAAACACTTTTTGTTAAAACTGTTTAAAGATAGTATTTTGAGTGCGAAATCTGACAACGTGTTAAGTTCTTCTGTCTCAGACCACTTAGAACGATAATTCCTTCTGCTTTAGAACCTATTTGGACTTTCTCACTCCTACTTAGGCGCTCAATTGATTTGAGTAAGTCCTCCACTATATTGAAAAACACTTTTTGCTAAACTGTTTAAAGATAGTATTTTGAGTGCGAAATCTGACAACGTGTTAAGTTCTTCTATCTCAGACCACTTAGAACGATAATTCCTTCTGGTTTAGAACCAAATTGGACTTTCCCACTCCTACTTAGGCGCTCAATTGATTTGAGTAAGTCCTTCACTATATTGAAAAACACTTTTTGTTAAACTGTTTAAAGATAGTATTTTGAGTGCGAAATGTGACAACGTGTTAAATATGTTCTTTGTAGACCACCTAGATTGAAGATTAGCTCTGTACAACGCAGAAAAAACCCACTCAGTGGGTGCACAAGGGAATCAAATAATTGCTTTGCCTCACTACAGGAGGCTGAAGAGCACTCGGTGAGTGCTGACACACACGACCTAAATAATTGCCGGGCTTGGTCACAGGCGGTCTTGAGCAAAAGAAAAAAACAGAGACACGCCTTGCTCAAGCCGTCACTGTGTTGCCCAAGAAAGAGCACTGCTCCGCAGCACTGCTACAAAAAACAAGGCACTCGGTGAGTGCTCACAGGACTCAAACAATTGCAGCGCTTCCTCACAGGAGGCTCAGAGCAAGCTCAAAAAAAAAGCTCAGGCCATCACTGTGAGCGCTGAAAAGCAAAGAGAGCACAACGTGCAAACTCACCGTTTGAGGGCTGTAGATAACTGTCGTTGCAGCAAAAAGACAAACAAATGCTCTGAAAAAGAGAGCATTTAGTCTAACATGAAAAGAAACAGACACAGAGAAACACAGAAACACACCGAAACGCAACGAAAGACGCCCGCAAAACTCGCCCGCGCGGCACGTACGTCCCCATCATGAGGAGCACCAAAGCCCAGAGGTGGGGGGAGCCGACTAACCGGCGTCTCAACGGGACAGGGGGGGAGGTGCACCCCATGGGGCGAAACGCCCTCACCTTAGAATAATAGTATATATAAGTAATAAGGGGAGAGAAGAACAACCCCTCAACCAATATGGCTGAAAATTGGAGGAGAGTTTCTGCACAATACATGGGGACTACAGTGCTCATACTGGTACCCCAAAACAAGAGTTTTCCTACTTTCACAAGGAAATTACAAGATTTTGGGCATATATTCACGGGGGTTGGGGGGTCACTTGTAGAGTGAAAATTGACCCCCTAGATCTCGGAAAACCCTATGCAACATATATATGGGGAGATTCCCCATTACAAATGGAGTTCAACGAGACTATTCCTGCAGTCAAAGTCATTAATTTCATCATTTCACATGTAGAAACGCGAAACGTACCAGTCACTAAAAGGTCAAAATGACCGTATGTGTCGAGGCCAATTTCTCAAAAACGGCTGAAAGAAACAAAACGCCATTTACAGGGATTCAAGTATTGCTCAAGCTGAGTTCAAATCAAAATACAGATCAAAAATCGGTTCACTCTATGAGGAGAGATTCCAAGATCAAGATACCGTACCAAATGACCAAAATGACCCATTTCGGGTCCTGTTTCTGTACTATAACCACATTATAACCACTATAACCACTCATTATAACCAGTGCTCATAACCACACAAGCCACACGTAGTGAGTGTGTCAAGGTGACCGACGACATGACCAGAGACGAATAAATATAGTTAATTAATATCGTATTCATGGTAGGTTTCTCTCCTCGGGAGGTCAAACTGGGGTCAAGTTCCCCGGCCAATTTCTCTAAAACGGCTGAACAAAAAAAAACGCCCTGAGTACAGTTTAAAACACTGCTTGAGATACGCATCATATCAAAAAATGAGCCCAATCGGTGCATTATTCAAGGAGTTATAGCAAAAATAAGGTACCATACCAAACTACCTTAGAGGAGAGATACACCACCTCCAGAGCTAAAATTGAACACCTAAACCACAGAAAATGATATATAAAGTATATATATTCGGAATCTACGTTAGATGGGCTATTCAAAACACCAATTTTCTAAAACACAGTTCAAGCTGCAAGGTGTCAAAACGGTGTCACCAGCTGGTGTCAACCTCTTCTGGGGCTAAACCGAGGGCAAGTTTACTGGCCAATTTCTCTGAAACGGCTGAACAAAAAAAAACGCCCTTAGTACAGATTGTAGCACTGCTTGAGATACGCATCATATCAAAAAATGAACCCAATCGGTGCATTCTTCGAGGAGTTATAGCAATTATAAGGTACCGTACCAAATGACCAAGAAGCGAGGTGACCTGACTGCAGAGCTAAAATTGACTGTCTCAATTCCGTAAAATGCTATAGAAAATATATATGGGGATACTCCCCACTAGCTGAGGATTCTAAAACACTAACATTTGTTGGGTAAATCGCCTGCTTTGTTGTACCGAAATTTGGGTCACCCAGAATAGCCCGAAAATTCGGACTATTTCAACTTTGAACATTAATAACTTTTTAATTAGGCCGATTTGGGAAACCAACCAAACACTGCAAGCAAGAAGGGTTCAGTGCCAACAAAATGCGACTACCCCCGTTTAATTTGGTCCAGTACTTTAGCAGTTATTAACAAAATACTGTTCTGTACCCCAATTTTTGGGCTAAAATCGAAGCCCAAGATTTCCGGAACCGACGTAAAACAACGTGAAACAGCGTTCTCAGCGTATTTGTGTGTGTAATTCTGGTCCACTTCGAAGTTCTAGGTCACGGCAAACCTTCATGGTGAGGTGGGAAAAAATTTCCCACCTCAACATGAAGGTTATGATGTTTTGTGTGTTTTGACATAAAACAACATCCACAGAAATTTGATGAAATCGTGAAAAAAGAAAAATTGTTGAATTAACCCCATTGTTTGATACAATTAGCTTCAACAACCTAAATAGTGACTAGAAAACACAAAACGCACGCCCAAAAACTTGTTCAATTGCAAAAAACACCACTTCACTCATTCATTTGGTCAAATGACCTATTTTGACTACCAAAATTCACTTTTTGCTAAAATACACCATCATAACCTGTAGAAAAAGCTTAAATATGTGTATAGTGACACTCTTCATTAACTGAGCAATCTAAAACACTATAATACTTAACCTTGAAACATAAAATGTCAACTTTATTTCACCGCCCACTAGCCGAAAATGGCCGAAAATCGAGGTTCGGCGCTTACAGAGCAAAAATTGACCCACTCAACTCCATAAAATCATACAAAAAATATATATGGGGATAAGCCCCAGTATCAGAGTAATCCAACGAATTCATATATGTAGGGATACTATGGTATTTTGGGGTATCCATTACTGGGGAACTCCAATATCACCTAAAATGTTGACCTTTTTCAAATTTACCAATCGATAATTTTTTTACCGAGCCGAATTAGGGTAATACAATTATAAGAAAAACCCGACGGTTACAAAATGAACACAATGAGCTTATGTTTGTAGAGTTCTGCTAAGCAATTGCCCACTTATCAACAAAACAACTAATTGTACCTCTATCAATCTGAATCTGAAAGTCTTTGAAAAAGTGGAAGCTACATGAGGACCATATGTCGTTACCGCTTCTATATTAGTGTAATCCATTTTTCTAGAGGTCTATTTTTTGCAGGAATACTAGTTTTTGATGTAATATTTAAGAAAGAGAGATTGGATTCAAGTTGATCCACTTTAAAACCACTGCGTTTCCTGTTGTGACAATTCAAAGAAGTTAAAGTTTTTTTAACCCGTTTTTCTGAAACTTCAGTATTGATTTTCTTTTCAGGAACCCCAAAAGGTTCCCAAGTTACTGGTTCAATCTAGAAACATCAGTAGGGCTGAAGAGTGGAAAACTTTTAAATTAAATTTAACCGTAACTTTGCGAAACTAAATAAACAGCAGGAAATACTTCTATAAATGTTGTTTTGTCCCCAATAATTTGTAGAGAGCCCTGTTTCGGAAACATGTACCTAAAATAAACTAATAAACTTTAGTTCGACTGGCAGGGTTTTGAAGCAGTGCTTATGTAGGAAAATGGAATTAGTTCGAACTAAAAGGAATATCAATCTGACTCTGAAAGACTTTAAAGAAATGGAAGCTAATGAGGACCATATGTCGTTACCGCTTCTGTATTTGTGAAAATCAGTTTTCCAGAGGTCTATTTTTGCAGGAATACTAGTTTTTGATGTAATATTTAAGAAAGAGAGATTGGGTTCAAGTTGATCCACTTTAAAACCAATGCGTTTCCTGTTGTCATCATTTGAAGAAATTAAACCGTTTCTTTAATTCGGTCTCTTTAAACCGTTTTGCTGAAACTTCAGTATTGATATTCACTTCAAAAACTTCGAAATGATTTGAATTACATGTCTGATCAAGAAGCATCAGCAGAGCTGAAGAGTGGGAAACCTTTAATTTAAAATTAACCGTAACTTTGCGAACCTCAATAAACGACAGGAAAAAGTTCCACAAAAGTTTGTTTTGTCCCCTATAATTTGTAGAGGGCCTTGATTCGGAATATCGTTTCTAAATTGAACAAATTAACTTCTTTTCGACTGACAGGGTTTTGAAGCAGTGCTTATGTAGGAAAATGTAATAAGCTCGAATTAAAAAAAATTCAATCTGATTCTGAAAGACTTTAAAGAAATGGAAGCTAAATGAGGACCATATGTCGTTACCGTTTCTATATTTGTGTATACTGGTTCTACAGAAAACTATTTTATGCAGGAATAATAATTTTTGATTCAATAAATAAGGAAGAGAGATTGGACTCAAATTGATCCACTTTAAATCCACTGCGTTTCCTGTTGTTATGATTTAAAAAAATTAAAGTTTCGTTAATCCGTTTGTTAGAAACTTCAGTAATGATATTCACTTCACAAACCCCAAATAGTTCCAAAATTACTTGTTTAATCTAGAAACATCATTACCATTACGGCTGAAGAGTGGAAGACCTTTAATTTAAACTTAAACGTAACTTTGCGAAACTCAATAAAAGACAGGAAAAATTTCCACAAATGTTTGTTTTGTCCCCTATAATTTGTAGAGGGCCCTGGTTTGGAATATTGTACCTAAAATAAACAAATAAACTTCAATTCGACTGACAGGGTTTTGAAGCAGTGCTTATGTAAGAAAATGTAATTAGTTCGAGTTAAAAAAAAATTCAACCTGATTCTGAAAGAATTTAAAGAAAATGAAGCTAAATGAGGATCATTTGTCATTACCGTTTCTATATTTGCGTAATCCACTTTTCTAGTGATCTAATTTATGCAAGAAGACTAGTTTTTGATTTAATATATAAGGAAGAGATATTGGGTTCAAGTTGATCCACTTTAAAACCACTGCGTTTCCTGTTGTGACAATTCAAAGAAGTTAAAGTTTTTTTAACCCGTTTTTCTGAAACTTCAGTATTGATTTCTTTTCAGGAAACCCAAAAGATTCCCAAGTTACTGGTTCAATCTAGAAACATCAGTAGGGCTGAAGAGTGGAAAACTTTTAAATTAAATTTAACCGTAACTTTGCGAAACTAAATAAACAGCAGGAAATACTTCTATAAATGTTTGTTTTGTCCCCAATAATTTGTAGAGAGCCCTGTTTCGGAAACATGTACCTAAAATAAACTAATAAACTTTAGTTCGACTGGCAGGGTTTTGAAGCAGTGCTTAAGTAGGAAAATGGAATTAGTTCGAACTAGAAGGAACATCAATCTGATTCTGAAAGACTTTAAAGAAATGGAAGCTAATGAGGACCATATGTCGTTACCGCTTCTGTATTTGTGAAAACCAATTTTCCAGAGGTCTATTTTTGCAGGAATACTAGTTTTCACTGCTCAATATAAAATTTTTCAGATAACCACGCCTGAACTTGTTCAGGTGAAAATTTACCTGAAACACAGTTCAGGTGTTTTTCAGGTGGTTTTCAGGTGCTGTTACACCTGAAATTCACCTGAACTTCTAGTTACCTGAACTTGGTTCAAGTAAATTTACCTGAACTTTTTTTACATACTTTGTGTACATACTTTCCCTGTTTCTGGAATTTCAATGTTTCCGCTCGTTTGGTCATGTCAAATTCCGCTCATTTCCTGCATTTTTTATTCCGATCAAATTCCTCTCATTTCTTGCATTTTTTTCCGCTCAAACTCCGCTCATTCCTTGCATTTTTTGTTCCGCTCAAATTCCGCTCATTTCTTGCATTTTTTTTATCGATTCCGCTCATTCCGGTCAAATTCCGCTCATTCCGGTCATCTCTTGCATTTTTTTGAGCGGAATTTGAGCGGACTCCTCGACTTGGGGGAAGCTTCCAATGGGAGCTAAAGTAAAGCAATCTCCCCCGTCTGATGCGGGCTTTTCTCAATCTTGAGCATTTCAGTTCACCTCGCACATCGATTGGTCAATTTCTACATCATTTGGCTCCAGCTTTTGCCCGCCCTCTTATGACAAGTATGCCCTCATCGCACACTGTATGCCCTCATCGCGCATACAGTGTGCCCATCTATCTCAATTGAAAATTTTAATATTTTGAAAGAACAGTGCATGTGCTTAGGAGTAGCACTGATACTTCTCAGCGGAGCCTATAGTCTTTTTGGCAAAATTTTTGTTGAAGGCTGATAACAAAATTGTTTTTTTAGGAACACCAACACCATCCGTATATGCAAATTTCTGTACAATTGTACTACAAAATTGCATTTTTTAAACTTATTGTCAAATATATGAATGAAATCTCACAAACTCTTACAAATAGATTGATAGCAATCGTATAGAATGTTAATTTCACAATCAACGTTTTTTGTTGCCCGGGTCGAGGTTTTTGGGTGAATTTTCGTAAGAAATGCGGTGAAAGCGGTGATTTGTCGTAAGAAATGCGGTGAATGCGATGAAAAAAATTAATTCACCACATTTCACCGCATTTCTTACAAAAAATCACCACAAAATTCGACGCATTTTTTACGAAAATTCATCGCAAAGACTTTTGTGGCAGATAATGAAAGAAATGCGGTGAATGCGGTGAATGCCGTGAAAAAAACTAATTCACAGCTATTCGATCCCAGGCCTAGATGTCAACGCTAAAAAGCGTTAAATTATTTGAGATTTTGTTGTGGGCTGAAGTATCCATCTTGCTGTAATCTACTTTCAAATTATACTTGAAATTTTTCAAAAAAAATCAGTTCGATGCAAGTGAAACTGGAAAGTGTTGAAAGCAGACAAAAGAAGTAAAAAAAAAATCAAAAAATTGTATTTTTAAACCCTTTTTTCTATATGATTGAGCAAAAAAATGACCCCCAACCTAGGTATTTGAACTCTTGCTGTAAACTACTTTCAAATTTACAGCCTTAAGGTATACAGAGCTAGGCCTACTTATTTCTGCGCGCAAAGTAGGCTTACCTATATCTCTAAGGCTATCAGACTCTGTAAAACACAGAAGATAAACTTTTATTATTACGGTGGTAATAAGTCATAACACCGAATTCACGTGTTTACAGATGGTGCATCTAAACTAACAAACTGACTAGAGTTATTGCAGCATGTGATTTTTAAAAGAGAATAGTGGCTTCTCAGTCTCTGATTGGTTGGAGGTGTACATCCAGTATTTCTACTGCTACAATAGTTGCTTCGATAAGATACTAATGTTACGCATATTTTAAGAAGGTTTTAAAAAGGGACTGAATCGTGGACAGTAGTGTGATTCGGGGCCAGGAATTGTACTATTGTCCACAACAAACATGATGGGTAATAAACCCAACAAAAAGAGTTTCAGTCTTGTTTTACCACCTGATTGCTATGGAAAAGAATCCTTCCAATTAGAGCATCGCCTTCACGTTTATTTTTTTCTCCACACAAGACCCATTAACACAAATACATTAACAAAAAGATTGAGGTCTACAATTTTGTTGAGGGCAATATTTTGAAAAGACCAATTGAGAGCTTATTTCCTGAATGATTTTTGTGTCCCCTTCTTATTTGATAGAACGACATTGAGACTTTGCGATACCTATTCGACAAATTCAACAAATTTTAATTATCATATTAGCATCATACTAACATATAGCAACTGAGTTTCAGCAGCAAAATTCTTGGAACCATTAGGGTGTATATTTTCGATCAATCTTTACATAATTTTTGATGGGTTTGCAGTAGAGTTGAATAATAATCTAAGTTTATGTGAAATCGGTTCTCAGTTTTGGTACTTAAAGACAGCTTAACTATGTAACAGTGGGACGTGAATGACGTTTTTATATAATTTACACAATTGTTAATAACTTGGATTATCAGGTTTAGTCATCCAGTTATATAATAATAAAAGATTAGTTCTCAAATTTTTTCCGTTGCTTGCATTTATAAAATTACAACCAACAAAACAAAACTCAAAAGGACATCAAAAGGTCAATAAATCTCTCAAGTGATGCCTATTACTTCCTCTGATAGTCTACTTTTTAGCTAAATCGAACCCCTCACTTTACCCTGTTAAAACCCTTTTCTAATAAACCTTTGGAAAAAATCTAATGAGAACACCAGTTTTATTTGAAAAATACAGATCGATAAACATTTAAGTAAAAACATTAGCCCTAGATTCTTATTTCTAACCAGAAAAGGCTAACAAAAAATCTGTTGTCTGTATGTAGTATATGAGTCTCTAAAACAATGATAAAAGTATGTTAAATCCTGTGCACTAAATGAGCCGAGTTTCTGAACAAGACTTTAATCCATTTTCATTCAAACATTATATATGCTTCTCAATCCATTTATGAGTGATTTTTGTTCATTGCTTTGTTTGCAAAAACTTTGTTTTGACTAGATAAGATTTTCCATTTACATGGATATACTTCTCAATTAAATCAGGAAATGAGTTTTTTAATAATTTGCTTGAATGTTTATGGCGAAGAACTCTTGACAGTAATTTTATCATATATGTGTAACTCTTTAACAGAAAGCAATTTGTGTTTACATCGCAGTTCATCAATGCTTTGCAGTCTCATAGCTGAAAATAACAAACAAAAAAATCTGCTTTGCCACCCCTCTAATTTTTGAAGATCTCTTTTATTGGCCACTCTATACAACAAATCCCCATAATGTAATACCAGTTGAACGTAAATTTTGAACAATTGGACTAGTTTGTGTCTTTTGAAGAAGTTTTTATACTGATAGAGGGCCGCTGTTAACGAAATCATCCGACTAACTATTTTCTCAATGTGTGATTTGAAGCTCAGATTACTATCTTTGTACACACCCAAATACTTAATGTTGTCGACAAATTCGATGTTATAATCATGAAATTTTATTTCAGGTGTCTCAGGTGTTTTCTGTTGTGTCATTAATTCCATCATCCAACTTTCCGTAAATATTTGTATCAACAGCGAACACAGTTACAATAAAGTTTGTACGAAAATCAGGTAAATCGTTTACATAGATCAAGAACTAAAGAAACTCTAAAACAGAGCCTGCGGTACACCGCAAAAAATGCGTTCAAAGGGTTATCGCTGCTTGCTAACTGAAACGCATTGCTGTCTGTTGGTCAAATATGAATCAAGAATGTCATAAATTTTCTCTTTCAAACCACACTCAAAACATTTTTGGAGCAAAATTTCATGACTCACAGTATCACAGGCATTCGATAAACCAATAAAAACCCAATAGCCATTTTCTTTCGAGAACAAAGAACTCTTATTGTTTCATTGACCTCAGACAAAGCATCAATTTTGTTTATCCTCGCCTGATATACAAACTGTGCCTTGTTTATTACTGAGTATTTGGACCAAACAGTAAGTTTTTGCAGACCTTTGTCACCGTCTTTTGAAATAACTGGCAGCAGTGATGTAAGTCTACAGTTACCGAAATCATTTTCGTTGCCAGTTATGTACATAGGTATAACATTTGCATTTTTCAGAGTTCTAGGGAAATGGCGCTCATTAAAGCAACGATTAAATAATTTGTCCAATGTTTCACACACGCTTGGATTAATGAACATAATCAGTTGATATGAAATATTATACAGATCATAGAATTTTTTTTTGGCATTTGCTTGATAATGTCGAAAACTTCTTTGGCTGTGATTTTAGTTAAGCACATGCAATTTTCTAACCTTTTGACCCAGCTGAGATCTGACGGCAGATTACAACTTTCAGATAGTTTCTTTCCTATTTCAACAAAATACTTATTGATTTCATCGGCATTCAGTTTATCTAGGTTCTTTTCCTTTTTGTTCCCTTAATACTGTCTATTATTGAAAATAAGCTTTTATTTTTGTTTGCATTTTTTAAATATTTTGTTCATTAAAATCTATTTTTTTTGTTTTTACTGTATGTTTTTTAGATGGTTACGCAGCTTTTTATATTTTCCTCTATTTTCGTTCTTCAATCTTTGGTACGCTTCATGCTTTTTAAGATTGAGATTTTTGATCTGGTTATCCAACCAAGTTTTTTGATCTGGTTCGGATTTTTCGTTAGTGTGCTTTTTGAACTATTGCAAGGGCACAAGACAATCCAACTCCTCGTTTCCCACCCTGGATAAATCCGTAAAATTTAAATCTATATCGGAAGACAAACATAGCTTATTTCTCGTTGCCAGAAATACTGTAATTTAAATCTGACTTGAGTTCCTTAGTTTGAAGTTTTTTTCAGGTGCATAAAATAAGGTTTATTGTTCGATTTTTCCGGATCAACTCTTGTTTCCTTGCTGCCTAATTCTACTCTTTTGTGGTCAGAGATCAGTGTATCCTTCACATTTAGGGAGGATTCAAAATTCACGAAAAAAATATCAATGCTTGCTGCTGTACAGGAAGTGACAAGTGACTCTTGTCGGTTCTGTTCTATTCTTTATTTGCAGCCTTGTGCAGAAAGAGAAGAAAGACAAAACCTTATCAGTTGTTTTGTTTGTTCAATAATATTCAAATTGAAATCACCACGAAAAATTCGCAAACTCTCCGGTTTGAAAGAGAATTTATTAATGTGTTCTTGACAAACGTTTATGTACCAATCTATGCCATAATTCGAAGTTTTATAACCAACAGTTATCACTTTCTCATTTCGACAACCTAACAACGCCACCGTCAAAAAATTTTACGTGTTCATTGTATGCAATTGCTTTAATTTGACCTTTGATGCCTTTTCTAACAAAAACCTACACATCCACCTCTTTTTTCCTGGTCACACCAAAACAACTGGATATATCCATTCAACTGGTAAGCATTCGAGAAGTATGCTGATTTCACTGGTTTCTCTAAAGCAGTTAGAGAAGTTCTTGAATTTTCTTGGTTTGTAAATTGATCTAGCTCATTGAAGTTTCCATGAATTGATCTTAAATTTCAAAGTAATATTCTCCAAGTCAAATATGTCCAAGAAGTATTCTCACAAAATTGTAGCCATAAAGCCATTTTTTCTGTTTTTTCTTTCTGTTTGCTTTTTGTTCAAGCATTTATTGCGTCGATGTTTTGTTATTGAAAAAAAAAGATAACAAGTTTATTGGATTATAAGAAGACTTACAACAGACTGAAGCCACGGAAATCGCTGTACTTCAGATTAATGTTTTTTGTATCCAAAACTCTATTAGTGACACAACAATTTTTTTAAGTTCACTCAGCTTGCAACAGGTCGCGGAAATCGCAGTGCTTGATGCTAGGTTTTTGTTTATAAAGAGGTAAAAAGATTTAAAAAGCTTATATGAAATATGATAAACCTGCCTGAAAAAGCAGAAATAGCAGAACCTCATGCAGTAAAATATGAAAAAAACGACAACCAAACGCACCCAAATCTTAAACAGACAAAAAATAAGCCAAATGAAAAATTTAAGAAAAATTAATTTAAAATTGACTTTTACTTTATTTTATCCTTTTTTCAACTTTGAGAAGTAAGCTTATATAAAACTTGTACCAAAAATCACAAATTATATTGCATACATATGTTGAGTTTTCAATACCTCGGACGTTAACAAAAGTTTTAATGAGTTATTTTCAGTTTAAACGTTTTTCAGTTTAGTGGATAGTGTCCACTAATTGTAATAACTTGGCATCCATCCGACCAAAAAATAATCTGGAATTAAAGCGTTAATTAAGACCGAAAATGTATGAATTACAGTGTAAATTGAGACTAATTTTTTTGGATGGCAATTTCCAAGATAGTTTTTTTTGTTCTGGAGAGAATGATGCAAACAGCTGATCATTCTCAGTTCATCCTCAGTCAATCGAAGCGGTTGCTATGGTTTACGGAAACCAGTAATTTGATCTGGTCTATTACGTAATGCTCTCACACAATTGGACTTTTTAAATTTTCCAATTCAGTAACATCATTTACTTTTAGAAGTTTTTTGCTCTTATCTCCTTTATCACACAAAACGGATACAGTACAGTTATTAGTGCTTGTTTTGAGTCCCTTGCCTTCCGCAAGGGTAATCTTTCTCGTACGTAAATATTCTTTGATTTATTTCATTTTTGTCCTTTGAAACACCTTCGAATCGCATATGTCTGGTTTTTATCACAAAAGTACAAAAACTTGACAATCATGGAAGCCATTAGACTTTTTTCTTCTGCAAGACCATGTGAAAAATGGCGCGCTTTGATTTTACTCGGTTCCAATTCTTAGCGCAGAAATTTTTCAATGCAAAAAACAATCCGTTCTAATAATGCATCATCATCAACGTTCGGGTTAAATGATGGATTATCAACACTGGTGGAAGTCCTTACTCGTGTATCTTTCATGTTCCCGTACACGCGTTTCCAACTCTGAGCAAAAATCCTCATTTTTTTTGAATTGCACACTAACCTCGTTCTGCGTTTTTTAAATTCGCTTATAATGGTACTCACAACGTGCTTCGTGCTCTCATGCTGGATAGTGTCCACTAATTGTAATAACTTGGCATCCATCCGACCAAAAAATAATCTGGAATTAAAGCGTTAAGTAAGACCGAAAATGTATGAATTACAGTGTAAATTGAGACTAATTTTTTTTGGATGGCGCAATTCCGCCAGAATGTAATATCTAGGCCTTCATACGATTTTGAAATTTATAAAAATAATAGCTGCTACAATCTTTAACTTTTAACTTAAACGGAAAAGAAATGGTTTGAATGTTTAAATGTTGAAATCTACTTTAAAAGATTAATGAGAAGCGTCTTTTTTCACTGTAACCGAGCAAAAGTTCTAGCAAGAAAGCTAAAAGAACAACCAAATGTTTGCCAGAAGTACAAATTCGTTGTGCATTAGTTTTGCAAAGACTCTATAATTATAGGTGGAGGGTCCAATATTGATAATAATTACATGGTCCATGGCATAGTTGAGGTAAAATCTTTTCTTGGGTCCAGTAGGTGCTTTTCATTGCAAGTAAAGTCTCCAGTATGGTTTTTTCATGAGTCGAGCGAGGGTTTCGAAATACCTTCACTGTTCAAAAGAATGATTGTTTTGACTGTTTCAATACCTCGTTTTCATAGACGAGCAGGCTTCTCCGAAATGGGATTGCAACCGGCAATCAAATATAGAAAACTGTTGTCACGTTTGTAGGCTCGTTTTCATATTTAATCACCTGAAAAAAGTTAGATTAGCTTTAACAAACTTGTTGTCGTAAATCATCAGTTCAATCTCGTATTACTCAGTCATTTTGATTTTAAAAAATGAAACTTTTTATAAATATAAAAGCAGAGTTCCTTGATAAATTAAAACTTCCCGAATATTTGAAATTACGAAATGCCATGCACGCTGACTACGAAATATTCAATAGCAGATTCTTAGGCGCGTGTCAATTTTGGATTCCAGCACGAAACCTTGGTTAAACCCGGGTCGAATGTCCTCCCTAAAATCCTCCCATTTTGATGTAAGAATAGGGGGTAATTTGTCTATGGGGGATAAATTGATGTAAGAGGGTGGGGGTAATTTGTTCAGAGGGGGTAAAATGATGTAAGAGTTGGGCTGCCAAGGGGGGTAAAACGATGTAAAAGTGAGGGGGTAATTTGTTGTGATGGGGCAATTCTAACAATTATTATTTATATATATAGACCGTCAGGAGTTGGACAAGCATCGATGGTCTGGAGGATAAGGCGACGCAGCTGAGGGTACAGAGGTTGTGGGTTTAAGACTGGCAGTCTTCAGGTATGGGGGCTAAAACAGTGTAAGATTGAGGGGGTGAAATGATGTAAGAGTTGGGCTGCCAGGGGGGTAAAATGATGTAAGAGTTGGGCTGCCAAGGGGGGTAAAATGACGTAAGAGTGGGGCTGCAATGGGAGGATTTTTTTAGGAAAATGCAGCTCAAAACTCTTACGTCTTTTTGGGCTGCATTGGGCTTCTAAGGGGGGTAAAATGGTGTAAAAGTGAGGGGGTAAAAGACAAATTACCCCCAACTCTTACATCGTTTCACCCCCCTTGGCAGACCAAAAAAGATGTAAGAGTGGGGGGTTAATTTGTCTTTTACCCCCTCACTCTTACACCATTTTACCCTCCTTGGCAGACCAAAAAAGATGTAAGAGTGGGGGGTTAATTTGTCTTTTACCCCCTCACTCTTACACCATTTTACCCCCCTTGGAAGCCCAATGCAGCCCAAAAAGACGTAAGAGTTTTGAGCTGCATTTTCCTAAAAAATCCTCCCATTGCAGCCCCACTCTTACATCCTTTTGGGCGGAAAAATTCAACCCGGGAAGTTAAGCATTACATTTTTGTCGATCTAAGTCCAGCAGCAAAAACTTAGGTCCAACTAGATTCGAGTAACGAAAATTTTGTTTCCGCTGAAGTCTACATGAACTTTGACCTTAAATGTTACGCGCAAAGATTTGAATTTAATTGAAGAGGTGCTGATGCAGCCGCAGGCCTGACGCGGACGCCTCCTCTCATTTCATCGCCGCCCTGAAACCCTGGAACCGACTTCAAAACTTATCCTGACTAACGGACAGTGCTAGCGAGATTAGGAATTAGAACCGAGCGGGCGCGTACCCAAATAAAAAAATGAGAATTGGAGCCGAATGCTTAAATTTGATTGGACAAATAACCCTATTTGTTTAAATTAAAGTGCAACAAATATAAAAGCGAATTGATTAGCCGTCGCCACTCTTTTTAATGATGTGGAGTCGGTTTGCGCTCTTTTTGGTCTCTCAGTGGCCGAGGTGGAGGGGGTGGTGGTTGGAGTCTGCGACCACTGATAAACTTTCGTCACGCATTTTTGCATGTATTTTTTTCACAAAAAATTGCCTCTAAAATAATGAGTTTAAGATCAAAAAATCAGAGCACGCCAAATATTTGGTATTAAATCTCATTTTATAGTATTCTGCTCTGCGACTGTTCGGCTCTACCGAAGTCGTCCAGGGCTATACTATCAAGAGGATGGCTGTGACCTACCTCGCCTAATCATCTGAATTGTTTGTAACTCTCCGGAAATCTGTCTTTGGTTTCAATGGTCTAATAGAGATAACGTTTCTTATCAAGGATGCAGTTACAATAGCACACATTCTTGCTCAATTAAAAATTCCCGACAATTTGAAATGATAAAGCGTCATGCACGTTGACTACGTAATATTCAGTAGCAGATTCACAAAGATCGTTTTAATTTTAGGGTCCAGAATTTAAACCCTGAAATCGACTCCAAATCTGATCCTGACTAACTGTCAGTGCTAGAATTGATACGGGGGATGGCTGTGACTGATATCTTCTGAGCAGGCATGTTTCATATGATCAATCATGAAGGCTTCATTTTCTTTGCCAAAGATCCGAAAAGTGCATAATAGATGTCAGTCCAGAAAAGTTGCTCTTTTTGAAAGTTAATTAAGTTTTGCATCACTGCTGAAGAACAATCTTAACAAAAATATCAACAACCTATTATGGTTTAATATGTGTTAATAGTTTGTAGTAGGTTATTTTCTAACGAAATTTTACGATATGTTAGTACGGTTTGTTTCTAAGACATACGGTGCCGTAGTAAGGCCTTAGTCAGTTTTCCAAGTCTGGTCAACCTGGGATAGTGCCTGGTTGAGTAGACTCAAATTTAGGTTTCGATCGCCCAATTGGCCGACAGAGGGTTTATAAGCCGAGCCCCCAATCAAATTTGTCGACCAATCAGAATCAGCTGTCGGTAAAAATTTCTCACTCTTCCTCATCCAATCAGAAATAGATGTCCTCTAATTACTCATTTGCTCTTGAATCTTCGGCTAAACCCCCTGTCGGCCAATTTTCTTGGCTCCATTTTAGAGGTTGAGTATGTTTTCTATAAATAAACCAAATCTAAACTCTGATTGCCTTAAGAAGAGAGGATGAATTTGAGCAATTTGACATCCAAATTCTCAAATAATTCCATCCATTCACAAACTCCTGTCAAAGAACTAGATTTATCTATCTATGTGAGTACTCTTCTGAATCTAAACTCACATTCAAATCAAACTAAGCGCGAAATTTAGATTTATTGTAAAACCAAATCCTCTAAATTTCATTGGTACATTTATGATTTAACTTGTTATAAATTTCACCATTAGTTAGATGGGTGTTAAATAGTTATAACTGAATCGTATTTATATCATCACTTTCGTTTATTTAAGGATTTATGAAGTTTTGCAAACTGATTGACGGTCATTCTGCAAAACTATAAAGAATTAACTTCGTTTTAGTCCGTGGGGGGGGGGGGGGGGGGGGGCTAGTTTCTTTAGCTTTCGAACTTATCTTTTTTAGACAAGATGGATTAGTTTGTCTTGAATATTACTCAATATTAGTCAATCTACTAGTTAACTGCAGTCAATTTTACTAGAGGAATTTGTTAAAGCAAATAAATACACGGAACTTGCATTTTAAACCAATTTCAGTTTGTGATAAACCCTATCGACGTTATTTTTTGCTGCTTTTGCCATCGCGGGTCAAAAATAATTTTAAATGGTCCAGTAAATAACAGTTGTAGTTTAATTAGTCCTTAAATTCTTGCATATTTTTAAACTGAACTTACCTATATTTCCCTTATTATACCAAAACCTTATATCCAAAAACTGCTCATATCAATTGATTCAGTATTTTATAATAGTTATAAAAATAGTTAATTAGTTATAATAGTTATAATAAATAGTTAAATAGTTATAATAGTTATAAAAAAACTGATTGCTAGAGTTGCATTTTTAAAATGTGTCGCGTGTGACGATATAATTTCAATTATTTTTTGAACTGATGAGAATTATTCGACCAACTCATTTTAAAGAAGACTTCTAACTCAAGGAATTCAAGTTTTCCTTTGTCGTCAAAACCGAAACAGTTTATATTATGGAGATATATGATGAGGACGCAATTGGAGTGGCTGCCTTTGAAGATTCGATTGAGGCGACCAGAGGGGGAAGAGGACGAAATGGCACCACCGATGACACACAGGCATCAATCTTTGCCAGTAGTTGATTAGTTGTTACTTAAAAATACGCTCTGAAAGCCCAGGTAAAAAAAACTGTACAGTCTCTAAAATTAATTCCGAAAAGCATTAATGAGAAAGTTTTAGGCTGTGTTAATCCCGTGACTCTTAAAAATTTACGGTTGAATTGTTTTTTACTTTGTTGAGCAATTTTCAATGCACTCAAGACCTAGTCGCCATAAACTTACTCACACTTAGGCGAATTCAATTTATTTCTAACAACTATAGGAAGATTTTCGACTTCTGAAGCGATTGTTCACACTTAATAAAGTTAAGGTAATTTTACCTTAAAAACATGCTAACTCACCTTAACTGTTAAGGTAGATTTGCCTTTCCTTAACTCACCTTAACTAACCCTAGCTTTACCTGAAATTTACCTGAAAAGTTAAGGCCTCACTACCTTAAAAAAACCTTAAATTTTACGCTAACTTCCCTTAAAATACAAGTGCTGAACTTGCGCTGAAACTTTGTAAGAAATGCGCTGAATTTTTATTGCTTTCACGTTTCTGCAAAAGCACTGAATTTTATCTACTGATGTGTTAAACTTGCGCTGAAACTGTTAAAGAAATGCGCTGAAAAAACTTTTGAAGAACTTTTACAACAATTGTACCCAAAATGCGCTGAAATTATGTAAGAAGTGCGCTGAAGATGCGCTGAACTTTTAATATTTTAACTTTGAATTTTAGCGCCTTTTCAAAGTTTCAGCGCATTTCAGCGCATACAGCGCTTTTCTTACATAATTTCAGCGCATTCAGGGCACTTCTTACACAAGAAATGCGCTGAAACGGCGCTGACGTCCCGACCCGGGCTTACACATAAACTGTAGAAAGCAGCTAATAGATTTTACTGTCTGAAGTACTAATAATTTGTGGTAATTTTACTGCAAAACTTAAAAAAAGAAAGTTCTATTAATTTAAGGTAATTTTACCTGAACAGGGTTAACGTAAATTTTTACCTTAACTCAATTTAAGGTAAAATTAAGGTAAACTTTACCTTAACTTTACCTTATCAACGGTTTACCTTAACTACGTAAGTGTAAAATAAAATTAACTTAACTATATTTAGTGTGTTATTGAAATAATAGCAAGTGTAATTGCAGAATTATGAAAATTGAAGTGGCTGACTAGCGCCCAAAAAAATGAAATAGTAAGTTTTGATGGTGATTCTCATAATTTTTTGGAGTGCTTTTTTGTCACCACGTTGCATTTTTTGGCCGTTGGAAATTCAATTTATTCAACTTGCAAAGAGAATTATGAGCAATCAAATGCTACTAAAGAATGAAACAAAGTTATTCGTCATCACCAAAAGGCATCAAAATACAAGAAGAGTTTCACGACTCTAATTTTCAGGCAATATAAATCAAACAAACACCGCGTTTTCTTTTCTTCTTCGCTTTTTTACTATAAAACAAAGAAGAAAATCTTGTTAGCGTTCTCGGTTCCGATCAAAAAATCGATACTGTAAAAATGAAAGTGAAAATGCCAATTAAGAACAAAAAACGACCAGCAAGCTAAATTTTGATCGAACACCGTTTTCTCACTCTACTTTAAATTTAAATCACGCCGCAAAACCACTAGCTCTTTTGATCCTTTTCCTGTTTTGGTGTGATCAAGATCATAACAACAGTTTGACTTCAAAATCATGAAAATAAGCGAAGGACCTTAATAAAAAGACAGCGCCCCAATACTATTCAAATTCTTTGAACTGTAAAAAATTTTTGAATTGAGTAAAAACTGTTTTCTGACACTACAGATTGACTACTGAATGCCATTTTCTACAATTTATGTTTGTACAAACAGTTAAACATTTACAAGTTACCAGCCTTTTTTAAAACCTAGAATGCATAAAAATATAGCCGAGTAACTTTTACAAAAGAATGCAAAATAAGTGAATGATCATTGTTCCTCAAAATTCAAAGAGGTCTCTTTTGGACCAACTTTAATCAATCACAATATTAGATTCAGCTCGTTATCTGTTTAAAAAGATATAAAATAGAAAAAGATAAACGATTTTGCGTCGATCAAAGGCGCTAATGTTCTTTCAATTAAACGCTTGATAGTTTAGTAGTTATACTCAATAGCTTCAAGAGTTTAATAATCACACTTGTCTGTAGATCTTAATATTGGTACTTACAGGTACATGTAAGTGCGCCGAAACCTAAACTGTAATAAATATGAAATACATCATATTAGCATCATTCTAGTGCTGATTGTCAGACTTGAGGGATGAACACTTTCGCTCTTCCTATTAAAATTGAAGGACCATTAGCATTTATATAGCCTAAACAATTTGTGTAATATCGACAGCTTTGGGAACGGGCAAAGCTAAATCAGTGGGGAATCGGATCAAGATTACTTTCCACAGGAGATAAAAACTGATCAGATTATTTTTTAGTCAAACTGTTGGCGCCACATCAAAACAGCAGCAAGAGCCATCAGACAGCAAGAAAAAAGTTTGAAACTGAAAAAAAATCCGATTATATCAAAACTCAAAAATAGTCAAAACTGGGACCAAAAATTTCTACACCCAGCCCCCAATTTTGGGAAAGGGAAACCTGAGCAACCCGATGTTATAGCACATTGTTAGGGTAACCTATAAGTTTTTTACGGAACCATCGAAGGTTATCGCATCAAACCCACAAGTGTGGCAATTAGCATTTATATGGTGCAAAAAGTTCATTGTTTTTTTGTCAAAACTCTTATATTGTTAATTTTGTTTTTTAATTGTTTATTTATGGCGGAATGCCATACATTCGAGGCACTAAGAGTTACGTACATACCAGCTTTGCTTTTGTCAACAATATTAAATTTTGCAGTAATTTGACATTGACTATTTAACCGCATTGTTTGTATAGTGAAGCCATGTTGTTTTTAGAAACTTTAGAAACTGTTACCAAGATCGGTTGGCTCTCAGTACAGGCTCAAATTTGATTTTTCATCAACTTCAGTCTTTTATTATAAGTTTTGCTAGATCTTAAGATCTTTAGAGTTTAAGTTAGTTGAGCATTCGTATTAGAATTTAGCAACAACGCTAACTATCGGCCGAAGCCGTACAAACTTCAGCACGAGCTTGAACTTAGATTATCACTGAAGATTTTCGTAACTTCAGTTGACAAATTAAATTTACAGTCCCTTAAATCGACCGAGCGACTAATAGTTTCGACGAGATGCTTAGTTAATTGGAACCCAGTGATGAACCAGGCGTAAAGCTCGTGAACCAGGCTGTGATATTTCGGTTGCCTTGGAATTCTTGAGTAGCCGCAATTCAAACTACTTGACAAACTTTAGTTATGTATTTTTATGAATCTGACTTTCAATGTATGGCTTAAAACATGGACGAGCAGGAGTTTTAGAAAGGTTGAGAGAAAACTAATGTAAGAAAAGAGTAGAACCAATAAATTTTGTAAGTCTGTCTGAATGGGACAATAAATCCTAAAGTACCCAGGCTGAAGTTTTTCCAACCAACAATTATCTCTACAGACAGACTCCGGTCGTGCGGCAAGGAGTGTAAAACAATGGATATCTAATATGGTTCTTATAAGAGGCTCGTGTGTCAAGCATAGGCGTGTTGTGTGCACTTGAGTCGAGCTCACGAGACATTCGTATTGCAAACAGGCTTGTCAGAGATGGTTGACCCATCATTTCTGCGATCAGAGCGAAGTCTTTAAACTTGGACGAGGCTTTTTAGGATCGCTGCGACAATTAAAGAATTTTATCCGTCAAAACATTCAACTAATCGAGCTCAAAAAACTTAGTTAACCTTAAAACCTTAACCCTAAAAAACTTAGCAGCCTATGCCGACCACATTGACCGATTTATATAACTTTATCGCTGTCCTCAAAATTTTTAGACAAAAATGGCAAAAATTCAAACTCAAATGGCAAAAAATTCAAATGGCAAATATTCAAATGGCAAAAGAAAAGAGTAGAACCAATAAATTTTGTAAGTGCGTCTGAATGGGACAATAAATCCTAAAGTCCCCAGGCTGAAGTCCCCAGCCCTACGCAACAACAACAACAGAGCACACACTATAGACGTTTCAACCGTGGCTGCTGTTGTCTCCAATGACAACAGAATCAAATGATCACTTTAGGATTTATTTGAAATAGACTTGAAATTATTTCATAATGAAAAACATGATATCTGCACTAATTAAAGATTTGTCTACAATCTTATAAGGACAAATAGTTGGTTTAAATGATAGTTCTACATTCAAATGAGATTGTTTTTATGTGCAGAATTTCATCTTCTTAATAAAATTGATTAGCATAATAATAACTTAACGGCTTTCTGAGGGTTTCTGAAAGTTTGATGCCTCCTGAAAGTCTCTTGACTTTGTTGCCGGGTGGTCAGCCCTACGCAACAACAACAACAACAGAGCGCATACAATAGACGTTTCAACCGTTGCTGCTGCTGTCTCCAATGACAATAGAATTAGAAGGCAAAGCCGTGACGAGATATTTGGAACCCAGTTCAGACATCAAGCGATCTCAATAGACTTCTATGATTACGACTATGACAGCAATTATGACGAAAATGGAGACGAAGATGACATCATTGATGACAACGATGACGACGACGATGATCTTGGGAGCTGTCGGGATTCGGACCATTATGCGGAAGATGACAGACCTCAGTTGAGACGGAGGTCAGTTGCAATAACTTATACGAAATCATTGTAGTTTTTTTTGAGAACAGCTCAGCTGTTAGAGATGTAAACCAAAATTTCAAACTGATTTTTATCAGAGTCGCGTAACCTTGCTTGAAATACGAACTTTACAAGATTGAGGACTGACACTTTTTATAGGAAAATCTGGCATTGTAGAATCTGTCACTGCAGATATAAATCATTTTGAAACTTTCACGTGTTCGTTTTAAGAGGTTCTGAATTGTACATTTGAAAATCAAGTTGCATTCGTGCTCGAGTTTTTACTTGAACTTTTGGTTTTAAGTTCTGTTTAGTTGGAGAAAATATAATGAAAAGAAAGTTTATTGGTATACAAAGCACCAACGGAAATCCAGACGAGTATCCAAAAAAGATGACGTCGCTGATCTAGTGGATACCTCAAAACGATGCTTTATGAATACTCTATTGCGACATATTTGTTGGCATTTAAAGCACAGTTGCGTGGACTGCCCATTCAAAATGTGTCGCACGTGATCATTTGATTTTTTCATGATTTGAAATAATAATAATAATTATGGTTCCTGCGTAATCGCAGCGGAACAGCATTAGGCCTACAGTAGCCTCTTCTCAGCTGCCCCTTTTCTTATTATTCCCCACATTTCAGACTGTTCTTTTTTTGAGCAACATTGCTCTTTTTTGAAATGATTAGAGTCCTAAGAAGATTAAACAAGATGTTTTAAAGAGTTTTAAAGCTCTAACTAATAAATTTAAAATTGTTGTTCTAATAACGATACTTAATTATAGAGTATCTAATTATTATATCAGGGTTTCTTGATATGCTCAGGGTTCTTATCAACCTCGATAAGTTTTCAGATCCGGAGGTAAATGGGAAGTATGGAATAGGTACGATAGTGCGATTGTAACTGAGTGTTAATGTTTCTGATATCACTGATATTTTGCAAAAAAGTTTGAATTCCTGATTATGTTAATTGATTTTTAAAAATGTTTATTTCCTTTTAGGTTGTACGAATATGTCCAGCAGAGCACAAAACAAGAAATAGGTTCATATTCTCTCGTTGACAATAAAGGAGACACGAACTTTTTTGTTAAAATGTAACACTGGTAAGTGAAACGAAAAACTAAATAAAATGATCTCAGCAAGTTAGAACGCCACTTCAAATAAGCTGTTTTTCCTTCTACAGATAAGACCAAATTTTAAAGCTTATATAAATACAAGTACATAAATATCTGTCCAAATTAGAGGCAAAGATTTTTTCTTTATTGTTCCGACCCCACTTCTGGGGGAAGAGTTATATACTCAAATGGGTTTTTTTTTGTTCAGACAATTTTGGCTGATCGATATATTCATCACAGAAAAATGTGAGAGGTGTCATTAAAAAGCTCGTCCAGCGTGGAATTTGAAATTCAATAGATTTTTTTGAGTTTCGTTTTTCGAGGAGTTTCGAGAGTTTTGTGTGAACACGTGATATTTGGCGTGATTTTGTTCACATTTAGGGAAATTTTAGTTCAAATTAAGATTTTTTTCTTTAAAAAAAGTAATTCAAAATTACATTTCACGTCTTCTTAATAGACTAAAGGCGTTAAAAAGACCAGTTCTGGTCTCTTAGGGAAGTTCACTGCAAAAAAAACTCGAATTCTATTTGAGAGCTATTTTTAGAGAACTTTTCTTTTTTTCTTTCTTTTTTAAAGTCACCTAGAGACTAGTCACTTTTCAGATCGAGGTTCCCGTTATGACAAACCTCATTTACAGTCAAATGAAGCCGAATGAACAAAAAATTTGTTTTAAAGTTATTGCTCATATTTTTTTGGCTTTGACTCTGACGCTTCGTAATTTTAATTGAAATTTTGATTTTCGTTTTGAGGTTTTAATAAATTTTTGGAGTCTCGTGGCATAAACTCATTGACTAAAAGTTCACAATATTCTGTGATGAGCATTAAATGAACCTATCTAGTGCTTTGAGTAGACAGCTAATGACTGTTAAGACTTTAAAAATAAGTTCCAAAATTTTTTTACATTAACCAATCATAAGCTTATTTTAGTGATCTGTAAGTCAGTGTCAGTGGTGTCAGTGGTTATGTGGCTTCAATGCAACAAGATTTCAAAAAAAAACTTTCAAAATTTTTGGATATTTTTGTATTACTGGTTCCTTTTGAAATCGCATTATAATGATATTGGTAGCTCCAATTGGCTTAGAGAAGACGTTCAATAGGTTATAGATTAAGTTTCAGAGAAAATGTTATGGTTTCAATGGCTTCGACACTTTGTTCTCAAACTTTACTACTGAACTTTTGATTTTTGCCTGTTTATGTTGCTGTTTTCAAAGTCATAAGACTTATTGCGATGTCTTATTGACTGCCTTTGCATAATAAACATCATTGTCCTCACATCAGGGCATATCTGAGCGTATTTATTGACTTCTGATGAAATCTGTTGAATTTAATGGCTGTTAACTTTTTTTAAATTGCTAAATTAATTTTTTGAAGTTCTTTTTGAACATTAACCAATCTTAATTTTTTTGCAAATTGTTAGTCAGTCCCAGTTTTAACAGGCCCCTTCTTTTCTACTGCAGCCAAAAACTATTCTGGTTAGCGGTTTTGTCGTCTACCTATTAGATTTACGACTTCCCCGAGTTTTCATACTTTTTAAATATTGGATTTTTTTTTTCTTTTCTTGATTCCTATTCAGATCTTATCACATTATCCTAATTCTCATTGTTCCCATTGTCTTAGGCAGGACGTTCAACGGATCATAGATAAAGTTTTCAGAGAAGAGCTTATGACTTAAATTGCTTCCACACTTTCTTGCACTTTTCTACTGAATTTTAGTGTTTTTCCTGTAATTGTTGTTTGCATAGTCAATGACTTGTTGTAATGCCTTATCAATAACTTATGAATTAAAAAGTTTCTTGTCGCCCATCGAGACATTTTTAAGCGTATTTACTGGCTTCCGTTGAAAGCTACTGAATTTGATGGCGTTGATACTACGAGTTTCTTCAAAAATTTGGTGGTTCTAATGTATTTGTTCATATTTGTTGTTTTTTTGAAGTCAAATTTTGAAAAAAAGAGAATCCCATGGCTGTTATAAAATTAACTGAAAACAGAAAGTTTCTACTGAAAAGTTAATTTTTTAATGCTTTCGACACTTTTCGCTCCATTTTTTTCTTGAATTTGCTATTATTGCCTGTTTTTTTTTGTTCTTTACGTAGCAGTAAATTGCAGAAACGGTCTCATAAGCTTGTGTTTGAGGATTGAATTAATGATGTTACCCGTAGCAGTCAGTTTATAGCGAATAGCGAATAGGAGTTTATAATATTAAACATTTTCAAAGATTTTCCAAACTTTTCAGTTTTTGTTGTTCTTTTCGTCAACTTGTAACTTATTTTCATTAGTGAGAGATCCCATCCAATTTATTGTATTTCAAACAATAACATATCCTATATTATTATGTCGTCACCGTTGTTTTGTTTTTTGGACAAAATGCGTTTTCTTAAACGTTTTTTGAGTAGTCGATTTTTGTGTTTCTTTTTCTCTTTTTTCAGCACAATCGCGTAATAACAGATCCCAATGGTTTTCAAATGTAACTCAAGTGAAATTCTTTAATCTCTCAGTAAAAATGGTTTAGCTGGTTTAGTATAAACAACAATTGAATTAAAATTACAATATTTAGATAATAGCTAAAGATTTCAATGGTATCAATATTTTTTTGCTTTCGCAAATCGTTTATTTTTTTTTGAGTTTTTCTGCATCTTTATTCCGTTTCTATGGCTGAGTGTAACCAAAAACAGGTCTTCTTGGTTTCCTAATGACTTTTCAGTAAATTTGTCAAATTTTTTTCAATAAAAGGTAATGGTCGTTAAGACTTTTGAAATTTGAAAACACGTTGTTACTACGTGTTTTCAAATTTAGATATTGAGTTTTTGCCGTGAAATTTCTGTTTTTGATTATTTTTTTTCATAGTCTTTTTAATGGCAGATCTCAGATCTCATTGGTTTTGTAATGAGGCGCATAGCATTATGTAATTCAACGATTAGGTTGTGTAACGATTTTTTAATGTAAAGATTTTTGTTTAACGAAGGATTTGTAAACTCAAATATCGATTTTGTTATCTCTTCATTTGGTTGAGAATTAAGTCAAAAATGTAGATGAGCTTGGATCGGAACATCATATTTTTTAATGTTTTATTGGGTTTTATTGCTGAGTTCAAAGAAAACAAGGAAAGAAGCCAGAATTAAACACTACTTGAAATACTTCTTTTCAATAGTCCCGTTTTGTCTGAGTTAGATTTTGTTTCATAGCCATCATTAGAAAAGATTTCTTTTCCGACAAACTTTTTAGTCTGTTCGGTGTGGCTAATACTTTTTTGGGTATGCTTGGTTTGGAACCCAATGTCTGCAACCCAAGTCGATCTGGTCAAGGCCTATCTTGGGTAGCAGACCTCATCCGGGGACGAAAACGACAATCATCGACATTTCTTAGATGACATTACCGACGATAATGACAAAAACGGTAATAATCGACAGTTCTTATAAAAAAACCAACAAAAAGACCAAAAATGACGCTTCTTTCGTCGTTTTTGTTGCTTTTGCTCAACACGTTTGATGCTCAACGGTGATTCGTGACAAAACCCTTCCTTTTGTATGGGCAATTTTGCGTCCACTGTAAGCAGCATTTATGTTCAGTTCATTTATTAAGAATTGTAGAATTTTCGTTTCACTTTAAAGAAACTCGCGCTATATTATGCCACATGGCAATTAGACTTGGTACAATTTATTTTATTTTGAATTGTGAAAGCGAACATTGAAAAAATCACCACACTCTTAGCTAGAATATTAAAATTTTTTCCAGCCTTGCGGTAGAAAAATGACAAAATCTATGCAAAAATGATATCCAATATGTTTCTGATTATGGTGAAACAATTTTTGACGCAATCATTGAAACACAGCCGCTGTTAATATTAAGAAAACTTGAGTTGAATTAGGCCGAAAATGATATCAGTTTTAGTGTTTTTGATCAATACTGCCTCTAAACTTGTTTTTGACGCTTAGCAAAGCTTAAAAAACCTTACAATAAACGATATACTTTTACATTAATTCTTTCTAACTGCGCTATTTTCGGTATCTCGAATTAAGCGTTTTCAAACGGATAAGTTGTTTTTAAATAACAGGAAACAGTTCCTGTTTTTCACGTGCCTGCTCAGGTTGTGAGATTCCGGCCTAAGCTGCATCTAAAATGTTGGGGTAATGCGCGAAACAAACGATTGTCGCACATTAGTTATAAAAATTGTCGCACAGGGGTCTGAACAAATCCCAAAGACTTAAAAATGTCCTCATCAGAGGGCAAAAGCCAGTGAACATAGTCTGAGCATAATGGTCTGGAGAATCTTCTGATCTGGGGTGGCTTACGTCTGGAACCTCAACTTGTACAAAGTGTGACTTAAAAAGGCTTAAAAAAGTTTTTTAAATTGAAACGAGAGAAAATGAACCTGGTGCTTGGCGACGTTTGCTAGACCCCTCAGAATACATATTCACGTCTCACTGTGTAATGAGTAGAGATCTAGGAAACAACAGAACCCGTGGGACATTTCTCATGACAACAGGAGACGATCACAAGTTTATCAGATTGATGACTGCTCTGTTAGTGCACCAGAAGGATCTACTCCCTCTTAGAAGACTGGTCAAGTGGAGTACCATTTTGATAGGTAGGAAACTCTTTGATGCGAGTTTAAGAATATGAAACAAATAGAAAAAATACGGGTCTTTCCCATTATACCCCCCATGAAATTATTGTCCACCATTATGGTATATTTACCATGATTGGGGGGATATAGGTTATCTGACAACTAGGCCTGGGGGGGGGGGGATGGGCTATTGGAAAGACCCAAAAATAGAAATGCTTCATGTAAAATTCATGTATCTGTTTTTCGACAAAAAGTTATTATTAATTGGAAATTCAGAAACAGGTCCCTTGCAACCCCCCCCCCCTCCCCCGAACCTCTACCGTTTATTTTGACAGTTTAAGTACCGAGCTAAATAATATAAAATTGAAATAGGATTTTTGTTCGTGATAGCACGAAGGGGGAGGGGGGTTGAACAGATGCAGTTTTTATTCAGTTTTAATTAGAGGGACTTGTTAACTATATTGTGTTTCTCTGTTTCAGCCTTTTTCTCAGTGGCTCTGTACATAATGGTAGAGGTCAGTCTGTACATGACTAGCGAAGAGAGCAGTGATGATGGTGTCATGTGTGTCCTCAGAATATTTTCATCTGTCATGGTCACCATCCCAAACATATCATTCAGGTACACTTAACTCAATAATGAGATCTTTTCCCTTTGTGCCACAACCCCCCCCCCTCTCTCTTAGTGGGTTCCCCCACATGGCACGGGAACCTCCCAGACGCATGCGCCATGTTTTTGCATAATGATTTAATGTGTAATTTCACGAGCTCTGTAACTGGGGTGCATAAGGTACTGGGGTACACAAACAGAAAAGGCTACGATAATGAATATAACAAAAAACAACTTCAATGTAGTTTAGTATCCCGTCAGTTTACAATAAATAACCTGATTTGTGGGTAAACTGACGTCAATTAATTGAGATGGCTAATGTAATGAATATCAACGGTCGGGGCACTAAGACCTGGGCCGCGGGACCCTAACAATCATGATCTAACTTATTTAGAAAACCAAAAGGCTAAAAATACACCAAGCTCCACCCATTGCTGGAAAATTGAAGGAAATTTTGATACAAGTTTATGCGGTCTTCGTTTATCATGCAAGTGGTATCCAAGCGAATAAAACTTCAATCCCAATCAACGTACTTATGTACTATACCTTTGCAATTTTTCAGATGATGTGTGCTATACTCATACACAATGAGTATAGTCAATTGAATTGCAAATGCTCTCGTACAAGTTGAGATAGGCACTTGCGCCGCGAATGGCAAGTTTAGTCGTTACGTTCAAATGGTTATTTTCTAGAATGGGCAATCGCGGTGCGATTGACTCTAGTCGAAACTACTGAGCTCAAATGAGAAGCGTTTGCAAGAATTAAATTAGACTGAGCGTTAGCGCTGCAAATTGGAGAATGAAGAATAAGAGTGATACAATTTAAGAAAGAAAGTTTGTTCAAAGTTTAATCACGCATAACGGAAGCAACTCTTGGATTTGTTTATATCGTGAACGAATGTATTTCCTTTACAGACAGAGTGAACAGACAAAAACTGCTAAAATGGGAGGAAGTGTACATCAACTGAACTTAAATGGCAATTGCCCTTCAAATGGAATTTACAACAACTAAATAAAATAAAATACGGATATGGATACATGAAGGGTATCCATTGCCGTATGACAATGTGCTTATTTCTAGTAATTTCTGAATAAAATATAATAAAAGCAGATCCAGTTAGGACCGCTAAGTTAGGACCGGAAGGTTAGCAGAAATAGATTGCAGTAGGGATATAGATGATAATATACCCATCGATTGCTGTATACATGCATACAGAGGATCAACTGCAAACAAAAAACCGCATCTTAATTCTAAGTAAGGTAGGAAAGAACTTTAATATTACAGGATGGCACAAAGAACTTACGTAAAAACAATACACGTGATGAGAAAGTTATAGAAGTGTTTGATGAATTTTTCGATAATTGCTTAGAGAAACTTGATCTCGATAGATTTGTATTCTGGGAGGTATACCCCTGAAATACCGACGTGTAAATGCGTCCAAAAACAAATTATATGATGAGTTCACTACAATAACTTCAGTCAATGCCACGAATTTTTTAGTTCTATAAAAATCTTTTTTTTCCCAACAAATCTTGATTTAATTTTCAAAGATTTTTATGGTTTGGGTGTCTCTTCTTCTGCAGTCAATAATATGCCAAGTTGTCTCAGTAGACAAGTACAAAGTAATAGTTAAAGATGCAACTTCTGATTAGAATGGTTTATTCTTTCAGGATTTCCACAGGGTACAATATTTGTTTCATATCTAATAATTCTCTCTGTAAATTACTCGAATGCTCAAAACTGCCCAATTTTGTGGTATCCTGTTGGCACTAACTTTAACCCAGTCGATTTTCGCAATCACCAGTCAAAATCTTGAAGCTTCGATTGTAGTTAACCATGATATTCTACATCGCTATTTCTCAAAGTAAATACTGATACAACTGATTTTATTCTCCTAGGAAGAAAGGGAACAGAACCTAATCAGAAGCAATCCAAGCGAAAAAACGGAGAAGAATGAAGTTAACAAATTTATTGTTATCTCAGATTGTGAATTATTCTTTCAAAATGGTGTGAAATATATGCTTACAAAAATGGTCCAGGGTATTAAATGCATGTTTTATTTGAGATTGTTTTCCCAAGAAACTGTTTATTCTAATCAACTCATTAGTAATCAGCCAATTACTCAGTCACTGTTTTTAGCAAAAAACAGAAAAAAAAGTTGGTCCTTGGCAAGGTCAAACTAGCTGGGTTGTTAGAAGCATGTCAACTTCGTCCCACATTTCAAAGATTTTGTGACCTAAAATGGAAGGAAAATAATTATCAGTTGGTTTCCGTCGCAGCTGCAAATGTCATGCTACGTTTTCTTAAGTTTGCATGATCAGAACAGAATCCTTGCTGTGGAATTCCAACAGCTTGTGTTTGCCAGCCTGAGATTTAGCGTTTATAACAGGCGGTCACAGAATTTGTTCCATAAAATGTTCCTATTTTTCTATTTTAGGAAGCAGTTGAAGAATCTGATGGAGAGAGAACATTCTAGAATGATCTTGCTGACAGTGAATCCGAAGAAGTACATTAAGATATGTTCATGTTTCCTCGTGTTTGAACTGACATTTGCTGGCTTCACCTCATATTACGTGAGCTTATTTATCCATATTTTTAATAGTATAGGTTGCGTGACTCTGCTTGAAGTCACTGAGAACTTCTGGCGTTTATCCAGAACCGCGAAGTGGTTCGAGATATTAAGTCAGAAATTCGAAGTGACTTCTGCAGAGTCACTTAACCATGCTTAAAACACGAAATGCGCACATTTAAAATGACGAATGTCAACGAAATTCAACTTCTGGCTAAGTAGCAACTTCTGGCGTTCTAACTTCTGGCCCTGCAGATTTTCGGAATTTTAAAATTTTTTCTGCATTTGAGTTTTAACTGCTATTATTCCACTTGACAGGACCGGTAGAAAACAATCAATTTTTTCCGGGGCAAATAACCACTTTTTTAAAAAAAATGGGAAATCCCCGTCTGGGACCTGTTTTTCCGAGGACAAAAAAATGTTTTGTATATGCAAAAAACACAATGTTTTATTGATGTTTGCCCCCTTTTTTGGACTAATCCGTTGTTATGAAAGTGCTGTGATTTAGTGGGGTGAGTCGTACTGGCCAGAGATAGAGGCAGCCAACATCTCCTACAGTGGGAGATATGCCCTGATGGTGTTTCACCCCATGAACATAATAGTCACCAATCTCTGGAACTTCGCCATTGCAATCATATGCATGCTTATGTGCTCTAACCTCGTAGATGGTTAGTCACCAACCCCCCCCCCCCTTGTGTTCCCAGGTCCTTGTTCAAAATTGATTATGATCAGACGCTTGCAAACTAAAATGTATGACCAGATCAATAGACTCGGTACTCAACCAACTTTTAAAAGATTCGAATACGTCGAGACCGCGCATGTGATCAACATTTTCAACCACTTACGTTCCACTTATTTCTTCTTGTTTTTATTTTGGCTATGAATAGCAAGTGAAAAGTTCAAGTGAGCCGTACACATCCGTCCAACCCTGTTTCCCCCATTCATTGAAATAACCCATAAAAGCATATGAATGGACAGATGAATCATGCGCCCCAAGGGATCACATTCAAGTTATTTCTGCTGCCAATATTCGAATGATTGCTGCTCTACTCCCCTCTACTGGGTCTACTTTGAATCGGCCATTGCCGTCTGGGGGTGTACCCTCCCAGATGCTAAATACACGGTCTTGACCATACTTTTTGTCGCGCTATTTCGAATCATGAGACCACATAATTGAATCAAAAATTCAATTACGCCTGATTAAATCGCATGAGTTTGAATAATGAGCCCACTACTTCGAATCATAACCGCACCAGTTCGAGTAATAAACCAGCTATATTAATTTTTTTCCATAATCCTGTTGTAAAATTTTTAAACTGAGAAAGATATCTCAGATAACTTATCAGCTTGAGTTACAAATTAACTCAAGCAACACTACAAACAGTCGAGCGTGCGGCGAAAATCTGAATTTTCTTTTTATTGGATCGACAAAATCAGTATTAAGACTTTCTAACTGAACTCAGTCTTGTTGCATATTATTGAGTTTTCATATGGATTATTACCCAACCAAAAAATTATTAAAAATAATTTATCTCATTTCCTTCGCGTTTCATAAGTTATCCTCGTGAATTAATATTGAATTTTCCTCAGTTACGAATTTCAGAAGCTCTTGCTGAAGATGTGACATGAAAAGACAAAACTACAATTTAACAAAAGAGTTTCACAGTGTATTAAAATTTTGTCTAATCATCGTCGCGCAATTTTGCACTGTCTCTCTTGCCAAATGCTAGTTGCGAGCTCCACTGCTGATTTTCAGTGAGATCATGCTTGTCTTAAATTTCACCATTTCGAAGATTTTTTGCACTTTTTTGCACGTATTATGTCATTTTTGAGTCATTTTTGAGTCACATTTTTGAGTCATGTTAATTTCTTGTCTGGAAATCGGAGCATAGCCATATTCCACAGTGATCATCTCGTCTTTTCATAGTTGCACAGATTCAAATAGTCGTGTTTCCAGTTTATAATTGCGACGGTGAAAACATAAACGCTCTTACTCAGATTATTTTTGTGGTAGTCTGCATTTTTCGAGCTAAATCTAGGCGTGGCCACTTTTTCGTCTGGATCTAATATTGACCAGTTACGTCTGCAAAAACCGTTCCCTGTTTTTACTATATCGCTTTTGGGTCTGCGAAAACTGAACTTTTCCAATTACGGGAGACGAAGTGATAAATAGAAAACAAGAGAATGAACAAGTAAAAATAGAAATTAGCATCTCTGAATTCTCTGAAATTAAGTCGAATTTCCGACCCATTATTTGAAGTAGACTTGTATTTAAGATTCGATGATACGTCTTTTTCTGTTTTTCAATCGTAGAACTGCTGTATAAACATTTTCATTCTCCACTTGTAATTTGTTTTTGTTTTTTAACATGGTTAGCAAACAAGGAGGATCGGTAATAAGCATCGACAGTTCCGGCGCGTCCATCTTATTTTATGTTAGAATATCGATCAAACTATAGTCTTAAACTTAGTGAGAATTAGAAAGAAAGTTTGACTTACCAGATTAGAAAGACAAGCAATATGACTTCGATCAAAGAAATTATATAAATGAATCGTCAAGAAATGGTGCTGAGAATCAATATTCGGTTCAAATTGGTGAATCTAGATAACTATTATTAGAGTTAGATTAAGTGATGTAAAATCTTC
>NC_134472.1:71573215-71615737 GCF_964194025.1 Convolutriloba macropyga | reverse complement strand
TACCATTTTGTGAGTTTAGTTATCCAAACAATGTTGCAAATCCAAGATTATTATGATTATGAGACCTATTTGAGAGCTTTAATCGTATATGAATATGCGTTTCTTCGAGAACTACTGGGGATATTTTAACTCACGGTGTAATTTGCACAATTTCACAATTTTACACGCAGACCCAGCCCTTGTCAAGTTTTAGGAGCAATTCCTCCGTTTATAGTTTTTTAAACATATTCAACAAAAATTCAGAGACAATCACGCACTTTCTTTTAGCTGTTAGTTTTTTTGGCAAATATTATCATCTTTATTTAGCAATAATTATAATATCATTTTTTTATCTGTAACGCATTCATCTCGAATGAAAAATATTCGTGAAGCGAAAAGCTTGTAAAATTAATATTATCCTGAAAAGTGCGGAGTAAAGAGAAGGCGTTTATTCAGGTGCCAATTTCGTTTTGAAAAGCCTCTATTATATATTCTTATGTTCTTTTCAGTCATAGAGTCAAATCATACCTGACAAAACAAAAAATTATTCTGGCATAATTTGCTTAAATCCCATTTTTTCAAGGGCAGGAGTACAAAAAAACTGTTTTTATATCAAAAGGATTGATAATTTTTAAAAATTTTTCAGCCTGTTCAGCAACATTTTGGTTTGGTTCGTTCTCTAATCCTCAACTTAATTGTTTTTGGAAGTAAATTTTTCAGCAGAAAAATGTCATCGAACATAGAAATGAAAGTACACCCTACGATTTGTTCAATGTTTCATTTCCCATGAAAAATTTAATAAAATGAAATTTCTATGCACACATTTTTGTATTATATAAATATGTATATATATATATATATATATAAATATATATATATATATATATATATATATATATATATATATATATATATACATATCTAATTATATATATATTTATATATATATATATATATATATATATATGTATATATATATATATATATACACCTATTTATATAAACATGAGTATATATATATATATATATATATATGTATGTATATTTTTACTCACGTTTGTATATATATATTTATATATATATATATATATATATATATATATATATATATAGGTATATATATATATATATATATATATATATATATATATAGAGAGAGAGAGAGAGGTCAAATTGTGAAACCAAAATATGGTCAAAACAAAGTATAAGTCATAAAAAAATATGTTTCCCAGGCAATATAAAATCAAATCAATACATCAGAGGGTAAAACTTTAGGTAAAATCCTTGGAGAGTGGGTAAGAGGGCAATTCTGAGTGTAAACTATACATGATAATTATATATATCTGAACTACTTCTTATTTCGATTGCAACCAAAATAATATTGCCTAATTTTTTTCCTAATATCTTGAATTATTTTTGTTTTTTCTGGGGAAAAAAATTGGTTTTCAGCACAATACACACACACACACACATATATATATCTATATATATATATATATATATATATATATATATATATTTATATATATATATATATATATGTATGTATATATACATATATATATATATATATATATATATATATATATATATATATATATATATATATTTATTTAATTATATGTAGGTCAAATTGTGCTGAAAACTAATTTTTTCCACAGGCAATATAGAAATAAATCCATAAATCAGGCAATATAGAAATATTTCCGCAGGCAATATAGAAATAAATCCATATATATAGTTGCAATCGAGACTTTCCTGACTATTATTTGCCTGATGCTCTCTCTGTTGTGAGGCGATTAATTTATAATAATAACAAATTCATTTTTGGTTATATTACTTTACATTGCATTGATAGGTTTATAATTATGAAGAATGCGCCTATCAATTTAACTTCGTTTTTCATCTATTTCTGGTTGTCTGTTGAAAGAATTCAAATCAGGACACAGTTGAAATATTAATTGTCTTTTTACGATCTTTGCCTCAGACTGTCTTTCCGTCTTCTTACATTAAGTCATCACATTTTCACCAAAGAATAATAGGTCTTAAAATGAATACATTCACAGACGACGTCTGTTAGAATTATTTTATTACTCTAGTTTGACAGGTGACAGAACAAATTGCAATTGATAAGTGCTTACTTCATATTTATAAACCTACTGGTAGAATGATGGATGTTTGCTTCATATCAGTATCAATGGTCCTAAATTTGCTTCCCAGCAAAGACTATCCTAGCTTGATTTTACAATCAGTTTCTCCAAATTTTACTTTTTTCTTTATTTACTAATTTAGTTTTATATTGCCTAGGGAACAAATTTAATTTCAGGAACAATTTGATCACTTGTGTTAAATTTTGCGATACTGTGTTGATCAGCATAGACCAAAACCCTTGATCAAGCTCAATCCTGGCCAATATCTAGAATTTCGTTCTTTGAAAATGGTACACAGTCCATCCACCCTCTCCCTGTGCGTTCGATATCAGAGGGGTTGCTTTGGCCTGGGAGGTGGAAATGGGGATGAGGAGACCACGCAATAGTTCAAATTAGCTAAAGTTTTTTGTTTGTTCGTCGCTTAATCGTACTATCCTTGAATGTGATCGGAGCAGCGAAAATTATATAGAGTTTCACTTTCCCAATTACAGATTTGCTATCTTAAGATTATTTACTCGTAACACTCGATCTGAATGAACTTTTGTACTTTCATATCGCTCGACTAGAGGGAAATTTCAAGATTAACATCCTGGGCAGACCACCCAGAACATTTCAGTAGGGAACCTGAATATTTCAATATTAACTTGTAAAGTCACTGTTAAAAAACTCACGATTACACTTAGTGTTTTTTCTAATTGTGCTATTTCCAAATTTTCCATTAGTTCATTATAAGGTTGAGCAGCAAAAAAAGATTGCGCTTCCGTGATGAATGAAAAATAGTCGATGTTGCAACGAAAACATAAATGGAGAAACCCCAATAAAAAGCTTATTCCAGTTAACCCATTTTTATTGTTCAAAACCTCGACTTTCATTTGCCTTTTTTTGACTTTTTGTCATCCGCGATCAAAAAAAAATTGAAACCTTCATCCAAGAGAGAACAGAAATACATGTTTTTCATTTTTTTTCCAGCTTCAGCTTATCTTTCACTATACTCTATGTGTCGAACGTGAAAATTGAGGCAGCTTCACTTACAAATTGCATAGAAGAAAAATTGAAAATAAAAATGAAGAAAAATTGAATTATTGCCCCACGTAACAGAAAAACAAAGGACATTGACCTGCTTTGTAAAACCAATTACCCCTTTTCGATCAATAGGCAATGTCAAAAATACCCTTAATCGTTCAACGCACTTGTTTTCAATTACGATTTTCAGAAAGCAGAAAAAGGACACAATGATTTTCTCCACAAAAACTCAGAAATACAAAAATTTAGTAATTTTTGTGGAATCATTTCACGAATATTGGATACAATTGCTCAACAAATGATGTTTCAATGAGAAAAATTCACCAAAAAACCGGAAATCTAAATTATATCTCAAAAAATGTATGGAATAATTTCAACAATCGTGTAGAATTCAATTGATGTGTGAAAAAAATCTGGACTCATTCTTTTCGATCCGAACCGCAACTATTGAAATAACACTCTTATTTTGAATGAAAAACTCTCAAGAGGGTCTGACATTGTGGCATAAAAACAACAAAAACCTTAGTAAAAACGTGACCAATAATCACGCATTCCAGAGGTTCAAAAAATTATCTTTTTGTTGTTTCTATAACGTGCAGTGGAAAAGAAATAAGATCGTGGTTATTATCTATGCAAAAATTATCATCTGGCGAGACCATCCTCAACTAACAACCAAAGGTAGGAGGTAAAGACAATTGGGTGGCCAGCAATTTCTAGTGAAATTGTAGAGTGATTTGGACACAAAGTTTTTGTAGTTTATGTAAAATAAAATTAAGAAACCCATGAAGCCAAAATTGCTCATTAAAATAGCATCGAGCTTAAACCTAACTAACTGGCACTTAAAATTTCAAAATTTGTTGGTTCGGGTTATCTCACTTTAAATTCATATTGTTATTGTATCTATCTAAGATACAGAGGGGACCAATCTTTTTGTCTTAATCATTGCAAACCTTGGATTAATTTAAAACAATCAGCACAAAATGGAAAAATGTAAAGAGTTGTTAACTGAAGACATTTTTCTATCACAAAATCATTATTTTGAAACAAACATCTTGGATGCAATAATTGGCTTTGAGAACACCATATCTAACAATGGACTAAAATAAAACGAAAAATGGTGCAAAATTCCAGGAAAGATTGACAGAAAAAACTCAAACGTATTATTGCACTACAGAACTGGTCAATGTATATAAAACAAATGTGCCAAAAAAACGTGTCGTAAATATGGAAAAAAATTGAGCAAAACTTGAGCTCAAAAACTGCCTTGAGACTATTGTTTTTAATAACGAAAACAAACAACACAGTTTCTCACAAAGTAATTACTTTCTCTATAAATTGAACAAAACCTGGTTTTCAATGAATCGAATAAAAATCGAAGTAACTAAATTGTGGAAGATTAAAATCAAAATGCCAATTGTCTAAACAACTGCTTTGTTAACCTCTATTTGTCAAAAACGAAAAAAAAAATACACCTATTTCAACTCGTTGTAGACTTTAGAGAACAGACTCCAAGTTCCAATTTCTCATCCAAAAAAATAAATAGTTATGAACGATATACCTAAGAACAAATCAGTCGGATTGGGTTTTCTAGCTTTATGGGCGTTGAACAATGGTAAACTGTCTTTTGGAAAGCACTTACAAGTAAAATTCAACAAAAAAATGCATAAACGCAAACATAATTGATAAAATTTTGAAAGCCTCACCAAATGAAGTCAATTCATTCTGAGAAGCAAAAATCGAAGGAAAAGTTTCCTTCACTGAAAATATAAAGCTTCGAATTATGAATAAAGTGTCGATTATGAATTATTTTTATATATAATACAAATATAAACCATATTATTGTAAATATATATATATATATATATATATATAATATATATATATATATATATGTGTGTGTGTGTATGTATGTGTGTGTGTGTGTTGTGTGTGTGTGTTTGTGTGTGTGTATGTTTGTGCGTGTGTGTTAAAAAAAACCCAGGGAAGAAATCTGTAATTTTAGGTAGGAAAGAATTACCCACGGATATATGAGATTTGGTTGTGTTGAAGCGAAATGGCTAGTAGTCGAGGTTTTGAGGAGCGGTATCAAGTGGCAGTAACTCATTCATTTCAGATTAATACAAATAGTTCAGATTACTTTGTTCTACATTCTGCATTTTTGGAGGAGACTAAGGGGAATCAAGTTGCAACACCACGAAATCGTAGCTGTTAACCTGGCAACTTGCATGAAGAATGGTTAACTTGCATGATTCTTGTCTCGCAAAATAACCATAATTGAACTCAACTTAAGACAGATTGGATAAAAACTATACCTAAAATTCCTACCGTGCTTCATTTGTTTTTTTTCAAAAAAAAAGCGTTGGTCAAATGTTGTTTATCTCCCCCAATTGTCAGACGTCATTATTTTAAGTCAATAAGTTTTCTGCACCAGTATGTTCTTATTTTATGTAAAAGTTTAGAAAAAAAAAACAAAGTTTCTTCGCTGTAATTGTTGTGAAAAACGTTGAATGAATATTAATGCAAAACAAGCTATGCAATTTAATTATCAAAAAAGTAACTCAACTGTCTTGCCGAGTTTTCAGCGCTAATCGAATTGTTATCATTCTCTAGTTTACAACTCCATTTTTGCATCAATCGAAGCTTTAACTTTTTTTTATTTAATTCAGAAGACAAAATAATTGTTAAACGCCCAGGGGCTATTGCTTTCTAAACACAAATTCACGCGTGAAAAATTCTCTATTTCTGTCAAAAACACGTTTTAAATATGTGCAGTTTTAAGCAGCAATTGTGGAAATTGTCGATATTATGCTTGAACGGAATTGCCATGAGCATTTATTAAGAAAGGCATTAATTGTTGTTTTTTAGCTTGATTAATCAAGTTTCACACTTTTGCCATGTTTGAAATTTATTCATTAAAGCGAAACCAGTCAACTTGTCATTGATATCTTGTTTTAACATACATTTGCAGATTTATTGACTCAAGATTTTACGCGTGTATTTGACGTTTAATTCAGTATATCTCTAAATTTAATTTCGATATTGAAATTGAAGTCCAGCATCTTGGATACAACCAAAACTGGTGTATTTATGGTTTAATAGTTATACGCAATCATTTATTACCAGGCAAGATTCAGATATATCACTGGTGTATTACTTTTATAATGAGCTACCAATCGGGTTATAATTGATAACCACATTTACATACAAGATTTCTGACAAAAGGGATTCTTGGAAATCATGTTTCTTTTATCTGTTTGAATCTTTCATCTCTTTTATCTCCTAAAGTCATCGAAGATCGTGAAATTCGTTTGTTTATTTTTACCTTCAAATTTTGTATTCGCATTTTTAATTTGGTTATAACATAGTACAAATTATCTCAAGCAGATATCTCTGTTATAAAACAGAATGTTTTGGAATAATTTTCGACAACTTTAGTTATTAGCATAGCTTGTGGTTTCATAAACTTTTCTTTTCATCAAGAGGCTGAAAACATTTTAAAAATCCAATTCAGTAAAAAAACCGCCAGGCGGTTTTTCAATTGAAAGTTTAATTTTTTTACGGAAAAATTTGTTATCAGAGTTTTACAAAAAAAATATTTTTTCCTATGATCGAAATCCAATAATAGAGCTAGCTTACGGTGAATTTAACAAATTTTAGTGCATTATTATGTAATGTTTTTGCACTGAAATTTTTGAAAATTCAGCTCACATCAGCGCTTTTCCTACGTAATTGTTGAACAATTCTCGAGACGAGTTTCGACACAATTAATTCAAAGTCGGGAAGCTGCACTTGCAGATGATGGTCGAAAGCCGGATAGTCAAATTTTGTTATATTTTGGTCAAAGTTCTGAAACAATTAATTTTGAGCAGACTTTAAAGAAGCTTACTTGCTGACAAAAAAACGTCATTGATTCTATAACACTATAGCTAACACTATTGTTAAACTTTCATTTTGTTTGCATTCTTTCGCCATTGTCCGTTTCTTTGTATAATACATTTACAAAAATTCTCTTCTACTTTATTTCCCTACTATTATTAAACAAACCATGAACAAGACAATTGCAATAAAAACTATACAAGTTATTCTTTTTATTATCACTGCTACTGTTTTATTTTGTTGGACAAATTCATCCAACGCAATTTTTGAAATGTATTCACAGCCTAAGAAAATGATTTCAACTCCTCCTGATTCAATTCTTAGTACCAGCGAAAACAAAGTTGATTTAGAAAATTACCCGAACTTGAAGATTTCCGACTTTGAACATCTTTTCCCCCCAAACGGGTCGTACTTGATTGATGTTGAAAAAAAGCAAACCGATTTCGACATGGTTCAGTTTTTACGGTTGCGTCATTTGAAGTCATTTTGCGATAAACAACTGATAAAGAATTTTACCACTGATGGTGTCAAATCCATAACTTTGTTCACGCCATATCATTATTACGAGTGCAGAGTACCAAAGACAGGTAAGAACACCGATGATTTGGAATTCAAACTCGACTTAATTTCATAAAGCATTCCGTTATGGGTTCTCTAAGCAGTCGCTAAGCCCTAAATTGAAAAGGGACCAGTGCTAGATTCGAGCCGTTATCTATATTTTCTTACAGGTCTATTGTGTCACCATATTACACCAACTCGTTTCAGGTTACAAAGGATCATTCCATCTTCAAGGCTTCAATTTTAGCGTCGAACAATAAGAGCTTCATATCGAGCTTTGTCAAGCAAATTTACTTTTGGTTTTTCTCTCTCAAGTCAAACACATCATAACGCTACATTACAGGGTCGAGCATTTCATAGGTGAGTAAATTTGTCGGTTAATAAGTGTGTTTTGGCTGGAACGGTCTTCCTCTGGGTTAACTTCTCCTCTCAAATTTGTAACATTTTTCAGTGCTGTATCACAATTGGATCGAACGAGAGGGCCTCGGTTTAACATGGGCACCATCACGATGTTTCCTCTTTTAAAGATTTAGCCCCGAGTGATGTTGTTCGACATTTGCCAAATCTGAAAAATCAAGAAATGTTGATTTTCGGCTAAAATTCGGCTTAAAACGGCTGAAAAATGGCTGAAAACGGCCCATAACTGCCTGAAAACTTATTAATACGGCTTAATCTGATCCCTGGGGTGCTAATTGATAGTACTCAATGGATTTCGCGTAGTTTCAAAGAACCCCAAGAAAAGTGGCTAAAAATTAACTCAGAAAACGGGCACGTGACAAAATTTTTCGAAATTCGAAAATTTCACTCGAAATTTTTTGAAAAGTTGGTTTTGACTTGGGAATCAACTTCCAAGTGTTATCCAAGTCTTGGCTAAGACTTGCCAGACTTGTAAGACTTGTATTTAGACTTGCCCAGTACTGGGAAATTAAATAAGACTTGGATTTAGTTCTTGCCTAGTACTGATATAGACTTGGAGTTCGGTCCGGGTTCCGTTGTGCAAATATTTGCAAACCGGGTTTTGCTTACGCTTGTGTCTTTGAAAGTTTTGAGGCAATTTTTGCCACAAAGAGGAATTGAGACTGGTTCTCTTATGTATTGTGTGAGTGAAATTCCAGCCATATCGTGTTTAAGGTATTTAAGACCGATATTGAAGCGTCAGTAGTTCCTCTATCCCTAAAAAGGCCAGTTGGACGCAGGTAACGTTAAGTTATGATTTGCTCATCTCTTGCAGGTTTTATTTCCATAGTTGAAAACTGACACTTATCTTTCAAGACATTTCGTAATTGATTTTTGCTAAATAACTTGCATGGCAAGATATTTCCCTCAACGATAAACTTTAGATGTCAATGGTGCATGGTTACCTCTATTGACATGAATCCGTTATGATCTTGCAAGATAATCAAGGGAGTTTGGCGATGTCCTGAGCAAGATCAATTTTCGAGATGTACCATATCATATCATCTACTTTCGAGGCACTGCTCTGTTTCAAGTTTGTTGACAAATCCTTCTTGTTTGATTGCAATCATTAACTAATCATAATAATTTGTATCAACTCTAGAGATTAAATTAGCACTGAAAGTTAACGGAAGCTCAAAAAACGAAATTTAAGACAATAGAATCAACTTAAAGACAGGTATTGTTTTGGTATAATTTTATTGTTATTGTCCTTTATCATTTTTTGGCCAGAACGAAAAAAGTTTGTATGTATCGTAACAGAAATGAAACAGTAATTCCCCAATGATCAGCTGGATTTGGAGTACACTGTTATCTCTTCCAAATTTGGAGAAATTCTTTCCATATAAAAAAAATGAGGCTGCTGCTTTTCTGTTTTATGTAAGTAAAATCTGAGCCATATCGTGGTTAAGGCTATGAAAAATAAATTGAGAGCAATGCTGGTACATAAATAATTCCTGCAGATTTAAGACGGCCATTTTGTCTTCAAACATTATATTATGGCTTGCTGAAACTCACAGAAATCACCACCGCAGTTGCAAACCGTCGCTTAAATTTCAAACTATTGCAAGATTGACTTTTGCCAAGCAATTGGCTGTGACTGGATGTACAAATAACTGAACTCGATGTCATCACTAGAAAAAGTACTTCAAAATTAATCAAAATAAACAACGATTTTTGACAAATTCCAGGGCAGCCTAGGCTGTCGTGATTTATCATAAATACCAACTGTTCCACGCACTGAATTATTTCATTTCTTTATTATTCCTTTTGATTTGGGCGCAATCATTAGCCAATCATGTGCGAATCATGTGCTCCGTTAACCAATAGTGTGCGTCAATTCTAGAGACTGATATAGTTTATTTTGATAAACAGAAAGCGGCAAGTATATGTTTTATGCAGTGCAAAATTTCAGCTCAACTTATTTATGGATACTTTGATCAATATTTTTTGATCCAATATATCATTTCCAAAATGTTTCTAAAAAAACAGGACGGAAGATAAATTTTTCATATGGTATCGAGGTATTCACAAATATTCCAAATTTTGAAACGAGCAGATCAGAAGAAAATGCTTTTCAAATGTTTAAATAATAAATCTAAATCTAGTTCTAGAATTTGATGTTTTTTATTCCGTAATTATTGGTTTTGAGGGTAATAGAGTCATACAAAATGTACGCTTTATAATGTCTATTACCTGCAATTAACTGTGGTCTAAATAATTTAAATACATTTAGAAAATGGTTGTCGTTTTTTATCGGAAATTTGCTTTAGGTAATGCAATGCCAATGTAGAGCCAAAGCAACTAACAATTTCTATGTGGAACCGATATTTTGTCGTTTAAAACATTTAAAGTTTGCTTTTTCGGAACAAAAACACAAATTAAGCAAAAATTTTTTGGTGATGAATTGGAAAATTGATTGTTTAATAAATTAAATGAAACTATTTCAATTTATTCCACTTCTAGCTCCCTCCTTCAGATCAAAAGCAGCTGATAATAATATCCGTTTGCAATCTGTCTGCCATTTAATACTGCATCTGGAAAGAAATAGTATCTCGGTTATCCAGAATTCACTCAATTTTTTCCTTCACTCAATGAATATCAGTCTCCTCAGAACAGTTTAAGTGAACTGCATACTCAGAGACGAATCTGCAAGACTCTAAGAGAGCTGTTTGACCATTTAATGCCTCGAAATTTAACTCGTTATCCGTTTTTTAAAGACAAAAACATAAACGAATCAGACGAAAAAGCAATCAAGACTAATATAATTGAGGCAATTTTTTTGAGAGCAATTAATAGCTTTTGCGATTGAAATTGAAGCAATCTAAATGGAATGATTTGGAGGTTCCCTGAAGGTATACGAAATAAACATCACGCTGTCAAATACTTTATACAACTCAGGAGAACTGGCCGTTTTCTGTTTATTGGCAATAAACAAAAAATGTGCACACATCTTAAACAGATCAAGGGAACGAAGTAACAAGTTATAGCTTAATTTAAAACTTGAGGCAATTATTTGAACTTATAACTGTATTAACTACTTCAAAAATTTCAACTATAAAGTGAATCAAATGTTTCATTAAATTATTACTTGATACCTTCATTCAAAACCCTTATTGTAACGCTTGTACTCAATCAGATTCTGTAAAGGCAAAAAAGATCCACAACTTGAGGCAATTATTTGAACTTATAACTGTATTAACTACTTCAAAAATTTCAACTATAAAGTGAATCAAATGTTTCATTAAATTATTACTTGATACCTTCATTCAAAACCCTTATTGTAACGCTTGTACTCAATCAGATTCTGTAAAGGCAAAAAAGATCCACAATCTAACTCACGTCAAATTTCGAAAAGTCTATGCTGATCATTTAAAAACAGCGATTGAAAATTTTAAATGTTTCTTGAACAGCCCTCTAATTTCACGCTAGAAGATTTGGAAGTAAAAAATGTTGGATGTAAAAAATCAAGCCTGACGAAGCTAGAGAAAAAATGTTCCTAGTATAGATAAAACAAAGCGAGGCTAGAAACTTCAAATGCCATGATTGAGACGTTATAGTTCATTAATATTTTTGCCTTAAAATTTTACCAAATTCAAATTGAAGCATGATCACTCAAAATTTCAAGAGAAATCCGGCAATTAAGTTAAGGGTAAATGTCTAGAAAGTTTGATTGATCATGTGATTAGCTGATTTTTTATCAATCTATATCGGAAAAAATTGAAATCAGCTGAAACTATTGCAATTATTGTGTAGCACAATGATCATAACAGTATGAAAATGTGGAGTTTTGAATTTCTGTTTCCTTAAAAATGATATTTACTCTTCAATTTGTAAAAAGATTTTGGTTCCGACTAATTTGAACAACTATGGGGAGAGGATAAATTCGTTGTCATCATATAACTATAAAAAAAGGAATTGAATTGATATTCACTTTGTAGTTCATTGAAAAAAAAACTTTGAACTTTGATAAAAAAATTTTGTCAAGCATTTCTTGATAGTTAATAGAAATATTAATGCAGACTGAGCAGAAGACAAACAGTGGGTAATTACTTATGTGCAGAGAATAAGCATGCGGTAAGAACTCATGCACAGATGAGGATTCAGAGAGTACTTTACATTTTTGACTGGACTCACTCTGTAAAGGCTGAAGAAATAGAAAAATACTTGAAATGGTATGATTCAGTAATGTTAGTAATTGGATTGCCATGTTTCAGAGCTGAAATGCTCTGAGACCAAAGTACGGGTTGTACATACCTCTGTTTTTATTTGATTGAAGTTATTGGTATTATTTTTTGTTTTAGGCACATCTACAAGAGGTGCCGTGTTTTGGTCATTATTTCACGGCAAAAACTCCACAGTGAAAAGCCAACATCAAATATTTGATGATAAAGTTCCAAAAACAAAACCAATATACATGAAGAAAAAAGTGTTTCGAAGTTATACATTTGGTTTCATGTTCGTGCGAGATCCGTTCCAACGCGCTCTTTCAGCTTATTACAACAAAGTGAAAAAAGAAAATTACTTCAATGGCAAAAACTGGACGCTTAATTACTACTTCAATTACCTGGTTAAAAATTCAGTTAATGATCAACACTTCAAAATGCAATACAAAGTTTGTGATCCATGCTTTCTTGGAATAAATTATCTCGGCCGAACTGAAACTATGAATGATGATTTACACAAGCTAGTCAATGTGAGAACAAAACTTCACCAAAGAATTGAGTTCAACCTTCAAAAAGCGAAAAACAGTTCAAGTGTTTTGAAGAAAACAAATTATGGATCATTGGACAATACGTATCAAGAATTAGACAGAGATTTAATAATGCGGTTTGTTTGGAAATACAGAATGGACTATTTATCATTTGGTTATAACCCCTATTCTGTGCTATCTAAACTTCCTTAGATTAACAATGTGAGTTAACAATGGAAAATGCTGAACAGTTTTCTCTTCTCACGTTAGAATTTACATAAACCTCTGTAATTAAAATTTTTATGCTTCAAACATTACGTGTCCAATGTCCGAAAAGACAAATTTCGTCTGATCGTTTCCGTATATTTAATCTTAATTGTTCTTGTCGGCTAAACGCTTTTCACCCCAATTTATTTAACCCCCTATCATTTCACCCCGATTCATTAACTCCTTTATCGTTTAAACCCACTACCATTAAACCACTGTGTCATTTCACCCCGATTTTAATCTTTTAAAAATAGGATATCTAAATTTGCAAAATAAAAAAAACTTGGTCATGCCTTAGCGGCTTGTGGGAATTGATATGAAACTATCCCAACAGAAAAGGGGGCTGAATTATCTGCTGTATTAATCCAAATTTTTCGTTCAATGTCGGTTGCTAATTGGGGGGATGAAATGATAGAGTACTTAAATGATAGATGGGCTGAATGATAGAGGGTTAAATAATATGGGGTTAAGATATGTGGGGTTAAAAGAATCGGGATGAAAGGAATTAGAACCCTTCTTGTCAGCAATGACATGGGTAAGCGCAAAACTGCTAACTTGTCTTCTTCTAGGGATTATATATTACAAATCTCATAAGCCACTATAAAGTTCAGCCTTGTTTTATTAGTAAAGCTCAGTTTTTATACTAACCTAGATGCTTATGAGATATGTAATGGATAATCCTCAGACTATATACCAACAATAACCAGTGGAAACATTACTTTGCTCACACGTGGCAATGAACAAATTTTTGTTTACCTGGGGTAGGTTGAGGAATAAGTTTTGAAAGAAAAAGGGCTTCTGACGCCAGTACACAGATCACGTTGGTAGAGAAAAAAAAACAGATTGTTCTGTAAGCTGAATGGAGAAACGGTAAATTCATCCTCAGTTAGTGTGTACGTATATAAGGCAGTAAGTTTTTGTAGAGAAAAGCAAATCCTCAAGAAATTGGTAAATAAATACCTAACCTCCAGAGCAGATCAGAACTGGAACAGAGCAAATTCAGGTAAACTCTCAGAGCTGGATCAGAGTCGAGTGTTACGCTTTATAGAGTACCTCCAGAGTAGCCCTATTCTGGGCTATCCTTGACAGAGCTGGGCCCAGAGCAGGAATATTCTGGGAAAACTCTTGACAGAGCAGGCTCAGAGCATGCCTACTCTGGGACAAATCTTGTCAGAGCTGGCTCAGAGCAGGCCTACTCTGGCACAACTCTTGAAGAGCAGGCTCAGAGCAGGCCTACTCTGGCACAACTCCTGACAGACTCCTGACAGAGCAGGCTCTGGGACAAATCTTGACAGAGCTGGCTCAGAGCAGGCCTACTCTGGGACAAGTCTTGACAGAGCTGGTTCAGAGCAGGCTTACTCTGGGACAACTCTTGACAGAGCTGACACAGAGCAGGCCTATTCTGGGACAACTATTGACAGAGTTGGCACAGAGCAGGCCTGCTCTGGGACAAATCTTGACAGAGTTGGCCCAGAGATGTTGGATCTGCTAAAAGGCAACAAAAAGCAACATTCTGATCGGAGGCAAAGGGGTCCAGCTGAAAGAAAAAGCAGGTCCACTTAATAGGCAAATTTAATTAATATGACTATTATTATTTAAAGCTGTCAAAGTTCTCTAACAGTATACTAAATATTTCTTACAACGGTTGGGTTATGTTTTCATTCGCAATACTTTGAGAATGGTCTTTTCTTTAGATAAATTTAATACTTCAAACATCATTTTTATGAATAGAATATATTATAGCAATATATTTAGTTTTATTCTGTGATCAACTCTGTCAAGACTGACACCAGAGTAGACCTACTCTGTGATCAACTCTGTCAAGACAGACTCCAGAGTAGACCTACTCTGCGTTCTACTCTGTCAAGGCAAATTCCAGAACAGACCTACTCTGTGTTCTACTCTGTTAAGACAAGACCCAGAGTGGAGAGGTGTCGTACTTTGGGGGAGCCCTGTTTCAGCTCTGATAGCGCACCTAACGCTGGAAGGACCCTGCTCCGGCTCTGATCTACTCTGGAGTTTCGGTACGGGTAGCAATAAATTTAAAGTCAAGATATTTTACTGAGAACAGATGCCCTAAGGTCTTTTTGCAATGAGCCAAATATCACGATAAGTTTTTGCGATTATAGTGTATTTGGTAGTGGGTTAGTCATACCGGATTGCCATAAAAATGTTCCACAATGTAGTAGCTCTCCTTGATGCTGAAGTTTTATTTCTTTGTTTCAGTTGATAAAAACTCCCTTTGTTTTTGTTTCGTTGATTCGAATGAAATTTGAACGTAATGTGCAACGGTACTTCAATAATTTTTGTTTTCCAGAAATACAGAGATGTTTTCCGTTGAAAATGAAACGTATCGCAAAGTTTCTCTGTTTCGATTGTCAAGGAAATTTGTGCTCCAGTTGAAACTGCAGTGTTGTCATTTTGACTTATCGTCCTATTGCTTAGCCATTTTAGCAAAATTTTAAAACTGTGGTTAACATTCCCAGCTGTTCAAGACAAAAAAGCCCGACGAAAGCAGACAAAACAGCCCCAGAGGATATAGTCCCAACTAAAGAAAAATTTAAACATATGCACATCAATTAATAACAAAAATTCCTTCAATAATTTATATGAATGTTTGTCATTGAACAAATAATTCTAACCAAATTTTTGGTATAATCTTTAGTACTATTAATTAAAAAATAATGAATTCACAAACTTAGCTCGTGGATTATATCTTTAAATCGTGTCTTTGCGTCGCCAATCCTACAAATTCAGCAGCATCACCGTTTGCAAAAAAGAGTGACTACATTTTGTCACTAGTTACCGCGTAGAAGAAATATGTCACTGTTGTCCGCGAAAGCCTTTAAAATCTATTCTTAAAACATGGGTAAATTGGATCTAGTTGAGCGTGAGGCTGTTGCTTTGAAGGGATCTTATAATTGTTGAATGGCTATAATCCAGAAGCTAAAATTATCTGAAAAGTTTATATGCGCACGCCAAACTCGCCACAAAAAGATATTCACTTATAATTCATTGTCCGTATAATCAAAAACTTTTAGATGGTTTTACTGCTTTTTGGTTGTATAATTCAATTAAACATTTACCAAACTTATGCATTTTGATGTTCATCAACTGAAGCACTGTAAGATATATAACAAATATTGACCAATTATCATTAATACAAAATCTGTCCGATTCAACTCATTAGGTAAACATAAAAATTAGTAAATTGTGCCTGATAAGAAAATACAGGCACATAATTTCCGAATTATTTTTCTCCAAGATGCAAGATTCAAAATCAAATTTTTTGTAGACTAGAGAGCATTTACGCGAATTTGTCGCTGTTCCTCAGGATAGTTGCTACAAAAAATGAGTTAGAAGGAAAGGAAAAACACTGCGCTAAATTCCCTTGCATTACCAAACGCATATTAAGGATGCAAATTTGAGAGTAACCTTAATAAGTAAACAAAGGCGCTCGGTAATGTGCGTTTGCACATAATATTTCAACGCCGAGCATCCACATTTTTGGCTCAATATTCGGCCAAATTAGGAAGAGATAGACAACTTTTATATATTCAAATACTGTTTAAAGACAATTGGTGTATGAATGAAAAAAATTGCTTCCAACTCAAACTGCTTAGTAAAATGAACAATGCCAAATAAGAGGGACTGAGACCTGCCACTTTTGAGATTGAGGTTTCCAGATCAAAGTGACCTCTGATCAGACCATCTTCGAGCGCATGCATGTTCACATTCTGAATATATTGAAGCAATGTTGACAGTCGAAAACCCTTCTCTGATCAGACGATTTTGATTGCAATTTTGTCTGATCAGAGGCAAATTTTATTGCACTTTTGTCTGATCATAGGCATTTTCGAGCGCACTTCAGTCTGATCATAGGATATTTTGAGCGTCTTTAGATTATTCAGAGGTGGATTCGAGCGCACAAGGGTCAGATCAGTGGATGAGTTTCGAACTCACAATAGTCTGATCAGAGGAGGTTTTCGAGCGCACTTTAAACGCAAACGGAGCTTCGATTGCCTGATAGTCTGATCAGAGGACAATTCTTTCTGGGTCGCTTTGATCAAAGATCACTCTTGTCTAGGAGGGTTTGATCAGAGACCATTTTGGTCTGGACCTTAATCTGGGCGCCAATTTTGTAGGTTTGATAGTCGTGTGAGGCCCCGGCAATAATGTCATGAATTTAAGGCAAGAATGAGGAATTTGCAGACAATTTCTTGAGCTGTTCCCTCTCAATACCAGTGAGTCAATTCTAAAATGGAACTAGTTGAGCGTGAAGCTGTTGTTTTGAACAGATCGTCGAATGCCTATAATTCCCTTATAATCCAGGGGCTACAGCAATCAGACAAGTATAACTGTGCAAGCCAAATTTGCGAGATGAGAGATGTTCTTTTACATTTTATGTTCCGTCTAACCAAAAATTTTTAGATGGGATCACTGTTGCCTGGCTGTGTAATGCAATTATACATTTATCAAACTGATGCATTTTGACTTAAAGGAACTAATGAACTGTAAGATGGATCAAAAATATTGCGAATTATTATTGATGCAAAATTTGTCCAGTTTAACTCATTAGTTGAACATAAAATTAAGTAAATTCTGCCTGATAAAAAAATACACGCACATATTTTTCTGATATCTTTCTCCTCCTCGGTTAATTTATTCCAATTGAAATGATACAACTGCGGGCTAGAAAGAGAGAACTCTCTTAGAACAAATAATTCAGATCTGGGACATCTTTTGGCCGGTTCATCTTCCAATGAGGCCAACTAGAGTCCTACTACTGAAGAAAACAATTTCTGAAACATTGTAAATTTGACCCCAAACCCAACGAAAAAACAACATAACCCACATAATAAAACAAAAACAAAAACAAAACAAAAACAAATGGCATTTCTGTCAGATACCAAACAAATGCATTTCTGTCGGTATTGAATTATTGCAACTCAATTCCGGATGCTTAATAAGGCAAGCGAAATTCACTTTCACTCTTAGATGAATCTTCTGTACGTTTTGCAAGAAACAAAATCTTCCAGAAATAACAAGATGCCATACGAGGATACAATTTTTGTTCCGCAACTCATACAAAACATCACAATTTTTACTTACCTGATGATAATAAACTCCTATAAAAGCAACTGGCAGATAACATCTAAAAGTTGTTAAGACTAAAATATTGCAACGTTTTCTTCAGAATTCTTTGCTAAAAACCCAACCTGTTTTTAAAACATAACGTTGATTTTGTAGGTTTGATAGTCGAGTCTTGCTTAATACCAATTTCAAGAATTTGACAAAAGAATGCAAAATCTGCACCTAAATGCTGGAGTTGTTTCAACACGAGTCACTTTAAAACTAAATTGGAACTAGTTGAGCAGGAAGTTGTTGTTTTGAACAGATATTGAAATTGTCGAATGTCTATAATCCAGAAGCTATAATAATTTGAAAAGTATAAATGCGTAGGCCAAATTTGCCAGATGAGACCTGTTTATTTACAATTCATTGTCCATCTAATCGAGATTTTTTGACGGTTTCACTAACTTCTGGCTGTGTAATGTAATTGTATATTTATCAAAACTATTCACTGCTGTGTTAATGAACTAAAACATTGTAAGATGGATCAGAAATATTAACTAATTATCATTAAGGTTGCAAATTTGAGAGCAGCTTTAAAAAGTAAACAAAGAGGTTTATTAGCGTTCGTTTGAACATAAATAGTATATCCGAAATTTAACTATTGATTTTTTGATGAAAATTTAATAACAAAGTAAGAAAAACGTCCAAAAAACTAAAGTAAATGAAAAATTTGTACTTCACTAAAATATAGGAGCTTTTTTCAATAAGACTCGGTAACAAGTAGACAAAAACTAACTAAAACGGCGAAGTTAAAAAATGCTTTTAGATTTTCTAAAGCATAATAAGTTCAAATAATGTAGACGTCAACTGACAATTTTGAACAAACTTACGTTCATTCATTCATCCATTTGACGACATTGAGACCTGTCATCTTTCAAAGTGTCTTACCCCTACAACAACAAACAGCAATTAAAATTAAAACTGAAAACAAAAAAAATCAATTAAATTCAATCAATTAAAAATCATTTAAAAGGTGTCGAAGCCGTTAGAATCATAATCTAATTCCATTTAAAAATATATCTTCAATTGCGTCTTCTTTGAAGACCGATAATGAGATAAAAGACCTCTGAATAACAAGACCAGGTAAAAAAAGACGAAAATGAAGAAAAAGGCCAAAGTTAGAAATCCTACTTTTGAGTTTTTTGAAAACAAATTATTTTCAAAGTCATAAAAATAATAGCTATGGACTGAAATCATACCGTAAGTTCTTTTACTTAACCAACAAAAACTATTGATATCTGTCCTTAAAAAATATGTTAAAGGTCTTTAAACAGAATGACAAAATCAGACAAAACAGAACCTCCGTTAATTTTGGCAAGAAAAAGTCGTCGAAGCCATTAAATATATTTTATTCCACAAGAAAAGATAAAATCTAAGCACCACGAATAAAGCAATACAGAACCTCTGAAAATGAGGCTGGTTAACAAGCAGACAGGAAAAAAACCAAAAACGCAAACTTAAGAAGTGCAATTTTATTTATTGAAAACAATTAATTTCAAAGTCAAACAAACATTAGCCGTCAACTGAAATCATTAAATAATTTCAACCATATCCCCAAAAAACCATTGCGATCTGTAGTTATTCAGAGTTTGTCATACGTCTTCAAAAACAACGATAACTTCCTGCAAAAATCAAATTTTGAAGTTTTGAGCAAAAGCGGATGTTCGGAGCCGTTAAAACAATAAGCCATGCTCTACAAACAATTGTGTTTTTCCTCAACGCTAATATTTTGAAATGTGATTTGTATTGAATGAGACTATGTAATGAATAGGAGTAGGCAAAAAAGAACAGTTAACTCCAAAACTGAAAAATACGTCTGTATTGTTTTCAAACAATTGATTTCAAAGTCATGAAAAATTTTGGCTATCAAATGAAACCAGTAAATAGTTTCCTTCGCTTATTCACAGTATACAGCTAAGGGCAGCGATTAGCCACAATTTTATTCACGTCTACAAAGTGAAAAATACAAACAAAAATTGAAAAAAAAATTCATTGAGCTCTGCTGGAAGACTGTGTCGAAGACGTTAAAAATTAATCAGTCACCGAAAGAATCGATTTGTTCAGAGCTCAATATGCCACAGTCTCTTTTTAAAACAAGTTAAACGCGTTAAAAAACTAGACATGGACCTCTAATTAGTAAGCCTTGATTTGAATTGTTCTGTTCAGTAATTTGAAGAAAAAACGAATAAGGAAAAAGTATTTTTAAAAAGACAGCAACTTATCAGATTCCTAAATAATTGGGGACTTTAATAAAAAAAAAGACCATTCTTGCCTTGCTATTGTTATTTGTTCATTCGGAACACGTTATTTTTCTAAATAATATCATGAATATGGATGATTTGATTAAAAAAAAAAGACAATATAACAATATAAAAGATGCATTTTGGATAGCAAATCCGACAAATTTTAGTTCAAAAACACTCTCGAATGAATCGCAAGTAAACTACTACTCTCAGCAGTTAACAAAAATTGTGTTATTAGTTTTTAGGTGTGTTAATCCGGCAAAATTAAACAAAACTGGACTGAAGATGAAAAAATTGTGGGTTATTTTTCATTTAGAAAAACCGTGTTTTGAAAAGCGAGGCAACACGTTTATCCAAAAACTTTTATTAAACTGTTGAATAACACTCTGCTAGTTTCAGAAGTAAAACCAACAACACTATCGTAACAAACTGAACAGCTTAACATATATTTCAGAAATTAGGTTTAAAAAAATTGCTAAAAATACTAAAAGTGTGAATGAAAAGATCGAATATCAGTCAAATGTTCACATTTTTTTTTAAATTTTACATTTTACGCTGACGGGTTTTCCAATGATACCACTCATAATCTCTACGATGGATATATCACTGAACAAACTTCACCAAAATTTACCATAAGCGAAAATTTATTGAACAAAAAACACCATTTGAGTATATAGTTCCTCCCCCAATAAAGTGGGTCGGAGCAACTACATAGCAGAAAGTCAGATCCTCCAACTCCTCGCCACGCAAATTCGTTAGCACATATCATATATCTTCGGTTAGTTTCCGACCAATTTTTCAACAACATTTTTTATGATAAAGTTTTTAATTTAATCAACTTTGTTACTCAAGACGACAGTCAGGTCAACTAAAAACTAATAATTTGGAGAAGAAAGGATAAGAAAATGAATAGAAGCAATTTCAAAATAGTCAGTGGAATAGCATTTCGCTTATTTGATTGAAATGGGTGGCACTTGATCAGTCAGTCGGGCTATGGTGAATTGTTCTTGCAAACAAACAGAAAAACTTTTATTTGGCTATTATTGCCTTGATATCATCTTGTAGGATCAAGTGTGTTCTGAATTTATAAAGGAAACTAGAATTGATACAACTTATAAAAAGATGCAAGATCGTGTAATATTTTCTATAGATCGTGTAACATATCGAGTTCATAGAAAAACATTGGACTTGTTTTTGTAAAATGCACTAATATCTTGCATTTTTAATGTCTCAATGTCTTAGAGACCTTGCATGCTTGTATACGTAGCAAAACTCATCAAAATCTAATCAAGAAAAGTTCGAGTTAGTCAAACCGGGTCGCGCATAAGAATTCTGCATTTTATGGCACAATAGTCATCATTTCTTCTTCCGTCAGAGGTTCAATCTTGAACTCCTCAATCGCACTGTTGTAGCTTATCTTGACAAAAACTGAATTCCACGCTACAAATATGGCCGGGAAAAATAATTTGCTAATACTGTCTAAACCATTGCGTGACGTCACCATATTTTCGATTTCGCCCTGCTTCTCTCGTTCATTAAAACTCGTCTGCGTGAAGTCATTCGACACCTTCTGAATTTCAGTCGCCTGTTCAGCTTGAGTTTTTCCGCTCTCTCTGGGCTAAAAAGGAAATAGAAAAGGTGGTGATGGGGGAAAAATCCGCTCCAGAAGCAGATAACCATTGAACATGTTTTTTTGCAAGAAAGACACTTGCAAAACAAACAATTCAACGTTGCGTGACTGTAGACGCCATTGATAATTAACTAGTTCTGACACTTATAAAGAATAACTTAGTATCTAAAACTGTTGCCTGCAGAGTCACGCATCATTTCTTGAAAAACAAATTTTGAGTTTCAATCTGAGAAATTTCATGCAATTTTGAAGTCTATTGGTACATTGTAAAGTTGGTACATGGCCTGAGTTTGTTACTAGCTTTAATGTCTTTTGGTAAGATTGTGTTTTCTTCATCGACCATCGCATTTGGAAATTGTTCAGTCTAGAATTATGTGTTGCGCTATTTTGACGTCCAGTTGCTGTCGTCAAAATTAAATGTGGCAAATTTTTCCGTAGTTTCCGCTATTCTGTATATCGTCAATTATCTTAAGCATTTTTATTATGCATTGTATTTTGTAGTTGTTTCGTTTAAATACCCTTTCTTCGTTTCATGATGAAACGTCTGATTGATGTGGTGCTCTTTCCTCTTCTTTAATCAAATTCACGTTGTTTCCATTTTTAATTCTAGTTCCTATCTTGTAGCATGTTATGGGAGTGTACGCTAGCTATACATTGCTTGCAATAGTGGCCATAATCTTCCCATGTTTTGCATTCCTTGCCCTTGGTTTTAAAGGCATATCTGCTAAGAGTTTCTTATGTACTTATAGCAAAAATCTGAGTGGTTGGAATAACTTGGCAACGGGCTCGTGTTCTGTTTCCTCCTACATTAATTGTTGTTATGTTGTTTGAGGAAATTTGGAATGTTCTTCAAATGTTTTTGGTGGAACAATTAAAAAAGCATAGCAGGACAAATCCTGAAATACAATTCAAAGAAATGAATGAAAAACATAGAAGTACTCTACCTGACCAGCCGATCAATTGAACATTGCCATCCAAAATATAAGCAAAATCATCTCAAAAAATTGTGAAACTAAAACAATCAAACAAACTAAACAAAAATATACTCATTGCTAAAACTCTTGAAGTTTTTACCCCTAAGGCAGAATTTGATCCTTTTAAGTATATCTATCTCAAAAATATGTTCAAAGCCAATTGTTGTTTTTGAAACCGGTCTAGTATTATCTCTGCAATACCTGAAAAAATTCATTGGCCCATGAAGATCGATTAACTCAGAAAACGTCAAAAATTAAAAAAAAAATGAAATCAATTGAAATTTAATTTTTAATGAAAGGTTGCTAAAAATTGTGATATTAATATCTTCAGAATCAATGTTCTATCTCTAGAGGCTATCCAGTAACCAAATTTCCAAGCCTGAAGAAATTAATTGGCTCAAAGATCGATAGTCAATAATTTTTAGAAAAAATTTCAAATTTCAAAAAACAGAAATTCGTTCAATTAAAATAATGAAAGCCAATCAAATGCCCCTCGCCACTATTTAATAAGATATCAAACCCTGGATTAGGTTACCTGGCTTCCGAGGCGAGAAAAACTGAACAAAAGACAAATGTTTTGAAAAAAACTTGCAAAAAATTGCAAAATTTCATCAAAAAAATTCAAAAACACGAAAAGTTAAATTGTTGAAAACAAATCCATTGAAACTAACAAACAGGCAACAACATTTTATCAGAACGTTGAATAGGTTTCCTGATTCTTGAGAACGGACAAATCAAAAAACGACAAAACTTCAGGAAACCTTAAAAAAAATTGCATATTTTATCCACAAAAAAATGCTAAAAATTGAGACATTAAAATGTTGAAATCCAATCCATTGTCACTATAAGATTTGCAGTGCCCTATTATCAAACTTTAAAAAAGATTCCATGGCCCAAGAAGCTGGAAAGCCTCAACAAATGGCAAAAATTTTACAAAAAAACTTGAAAAAAATTGCAAAAATTAGTTTTATTTTGCGCGTTTGTCATTGTACCAAACCATATAGCTCATAAAATAGTCATAGCAAGTAAACTTGTCTCGCAACAGGCCTTCATCAACTTTTACAAACTTGAAAGTAATACTAATCAAACAAAAAAACTCAAGAAATCACAAAAAAAAGCAACATTTTGAGCACAAAAACTCCTAAAAAATGACCTCTTAACCATAAATTAAGGCTATTACAGAGCAGCGCCACTCTAAGCACTTTCAGGAATACGAAAGCCCACATTGGGCCTCTAATGAAACTAAATGCCCGCTGAGCTTTACCTGTTTATCCCGTTTTGAAAGATCGAAGTCATTGAAAATGTGTGAACACATCTTTGGAAAAAAACATAGCCGGAAGAATTCCTGAAACGACTCGAAGGAGAAATTCGCCCGTACTTATGAATAAACAACTAGAACAAATACTGTAAGCAACTCTGAACCTCCACAAATGCCATAAAACATTTAAGGAAGAATAGAAACGGCATTCAAAAACAAACTGAACAAAAAACTAGAAAAACCTAATTTTTTTTAAATAGTACAAGGAAATATAATGCCGAATAAGGCTCCTTTGCAATTAGAGCAATGAAAAGCTCGCAAAACAATGGGAAAGTCATAATTGGGTAAGAAATTTGTCCAAAATTTTGGAAAAAAAATGCAAAAAATAAGAAAAATGCTTTAAAATTCCTTTAATTTTTCTGTCATTTTTCTTAAGAAAAAAAATGTTTTTTACCAGCAAATTTTTATTCAATTGGTATCTGAAAATTCCTTAAGTAAAAAGCTTCTACTCAAATCCAAATTAAAGTACTAATAGAAAAACAACAGGCAAAAAACCATTAAGTTTAGTCTAAAAATCTTAAAACTCATCAAAAACTACCAAATTAGCATTAATTTCAAATTAACTAATTAAAACCCATAATTCCTATCAAAACAAGCCTAATACAAAATCATAATCAAATCTCAAAACCATCAAAAGTTGTAAAAAAAACTGCTTTTAAAAGCCGCACTTGAAAAAAAGTTCATTCGCTTAGAGAAAATTTTTTCATAAATCAATTTCTCGCTCTCTCAAAAACAGCGGTATGAACAGAAAACACTCTCTTTTCGCTCCGCTCTTCACTTTTTTTCAGCACCAAAATCACACTAAATTTTTTCACGCGTTTCATTTCCCGCTTAAAGTAATCACCCCAATAAAATTGATTAAAAAAAACATAGCCGGAAGAATTCCGGAAACTACTCGAAGTGGAAATCCACTTAAATGCCATCCAACTACTCATCAGACAAAACGTGCCTCCAAGATTTTACGATTATTTTAAAATAAAACCATAAAACAAAAAGTAAAAAAAAATCAAATCTATTAAAATATGATAAAAAATCTAATCAAATTCTGTCACAATTTGATACCCCAAAAAACTAAATCTACCACAATTACCTCATCTATGCAACTAGTAACTACTAAAACCACTTATGATATTTTAAGAACATACTTGAAGCCAAATCATGGAAAAAAAGCTCTTAAAAACTTTTTTGACCAAAATACTGGAAAAACATTAATATATCTTTTAATATTACAAAAGCACATAAATCTAAACAAAAATTCTTTTCAGCCAATAGGCTATCCCGATGCTCGCAAAACAATAGGCAAGTCATAATGGGTAAAGAAAATTGTCCAAAAGAACAGAAAGGAACCGAAAAACTGCAAAAAATTAAGAAATTTAATTCCAATTTTCGAATTTTTTCGTCATATTTCTCAACAAAAAATTGCTTCATATCCAGAAAACTGTAACCACGTGTTAACTGACAATTGCTCAAATAATAGGGGTATTTTCAATGCCAATTTGAGGCAGTAAAACAAAACAATAGTAAACAACATCTGAATTAGCATAAAATTCAAATAATTTTTCCGAAACCTTCAAACCACTACCAAACCCAGCCTAAAATTAAAAGCAAATCATAACCAAACCTCTTAACCAAAAAAATTGAGAAAAAAAAACTGCTTTAAAATTCCTTTAATTTTTCTGTCATTTTTCTTAAGAAAAAAATGTTTTTTTCCAGCAAAACTTTATTCAATTGGTATCTGAAAATTCCTTAAGTAAAAAGCTTCTACTCAAATCACAATTAAAGTACTAATACAAAAACAACAGGCAAAAAACCATTCAGTTTTGTCTAAAAATCTCAAAACTCATCGAAAACAACCAAATTAGCATTAATTTCAAATTAACTAATTGAAACCCATAATTCCTATCAAAACAAGCCTAATACAACCTCAAAACCATCAAAAGTTGTAAAAAAAACTGCTTTTAAAAGCCGCACTTGAACAACAAAATTCATTCGCTTAGAGAAAATTTTTTCATAAATCAATTTCTCGCTCTCTCAAAAACAGCGGTATGAACAGAAAACACTCTCTTTTCGCTCCGCTCTTCACTTTTGTTCAGCACCAAAATCACACTAAATTTTTTCACGCGTTTCATTTCCCGCTTCAATAATCACCCCAATAAAATTGATTAAAAAAAACATAGCCGGAAGAATTCTGGAAACTACTCGAAGTGGAAATCCACTTAAATGCCATCCAACTACTCATCAGACAAAACGTGCCTCCAATATTTTACGATTATCTTAAAATAAAACCATAAAACAAAAAGTAAAAAAAATCAAATCTATTAAAATATGATAAAAAATCTAATCAAATTCTGTCATAATTTGATACCCCAAAAAAACTAACTCTGCCACAATTACCTCATCTATGCAACTAGTAACTACTAAAACCACTTATGATATTTTAGGAACATACTTGAAGCCAAATCATGGAAAAAAAGCTCTTAAAAAATTTTTGACCAAAATACTGGAAAAACATTAATATATCTTTTAATATTACAAAAGCACATAAATCTAAACAAAAATTCTTTTCAGCCAATAGGCTATCCCGATGCTCACAAAACAATAGACAAGTCAAAATGGGTTAAGAAACTTGTCTAGAGAACAGAAAGGAACCGAAAAACTGCAAAAAATTAAGAAAATTAATTCCAATTTTCGAATTTTTTCGTCAAATTTCTCAACAAAAAATTGCTTCATATCCAGAAAACTGTAATCACGTGTTAACTGACAATTGCTCAAATAATAGGGGTATTTTCAATACCAATTTGAGGCAGTAAAACAAAACAATAGTAAACAACATCTGAATTAGCATAAAATTCAAATAATTTTTCCGAAACCTTCAAACCACTACCAAACCCAGCCTAAAATTAAAAGCAAATCATAACCAAACCTCTTAACCAAAAAAATTGAGAAAAAAAACTGCTTTAAAATTCCTTTAATTTTTCTGTCATTTTTCTTAAGAAAAAAAATGTTTTTTACCAGCAAAACTTTATTCAATTGGTATCTGAAAATTCCTTAAGTAAAAAGCTTCTACTCAAATCACAATTAAAGTACTAATACAAAAACAACAGGCAAAAAACCATTAAGTTTTGTCTAAAAATCTCAAAACTCATCGAAAACCACCAAATTAGCATTAATTTCAAATTAACTAATTGAAACCCATAATTCCTATCAAAACAAGCCTAATACAAAATCATAATCAAACCTCAAAACCATCAAAAGTTGTAAAAAAAACTGCTTTTAAAAGCCGCACTTGAACAAAAAAATTCGTTCGCTTAGAGAAAATTTTTTCATAAATCAATTTCTCGCTCTCTCAAAAACAGCGGTATGAACAGAAAACACTCTCTTTTCGCTCCGCTCTTCATTTTTGTTCAGCACCAAAATCACACAAAATTTTTTCACGCGTTTCATTTCCCGCTTCAATAATCACCCCAATAAAATTGATTAAAAAAAACATAGCCGGAAGAATTCTGGAAACTACTCGAAGTGGAAATCCACTTAAATGCCATCCAACTACTCATCAGACAAAACGTGCCTCCAATATTTTACGATTATCTTAAAATAAAACCATAAAACAAAAAGTAAAAAAAATCAAATCTATTAAAATATGATAAAAAATCTAATCAAATTCTGTCATAATTTGATACCCCAAAAAAACTAACTCTGCCACAATTACCTCATCTATGCAACTAGTAACTACTAAAACCCCTTATGATATTTTAGGAACATACTTGAAGCCAAATCATGGAAAAAAAGCTCTTAAAAACTTTTTTGACCAAAATACTGGAAAAACATTAATATATCTTTTAATATTACAAAAACACATAAATCTAAACAAAAATTCTTTTCAGCCAATAGGCTATCCCGATGCTCGCAAAACAATAGGCAAGTCAAAATGGGTTAAGAAACTTGTCTAAAGAACAGAAAGGAACCGAAAAACTGCAAAAAATTAAGAAAATTAATTCCAATTTTCGAATTTTTTCGTCAAATTTCTCAACAAAAAATTGCTTCATATCCACAAAACTGTAACCACGTGTTAACTGACAATTGCTCAAGTAATAGGGGTATCTTCAATACCCATTTGAGGCAGTAAAACAAAACAATAGTAAACAACATCTGAATTAGCATAAAATTCACATAAATTTTCAGAAACCTTCAAACCATTACCAAACCCAGCCTAAAATTAAAAGCAAATCATAACCAAACCTCTTAACCGAAAAAATTGAGAAAAAAACTGCTTTAAAATGCCGCACGTGAACAAAAAATTTTGCTTGTAGAATTTTTTTCACACCTCAATTTCTCGCTCTCTAGAAAACAGCGATATGAAAAAAACCACTCTTTTCGCTCCACTCTTCATTTTGTTCAGCTTTAAAATCACTCCAATTTTTTTCACGTGTTTCATTTACCGCTTCAAAATTCACTCCAATAAAATTGATTTAAAGAAGGACTTCTCCTGTACTCCTCTTCGAGTCGTAAAAAAGACTTCCCAATACTCCTCTTCGAGTCGTAAAAACACAGCGCCCCAATGTAATTCAGATTCTTTGAATTTTAAAAAACTGCTGCAACTAAATTTTTTCCACTGCCCACATTGTGTGCGCGACTAGTTTTTCTTTGGCTACTTTCCTATTGTACGTGAATCAGATGTCCTTGCCCGACACATTTGGACAAAACGTGGGAGGAGATTAACTCTCCCATTTTTCACATTCCACTTTACCAATTTCTCTCCGTATCTGTTTTACTAACTGAAAGCTGATTTTTTCTTCTTTGGTCAAAATTTTGTTTTTTGTTCCGACCCACCTTGGTGGGGGGAAGGAACTATATACTAAAAAGGTTTTTTTGTTCATTCAATTTTGGCCGATCGATATATTAACCATAGAGAATTGTGAGTAATATCATGAGACACCCCGTTAAACGTAGAATATAGAACTAATTTTTTTTTGAAATTCGTTTTTTATGGAGTTATCGAGGTTCAAAGTTTTAGGAACATTTGAATGATTTCAGACTGATGTTAAAGTTCTTCACAAAAGTATAAATAGTTTTAATTTTAAAATCAGAACAAGGAGGCTCGATAATGTGCGTTCGCCCATTCACGTTTTGATTTAATTGTCTACCAGATGAAGACGAGATAGAAAACTTTCAAAAATTGGCACATCGTTCAACAAACACCCTTCTCAAACTCCACAAATGGCTATTTGCCGTTATTTTATCTTATTTCTGTGACTTTTTGGCTCTTTACCGGAAAAAAATTGCAACTTTTTGCTAATGATTTGAAATAGAGCCTTTGAAATTGAATGATTTTCTGGTTTTGAGACAAAGAGTTTTCAATTTTTTTGAGATTTGGTCTGTTTCTATAATTTTGTTTATCTGTCTTTATCGTATATTTATGCTGGTGACAAAACACGTATCACAACAATGATTTTAAGAGAGTGCGCAATTAAAGATATCTGGGGTTTTTATCGAATAGGTTCGGTTTTTTAGGGGTTCGACAAAGTTTTGTCGCAAAATTCGATTGAATATTCAAATTTTGCCTATATTTTTCGTTCATTTTACAGTCTTATGAAGAAGTTGCCTATTTTAATGAGTTATTTTAACCTTTATGGCGTTCATTTTTTCGGAAACGGTTTTTTGGCTTTCACTAAAAGCTTTTGACTAAGAGATTTCATTTTTTGAAATTTCCTATTATTTTTTTCATTTTTCTTCATTTGTCTTTATTTCTTGCCAAAATTTCACACCGATTGCAGAACACATATCACAGCAACGGCTTCGAAAGAAGGCAATATGTAAATTACTCAGAGTCTTTATTGAATAACTTCTGTCTTAAACAGTTTCGACATCTTTTTGTCGCAAAATTTTGTTGAAGTTTCAATTTTTGCATATATTTGTCGTTCAATTTGTAGTCGTATGATGTATTTTGGATACTGACAGGTCTCTTGCCTCTCCTCAAGAGTATGTGATAAATCTATTCAAGAGGATAAGTTCAAAGTTAATTGTTTTCAATATTTTGAATTTATTTGACAAAAAATATCAATTTTTTTCATCGTTTCCGGCTTTTTTGCTCTATGTTTCCATTTTCTGTTTAATTGATGCTTAGGTTGATCAATGGCAGTCTACATCACCTCTTGATTAACTAAGACTGTTTTCAATAGCGGTTTGTTTAAAATAATGGTTTTCTGTCTTTGATTCTACGAGCTTTCATTAAACTTTTTTTGAATAAATAATTTTTGCCCAAATTTAGATTTAATTTTTTGGTGTGAGTTAACATTAGCAAAATAAATTCAAATTCCGTTGGTGTTGATTTAAGGCCCCATTGTTTATTTAAAAAATTGGTTAGTTTTAGTTAACAGCTTAGGATCTGTTTGTCTGTGACACTGATTTTTAACAATTTTTTATTGAGTTCTTCATTGTTTTCTGTATTGCTTGTTCTTTTGTTAGTCGTAAGAGATAACCTGAATATTGAGAGATCTCAATGTTCTCTCTAGGATTTATAATAAAAACTTTTTTAGAAATCCATTGACGGCTAATGGTTTCAATGACTTCAATTATTTTATTTTTAAGAAAAAAAAATTTATCGTTTCCTTTTTGTTCTCTTTCATCTAATTGTTACTAGTCTCATTAAAATCAAGTCCCAAGTTTTGTTGAGAGTGAATTAAGTTTTTATTTTGCGCAACTTAGTTTTTTGTGGCTCTAATTTGGCTTTGTTAAATTTTTAAAGAATATATATTTATTGATTTTTTGTCATAACTAATGTTTGGTTTTGTTGTTTGATTTTTTGTTTGCCTTGTCTCGCAGTCTTTTTAATGTCGAATCCCATCGGCACTTTAATGTCAAATTTCATTGGCAGTGTTTGGTTAGTTTAGTGGTTTAAGTTTAAAGCAACTCCTTTATTCACACACCAATTAATTATTTTCGAGATGAAAATAAATTTTTGAAAGTTTTCGATCTCTTCCTCTTTTGGAAGACAATTAATTTAAAAAAATAGATGAGCGAGTCAGAACATCATGTGCAAGCGCACAATGCCGAGCTTCCTTGTCATTCCTATCAGTGCTGGTTCTCGGAAAGCACAGAAATTAGTCGCGCAAAAATTTGAATTGAAAAAATCAATAGAACCAAACTGATTTTTTTTTAATCTTCAAAAAAGTAAATTTAAAGTTATAACCACAACAAGAACGTTTGGTTAAATATTTACATTTTCAAAATCGCCTCGTAAATATATGAATAGTTTGGTCTTTATACTTCAGTAGAAAAATTTCCTAAAGCCTCTTACTTGTCTATCTATTGGAACACGTTCATGCAGTTTGACCATTTCGCTGCTTAGAACACATATCACAGCAACGGCTTCGAAAGAAGGCAATATGTAAATTACTCAGAGTCTTTATTGAATAACTTCTGTCTTAAACAGTTTCGACATCTTTTTGTCGCAAAATTTTGTTGAAGTTTCAATTTTTGCATATATTTGTCGTTCAATTTGTAGTCGTATGATGTATTTTGGATACTGACAGGTCTCTGGCCTCTCCTCAAGAGTATGTGATAAATCTATTCAAGAGGATAAGTTCAAAGTTAATTGTTTTCAATATTTTGAATTTATTTGACAAAAAATATCAATTTTTTTCATCGTTTCCGGCTTTTTTGCTCTATGTTTCCATTTTCTGTTTAATTGATGCTTAGGTTGATCAATGGCAGTCTACATCACCTCTTGATTAACTAAGACTGTTTTCAATAGCGGTTTGTTTAAAATAATGGTTTTCTGTCTTTGATTCTACGAGCTTTCATTAAACTTTTTTTGAATAAATAATTTTTGCCCAAATTTAGATTTAATTTTTTGGTGTGAGTTAACATTAGCAAAATAAATTCAAATTCCGTTGGTGTTGATTTAAGGCCCCATTGTTTATTTAAAAAATTGGTTAGTTTTAGTTAACAGCTTAGGATCTGTTTGTCTGTGACACTGATTTTTAACAATTTTTTATTGAGTTCTTCATTGTTTTCTGTATTGCTTGTTCTTTTGTTAGTCGTAAGAGATAACCTGAATATTGAGAGATCTCAATGTTCTCTCTAGGATTTATAATAAAAACTTTTTTAGAAATCCATTGACGGCTAATGGTTTCAATGACTTCAATTATTTTATTTTTAAGAAAAAAAAATTTATCGTTTCCTTTTTGTTCTCTTTCATCTAATTGTTACTAGTCTCATTAAAATCAAGTCCCAAGTTTTGTTGAGAGTGAATTAAGTTTTTATTTTGCGCAACTTAGTTTTTTGTGGCTCTAATTTGGCTTTGTTAAATTTTTAAAGAATATATATTTATTGATTTTTTGTCATAACTAATGTTTGGTTTTGTTGTTTGATTTTTTGTTTGCCTTGTCTCGCAGTCTTTTTAATGTCGAATCCCATCGGCACTTTAATGTCAAATTTCATTGGCAGTGTTTGGTTAGTTTAGTGGTTTAATTTTAAAGCAACTCCTTTATTCACACACCAATTAATTATTTTCGAGATGAAAATAAATTTTTGAAAGTTTTCGATCTCTTCCTCTTTTGGAAGACAATTAATTTAAAAAAATAGATGAGCGAGTCAGAACATCATGTGCAAGCGCACAATGCCGAGCTTCCTTGTCATTCCTATCAGTGCTGGTTCTCGGAAAGCACAGAAATTAGTCGCGCAAAAATTTGAATTGAAAAAATCAATAGAACCAAACTGATTTTTTTTTAATCTTCAAAAAAGTAAATTTAAAGTTATAACCACAACAAGAACGTTTGGTTAAATATTTACATTTTCAAAATCGCCTCGTAAATATATGAATAGTTTGGTCTTTATACTTCAGTAGAAAAATTTCCTAAAGCCTCTTACTTGTCTATCTATTGGAACACGTTCATGCAGTTTGACCATTTCGCTGCTTAGTTTTTCCTTAAATTTGTTTTTAGTTTTCTCTTTTCGGATTTCAATTGACAAATTATTCAATTACCTAGAAAAATTTCTGATCAGTGACCTGTCACTCCATTTGGATTGGCACTTATTCTTTGGAAAAAACTGGAAAGTTCTGCAGTTTTTGGTCAATTCGTACTTTTCAAGAATCCTGAAAGAGGAGTTTTTGGTTTCTCGACTACTCTGTTTATATTGTGAGAGGAGGTCAAAAAATTTAAGAAGACAAACTTTTTTAATGAAAAGCTCTGCTGGTAAAATTTTGTCTTTCAGTAATAGATCTCTTGCACTGTCAAACCTTTTGCGCAGGTGGCAAACCTTTATTCCCCAATTTATTTGTTTATTAACTCTTTGAAGTGACATAGCCGACAACGATTGAAAAAAAATTGCACTGACATTGAGATGGGACAAAACAAGTGATTTAAAAAGAACGATTCTGGCTTTTAGTGGTAGAAAATGTCTTACTAAGTAAATTGACCTAATAGCATTTGCCATTTTTGTTAATGTTTTGTTCAGCTGAATGTCAAAATTTAGATTGTTATCAATCATTATACCTAAATAACGACAACTTGTTTTTGGCTCTATGAAAATTCCATTATAATGAAATTGTTCAATTTTTGATTCACCATTTTTTGAAAAAACCACAACTTCTGTTTTATCTCTGTTTAAAGTTAGCATATTTTGCCTCATATAACTGTCAGTACTTTCAAATACACTGTTAATTTCGCATAAGAGATTTTCATCGGATTTGGAATGACAAATAACGCATGTGTCATCTGCAAACTGTAAAACGTCCTCTCTTTTTTCATTTTTTCAGGGAAGTCGTTGATATATATTAAAAAAATTAAAGGTCCGAGAACTGTTCCTTGAGGTACTCCGTGATTTATTGTCACCCAGTTCGAATATTCTATGCCGTTTTTTACGCATTGTTTTCTGTTAGACAAAAACGATTCTAGCATTGCAATTGATTCCGTACTAAATCCATATTTAGTAATTTTTTCGAGAAAAATTTTGTGAGATATTGAGTTAAAAGTTTTGGCTAAATCCAAGAATATACTAACAACGGTTTCGTTTTCTTCTAACAAACTATTCACTGATTCTGTCAACTATATTACTGTGTCATTTTCTTTTCAGAAACCCAAACTGATTTTTATTGATTATTTCATACTTTTCAACATGTTCTAGCATTTGTTGGAGCAAAAGTCTTTCAAAAATCTTCGCAAGAGTCGGTGTAACTGAAATTGGTCTGTAGTTTCCTGCTTCCAGTGGATCCCCTTTTTTGTAAATTGGAGTTACATATGCTTTTTTAAGTATGTCAGGAAAAATGTTTTTTGATATACATTCGTTTATTGCAAACTGTATTTGTGTTCCAATAGACATTTTGCTACACTTGAAGGACCATGTAGTGAGTAATCCAGGACCCGTTGCTTTGTTTTGTGGTAATTGATCAATTACAGTAAACAGTTCTTTTCTCGTTATATGTCTGAAGGAAAACTCAGTTTTGTCAAAAGCAAAGTCCGGTAGCTCAATCTTTTCTGTCTCGCCTTCGTATAAACCTAATTTAGAAAAACAAATATTAATTGTGTTAGCGATTTCTTTTTTGTCTTTTAAGATATCTTGGTTGAACCGAATTCTAGAAATTTCGCCGTTTTTATCCTCGTGTTTTATTTTTGTTTTAATGAATTTCCACTGTTGTTTTGAATCGGGAAGACTTTCGAACAATTTCTGTGAATAATTGTGGCTCGCTCTTCTAAGTAGTCTGTTTGTATGGTTTCTTATTCTTTTGTATGAGTTATATGCGTCAACGTCTGCTGTTATCTTCCAAATATTGAAAAGCCTGTGCTTTTCGTTGATTAGATTCAGAATTTTTCTGGATAACCATTTCTTTTTTGTTGATTTTGATGATGGCTCTCCTATTTTGATGGGAGCTATACTATTCAGAATATTTTCAAACATAATTGAAAATTTTTCAAAAGTTGAGTTTGCATTGTTTTGTTGATACATGAAACTCCAATCCGCGGATGCAATTTTTTTGTTAAGATTAGCTCTAGTAAATTTGCTAGTATCCCGGTAAAAAAATTGCGTTTTGTTGTTTTCATAATCAATGTCCAGTGACGAAAAGAAAACTTGTGTAAAGTGATCACTTCCAAATAATTGCTCGATAACAGTTGTATCAAAATTTTACAAAACCTTGTTTGAGAGCAATTAATCATTCCCAATTGTAAGTTTTTGTTATTATAGGTTTTGTTTAATTATATGAGGGCATCGCAAAAGTATATATTTTGGCTTTCTTTTATCGTTTTTCTGAATCTTTGGACTCTAAAAACTGTTGTAATTTGAGTCAGTGCAATTAAGAAAAAAAAGGAATGGATGAGAACACGGACTGCTCCAACTTTTGTTTCCAAAAAAGAACCTCACTTGTTTAAGACACTACAGCATCCTGTATTACTTCTGACCGCAATTTTTCCTTCTTAATTCTTCCTTTCCTGTCTTGTGAGATTTCCATGAAAATAGAAACCCTGATTTTACGCGCCGAAAGTTGTCGCAAAAGCGGTTTTTTTGGGAAAAAAAGCATTTTTGTGCACATCAATTCTTGGCTCGTCCAGTAAAGCATTAGTTAGCTAGCACAGGAACCTCGAGTCGTGATGTAGAGTTTACGGTAAAGAAAAAGTCAAGTTAAATCAATTTTAGATCCAATCATTTCCTCATCATGAAAAAGAAAAGCTTACTTCTTGCGCTGAGGAAACTTCTTGGAGCTCAGAAACTTCTGCAGTCTGCTTCTTTATTAGACGTCTCCTTTTTCTTTGGGCCCACATTTCTGAGAAGACAGAAGCAAATATTGTCTCTACCAGGGCAACCACGTTTATGAAAAAATTAACCAGTAAATAGATGTCAACCAATTTAAAGTCACTTGTGGTTGGAAATTCTTGCTGTTCGCCAACTATGAGGATAAGTTGAGCTAGAGTTAATGCAATGCCAATGCTAATCCTCTCAGGCAATTTATCAGCACTGATCCAAAACACACACCAGCTGAAATAAATTTATCATCAAGTTAGTTACAGTTAACATTCGGACTGTTCTGGATAACAGTTGGAAAAATATAACTTAAACTTGAAAAATGATGATAATAATAATAATAATAATAATAATAATAATAATAATAATAATAATAATAATAATAATAATAATAATAATACTAATAATAATAATAATAATAATAATAATAATAATAATAATAATAATAATAATAATAATAATAATAATAATAATAATAATAATAATAATAATAATAATAATAACAATAATAATAATAATAATAATAATAATAATAATAATAATAATAATAATAATAATAATAATAATAATAATAATAATAATACTAATAATAATAATAATTGTTAAGGCTTACTCCAAAACGGTTAAGAGTAAGTCGTTAATTATCACTTTGCACCGAGGGATTCGGTTATATCATATCACGTTATAACAGTTCAGTTCAATAAAGTTTTCACACAACTAAAGTTATACAGAATGAAGTAAGTCAGACTGTACCTGCAAGTACCTGTTAAATCAGTTCACGAAGTAAGTTCGCAAGTAAATTTCATCAGCAATATAAAGTTAACATGACACCACAGACTAGAAAGGATAATGATGTTTGATTAAGTTCATGATGAGATTTAGAGGTGAAGTAGACATTTAAGTGTCCGTCCCTGGGGATCGGTGACTCCCGCAACACACACCCCCGTCGATAAGAATTTTAAGGCACTTAAAATTCATCTTGGTTATAAAAGTCACTAGCATGTATGCTCGATATTGAACTTTTTGCCGGGGAGATCGCTGGTGTTCTGTTTTCTTCTTCATTTGCCGGGGGTTCCTCGTTGTTGACCGGGGGTTCTAGTGCTCGCTTGCATTTGTTCATTGTTGTCGATCATGAAGTCGTTCGGATCTGACGAGGTTATAATTTCAAATGGCGGGGTCCCTGGGGAATCAGCATCGATGTTGTGAATTTTCACCGTTGGTGAAAATTTTAGTTTAGCTTTGTTTACGGACGTGAAACTCTTATTGTCGGAGGAGCTGGAGTAGCGTAGTTTTCGGTCCGCCCTCGATTCGGATTCCCTGAATTGTTGCAGTGCAGCAGCCTTCGACTTTTTCTAGAATGCGGACGAGCACGACGGCTTTGTCAAGCGGGCTTTAGCGTTCTTTAGCCATTGGTTTTTTTGGGGGTCCCTGGGGATTTGTGTTTCATTTGTTTCTGAGGCTGTCTTCTTGGTTGCTTCTTTGTAGGGCGTGGTCTTTTTTTGCCTGCTTGTTCCTTCTAGCCATAGCCACCACTTCCGCATGCCCCAGGGGTTGCGTGTTTATGACGTTTTGGGATTGCGTGTTCGAAGCTGGTTGTAGCGGAGTTGCTCTTGCTACTTTGGCTCTCTCTTCTTGTTGTTTTGCTTGTGCTGCTTTCTCTTCTAAACAGAACTTTTTATTTTTTCTTGGTTTCGTTTATATTCGCCGACCGTTTTACATGCTACCATATGTAATAGCCGAGGTTTTTTTCAGGTTCAGGTGGTCGGGGTATTGTTTCTGTAACGATGGCTAGGTCATTTTTTCTTATGACCGTATTTTTTCGATTATCAGTGTCAAATGTTACTGTGTGGGGAGAATAGTTTGTTATTGTACCGTTATGTATTATATTCCATTGGGGTTTTAAAGTTCCCCGGGGTTCCGGAGCTTTTCGAGCTAAGGTTTTCCGAGCTATGTTTTTCCCATTGTATATTACTGTAGAGGTTTTATCGCCGAATGTAATTTTAAGCTTGTCAGGTATAATTTTACCAGAAACGCGCTTTTGGCTAAGCAGCGGCTCGTTCTCTGAATCATCCGTGTCACTTGTGATGGGGGCTGGCTGAGATTGAGCTTTGTACTGTATGTCAAGCACCGGTTCGCTATCGTTGTCCCAGTCCCACATGATTTCCCTGGGGAGCGCTGGGTGTCGTAACGTTGATTGATCTGAAGCATATTTATTAATTTGTTTGTAAGATATATTCTTGTTTGATTGTTTTGTAATAATATTAGAAACTTCTGTATTCGGGTGTCTACCGAAGTGAGCTACGATTGGTTTTATTTTGGTTGTTGCGTTAGGAATAAGTCTTATTGATTCTATTGTTTTAGCTAATATTGTTGCAAGGTCGGAAGATGACCATAGGGGGTCGTGTTCCATTACGGCGATTATCCGTTTCATTGTTTGGATTAGTCTTTCTGCAATTCCAGTAGCTCTATGGTCTCCCGCGAGATCGAGGATTAGTTTGATATTTTTATTTTTGCAGAATATTTCAAATTCTCTTGCTTTAAAGGCTTGTGCTTGATCACATCGGAGGGACCGTGGTATGCCGTGAAATCGGCAGTATTCCTCCAAGTAATTTGAAGCCGTTTGCGTGTCGCAATCTTTAAATACTTGTGCGTGAGGATATCTTGTTAAATGGTCTACTGATAGAAATATGGAGTAGTTTTGTTTATGTTCCCTAAATGGAATTGGTCCCGCAAAGTCTAATTGTACTTCCTGATTGGGTTCACTTAATTTTGGGAGGATCCCTAGGGATTGTTTAGGCAATATTGGTTTTAGATTTTTAACTTTTTTGATGCAGTCCCCGCATGATTGGGCTTTTGTTGTTACTTCCCTATGTATTCTAGGGAACCACACGAGGTCGGCCAATTGCAACATTCCCGACTGGCCAGGGTTCATTTGGTGTAGGTAATTGATTACTAGCTGTTTGAGCGACGAGGGCACCATCAGGCGATTGTCGTATAAGACGCAACCGGATGGTGTTATCGAGAGATCTCTTTTCAGTGAGTAGAAATAGGGACTTACTTTTTTCAGAGTTTCCGAATCTTTATCCTTAATTAGTTTTATAATAGGAGCCATTTGTCTATCTTTTTGCGTTGCCTCGGCCACGAATTCCTCGCCAAAAACTTGATTTAGGTTTTTTCTGTATTAGGGCATGTCGGCGGCGTTGCTCAGGTGATAAATTGGGTTAAGTGGGTCTGGTGTTATAGCGGTTCTTCCTAGTCCTTTGTTGGTGTATTCATCGGTTATTGTTGCGATAGTAATTTTGTCGGAGATCATCTTTTGGTTCTTTTTATTTGGGCTCGTTTTCGTTTAATAATTTTCTGTTCAAATGTATTCAGTTTCTGTCGGCTTCTAGTGGTAAATTGAATAGTCTGATATCCCTCGGGAGATTATTCGGAGTTTTTGAATGAGATGGCATTAACTGAAGTGAATTTTGGAGGAAATCCCTGGGGTTTTGAATTTGTAATAGATTGATGTAAATCTTTGTGTGGATTGATATGTTTTGACGTAAATTCAGTTGACTTAGATTAGATAGAACGCGAAAGAGAAAGCGGTTTAACGTTGGAAGGGTTAAGGCAAAAAGCGCTGTGGTAATTATACGCGCGTATACTATTATTCGCTGTTAAGTAGTTTGTCTGGTATTTGTCTGAATTGGTGCGTGTAGCCGAAGTTTGGTTAATTGAATTTCGTGTAAGAATGAATTTAAAGTCATTTATTAGGTTTACAATATATTGTGTATCATCTGGTGATGGAGGGGGTGGTTGTTGTTTGGGGTGACGGCTAAGATTATCCGCAAACCCCATATTTTTCCCTGGGATGTGTTCTAAGTTGAAGTTGATTGGTAGTAGTCTGTATACCCATCTTGTCAGCCTACTTTGATAAGTCTTTTTTCCGCGGTTTTCATTCAGAGCTGTTAATAGAGCTCTATGATCTATCTGTAATGTAAATTCTGTTCCATATAGATAATGTTTGAAATGTTCGAGGGACCATACTACGACTAGGAGTTCTAGCTCGTTTGTGCTGTATCTGGATTCATGGTTATTCAGGAATCTGCTTGCGAATGCAATTGAGTGCCATTCGTTGTTATGTTTTTGTTCAATGCTGGCACCTAGGCCTTTAGCACTTGCATCGCATTTGACTCGAGTTTGTTTCGATGTATCGAAATGTTTGTTTTCGATTATTTGATGTATTTTACTTTTGATTTTATTAAATGCAGAGTCATGTTCATCTTTCTAGTCTAATTTGTTGTTTTTAGACTCGGGGTTTTTCTTTAACAGGGGTCGGAGTGGTTCCGAAAGTTTTGCGAGGCTCGGGATAAATTTGGTAAGGTGGTGAACGCTCCCTAGGAAGGGCCGTAGTTGTCTCAATGTTCTTGGGTTATCGAGTTTGGTTACGGCTTATGTTTTTGTGATTAGTGGTTTTATTCCGTTAGGAGTTTTTGTGAAGCCCAGCCATTCAATATTGGTTTTCGCGAACTCGCTTTTTTGTAGATTAATTGCTAGACCTTCGCTGTTTAGTTTTTTAAATATATTATCTAATTCTTTTCCATGTTCACGTATTGATCCCTTGGTGATTACTAGGATATCGTCAAGGAATGCAAACTTTGAGGATATTCCTTCTAGTGTTTTGTCGATTGTTTTTTGAAATGTATTCGGCATGTTGGTTAGACCGTAGAAGCCGTTTATGAATCTATATGTTCCTGTTGCCCTTCCTCCGAGGATGCTAAAGTTGCAATGTTTTGCTATGGAATTGTCTAGAGGTATTTGACTATAGGCATATTTGAGGTCTATTCTCGAAAACCAGAACGTCCCTGGGGAATTTTTTATTTGAGTGATATATAATGCAACTGCGTCCACTAGATGATCGGTTCTTTGCATTTGGTATTTGTTTTTGTGTATTGTTTTGTTTAGTTTTTTAGAGTCGAGTGCTATTTTTACGGATTTGTCCTTTTTTACTGTTATTACCACTGGACTGACGAACAGGTCGTCGGGACATTTGTAAAGTTTTGTTATTTGTTTGTCTTGTATTAATTTTTCGAGTTCGATTTCGACTTTTTCGAGTAAGTGGAGGGGTACCCTGCGTCCTTTTTGTTGAATTGGAGTATGGTTTTGTTTAAATATTGATTTTGCGACGTGGTTTTTCGATTTCCCTAGTCTCGTACAGAGAAGTGGGTATTTATTGTATTTCCATTTAATGATATTTTGCTCTGTTTCAATTGAGGAGATGGAATTATTATTGTTACCTGGGGAATTGTTGGACTTCTGTCGTAGGGTATTTCCCAACTTATGTAGTACGTCTCGGCCCATCAAGTTGTTTGTTTTGTGGCCTACCACCAGTATCATGCAGATTTGCGCCGTCCAAGATCCTGATTGAAGTGTGTGGTTTAGTTCTCCTTCGATCTTAATGTTGTTGTTGTTAAAGCATATACTTTGTTTGACTGGTGTATTGTTGAAGTCGAACTTTGGGATTGTGTTCCATAATTTTGTCCGCTTGTTCCTAGGTGATAAAACTCCTTGGGGATCCCGTGTCGGCTAACTATTGTATTTTCAGTTTGTTTGTAGTAGTTTCAACCCAGATGTCTTTTGGCATAGCTGTGTTTAGTTGAACGTTTTGTACTTCTGTGAAAGACTCAGGTGCTATATGATTGATTTCGGCCCAGTCCTTTGATAGTTCGTTTATATATAATGCTGACTCTGGGTCGACTGATACGATCTCTTCTTCCCCTATATCATCTTGTTCGATTAGTTGTTCCTGAATTTGTCGCACTTTTAGTTGGTTACCCTGTCCCTGGGGACGTTGGTATACTCCTCTTTGGTTTGGTCTCTTCGTTGGAAGGGGGGATTTTGAACCGGCACATTTTAGCGAAGTGTAGTTTTCTTACAGATGTTGCATACGGCTTGTTTTGCCTTACACTGGTTCATATGCCTTGCTGTGAAGCCTCCTCCACATCTCCAGCATTGTTCATTTGTTTTGTTTGTTTGCTGGATTTTTTGTTGTTGGGGTCGTGGTGCAGGGCGTGTGTTGTTGTTTGCGATAGCGTTGACCTGGCTATTCCAATTTGGGGCTGATGTACGGAGAATTTCTTTTTCGTTCTCCTGTCCTCTATCCCTTGATAATGCGATGTTTAGAACTTGTGCTGCGGTGCGTACCTCCGATAGTAGTTCCATCTGGATTGCGGAGTTATTCATTTTAGCGATGAAGAAGTCTTTTATGAGGTCTTCCTCTACGTTCCCCAGGGCTGCTTTTGAGCCTAGTTCTCGTAATCTACTAAAGAATAACTCTAGATTTTCATTTGGATTTTGCTGTACAGTGATCAACTGGAATCTATCGAAAGTTAGATTTCGTGGACGAGTGAAGGTCAGGCCTAACTCGTACACAAGTTCGTTTGTGGAACAGCGGTCGATCATGGTGTGGGGATTTCTCTGGTGGAATATTCGCGTAGCTTC